>NW_027658757.1:0-540168 GCF_041902795.1 Electrophorus electricus | reverse complement strand
ACCAAGCCTGAGACCCCTCTGCCCCTGACACAATTGCCCAGGAATTGTGGGCATGTACCTAGACTATGAGGATGGGCAGCTGTCTTTCTATTACATACTAACATATCTACATATTTATCGGAAACCTCCGGGAGAAGAAGCTGTATCCACTGTTTGCGCTGCTGGACAGACACACTTATGACACTGTACTCATCAAAAGCAGCACCAGAGATGCATTGAGTCATATCCCGCTACACACCTCTCAGGCCAGCTTGTTTGCACATTTTGTCATAAAACTTAAGATGTCATTTGTCGCTGTTATATATAAAATTGCCAAATTAAAAAATAAATAAATCAAAAAGTACTTGTGGCTAGACAAACAGCCAATCACATAAACAAGATATAATGTCAGTAATGTTTGCGGCAGGTGTTTCAAATGTGCCCAGACTCATATTCAAAAATATCCATGTTTCAACAGTTTGAAGGTGGCCATGACACTAACAGTCTGGTGGAAATTCCACAAACTATTCATTCTCCCATTTGGAACAATCCAGAATTTACCATGAACAAAAATATTAAACTTTACATCTTGGATAGAAAAAGGCATTACACACCTTAAACATATTTATCATAAGACTTCTTTCATGTCACGCCCACAACTAGCCCCAAAATACGGTATAAAGAGCACCCAGTTCCTACAATAACATCAGCTAAGATCACCTATGTGTTCAAAAATCAATTCCGATACCTACATCCATATCAGAATTTATAAACAAACATTCTTAATACAAAAAACCTATTATCTAAGATATACAAAATAATAGTGAAATCAAATCTCACAGTTACTCTCCCATCGAGACAATGGGAGGAAGATTCATTACCAGCCCCCGACGCCGCAGTTTGGATTAAAATGTGTAATAATCATTACCACATGACAGCAACACTAACCTACAATGCATTCAGTACAAAATAATACAGAGTACATTATACTACACATTGGATGTTTAAAATTGGTTTCACAAGCTCAGCAATCTGTACATACTTTACTCAAAACACAGTTGACGATTACATTCACGCCACGTGGCAGAGCACACCTATCAAGCAATTTTGGCAAGTCATCATCAAGTTCGAGTTCAAGTTCAAGAGGTTTTATTGTCATTTCAGCTATATACAAGTACACAACAAAAACGAGACAATGTTCCTCCAGGGCCATGGTGCAACATAAAAACAACAGTGCAACAGACAACATGCTACACAAGTGCAAACAGTCCAATATAGTGCATCACCAACATATCCCATGCTTTAAATAACCATATCCATCCAACACCATCTTTATGTCTCCTAGGAGACATATCATCATCCAATATGACAGGATACTATGGATAACATTATTATATTGATATAATAAAAATATTATTGCAAAAAAACAACAAACAAAAAAACATACTCATGAACTGGAAAACAAAAAATAATATTAGTGTCACCCAGTAGAAAAATCTATTGATAGACTATATATCAATAGAATAATTCTCAGAATTAATCAATAACAGAACCAATAATCTAGACTGGACACCTTTGATAAAATCCATACAGAGCCAATCCATAAACGCTAAATATCACACTCTAATACGTGTACATATACAATCCAACATACATGTACTCACACATAACCATATACATAGATACATACATACATACACACACACACACACACACACACACACACACACACACACACACACACACACACACACACACACACACACATTATTCCTGTAATGGTGCAGATGGCGAATACTTAAAAATTTTATATATACATTTTGCGTTTGTCTGTTCATCTGTCTGTCTTATTTTTAATAATAAAACTCTAAAGGTCCACTGATGGGGGGTAATAAATTCATATATTTATTTCTCCAGATTTCTAACTCTGAGAGAAAAAAAACGTCCTTTTACAAATTGCACCTCGTTGTGGACCTCGGCTAGGTTTACATTCCAGGTGATTATTTTTAAGTTATAAATAAAAATAAATAAAAAATAAAGTGTAACAGTTCCCGATGAGGCGGTGTGGTGGTAGCGGGCCAAAAAATCAAAATCTTCAAAATGTCGCATGTAATTTACTCTAAATAAAAATATTTAGATATGCTTTACATACGAGTTCTATTTTTTGGCCTACTAAATGTATACTTTAAATACATTCATTAATTAGCACAGATAATATATCTGCTCTTTATACTTGGATTTCTAACCTACATATTTAAACATTTAACTGATGTATTTATTTCTGCAGATTTCTAACTCTGAGAGAAAAAGACGTCCTTTTACAAATTGCACCTCATTGTGGAACTCTACTAGGTTTAATTCCAGGCGAGTATTTTTAAGAGGCTAGATTTGTGCTCACAAGCTGCGATGGTGGTTTTTTCATAGCTTCTAAAAGAAGAGGCTGTGGTCAGGGTGGAGTGAATCTTTGATAACCAAGATTGTTGTTGTTTTGGCCTTCGAATAGACAATGGCATTACCCAGTGTCAGGTCTTTCTCAGTAAACTGCAGAGAATGATATAGAGGGCAAGAAATGGTCAAGCACAGTTTAATTGGGTGTGTGTCTGTGAAAAACACTAGAGCTCTCTGATACATTTTTGGTTCAAGATTTAATGATCATGCAAATGATTGTGATTAATGCTTAGTCTGTTTAATTCAAATATTATACTATAAACCTAATATTTTAATAGGGTTGGCAACTTTCTAGATCCGATTACTACATGTGTTGTTCATGTAACTGTGCAAATAAACTGCAAACACAATTACTTTTAGAAGTATCATCCAGTTTGTTTTCACAATTGCCAAAATGTAATGAATCACAGCCAGTGTTCTAAAACAGAGCTGGAATGTATTCCTGGCTGATGTGCCCTGTTTCTGGTTAAAAAAAAAAAAAATTGGTGGATGAATTTTCAATGAAAGTGCTTCACTCAGCAGCCATTAATGATTCTTATATCCAGTATGAATAAATTGAAATTCCTATCCTTGTATCAGGTGCAGCAATTATGTGTAACAACTGTGAAGCAAAAAAGCAAAAGCAAAATTGTAATATAACAATATAGGTAATATAGAACTTGATCTAATGATATTAATTAGGCTATGCAAATAAAACAACTACTTCTGTAGCACATCATTCATGCCTGTTGAATAGGCAGTTTTCTGCTTTGCAGATACTTGAAATCTTTTACTAATCTTTCCCCAAATCCAGTAGGAGCTGCCTTTTACATTAACATGCCAGGATACACACTCACTGGATGTTTAATCATTCTAATGGTTAAGCTATATTCTTAAAGTCAAGAAAGATATATTTTAATTATTAATCAGTTAAAAGGATTTCTTATTGTAGGCCTATTATAAACAACATGGAGGAAATAAAAATAAAAATACTTGAGTTAGACAGTGGACACAGGTTGCTAATAAATCAAGTAAATGAAACTGGATGGACTGCTTAATTATGTAACAACACAACATTTATGGCGACGAAGATGTTTCACACATATACATTCTTACGTGATGCTGACCTCAATATTCATATTTCACATTGATACTTAACACTATAGATGAACCTAAACCTCACATTTCCCCAAATCCAGTAGGAGCTGCCTTTTACATTAACATGCCAGGATACACACTCACTGGATGTTTAATCTTTCTAGTGGTTAAGCTATATTCTTATAGTCAAGAAAGATATTTTTTAATTATTAATCAGTTAAGGAAGTCAAGCTATTCCATTTTGCTGAGATGAAGGAATATTGCATAACCCTGTACTGGCCAAATAATTAGATTTGATGTTCTATTTTGTGGATTAATCCCATAACTGAATTATTCACATGGTTTTATAGCCATGGTTAATACTTGCTGTCAAAATGCTGAGGTTCATAAGAACCTCTTTCCTTCATAAGGAAGCTTCCTGTTTTTGAAAAAGGTAGTTTCAGCATACTAGCTCTTACTGCTCTCTATCTGTTTAACAAATGTTTTGTTGCATTTAACTACTTTCTACCTGGAAACTGGCAACTTCCATGGAAAACTATTTTATCATCACAAACTATATCTAAGGAACTACCACAAACATAAGTAATGTTAACATTTTGCTTTTTCATCATGACTTATGTTCTGCTTCAGAGCACTGAATGCAGCATGTTTATTCTTCGTCATTAGTGGCAGTTTTATCTGTGAGAAGTGTAGATGAATTGCTAGTCTGACAGACAGTACGCATCCAGACAGCAAGGCGAAAGGGTGACATTACGGCAAAGTAGACGAGCTTCCACCAGCTCATGGGACCACTACACATCCCCAACATTAAGTAACAAAATCCCAGAGACCTTCTGCCTGTACTGGCCAGACTTCAGATCAGAAGGTGAGAGAATACAGTCATGTGTTGTGTGGCTCAGATTGTTCACACAGTTAGTAACAGTCCAAACACTTTAATTATACTGTACAGTATGAGACCTGGAAATGTGTGTCTGTGTTTGTGTGTGTGTGTGTGTGTGTGTGTGCCTTCTCCCCAGGCTGAGCTCCAGCTTTGTACTGTCCATCATCAGAGAGATCTATCAGACTGGCTCTGCTCACTGTGTGTCCAGCTTGTTGAATTCAGCAGAGAACTGCATCAACCTGAACAGCAGAGAGCTGGACTCTGTCCACTGTGCTGCCCTGCGCTTCACCCTCCAGCACTGCACAGCAGTCTCTCTCAGCCTGCTTTTCACCTCCATACCAAAGGCGGAGCTGGAGAGCATTGAGCCACTGCTCTAACACGTCTCCCGTCTCAGGCTTGAACTTTTCTCACAATCAGAATTTTAACACAGAACTGGTCTGTTTAGGGAGTGTTATATAAACGTTTATGTACGTTTATGTGTTTTTCACGAGTTTCCTCAAAAGTCATTTTGTGCCAGCATCACTTAGGTTTTACTGAGACTCCTGTCAGGTAATCAGCAATATCCATGAATATTTACTTCAGAATAAAATGACTTTCTGGAGGAAATTGTTAAATTTAGGTGAAATATTTATATTAACCTGAAATTAACTGCCCTGCCACTGTCTGTGTGTGTTTTGTTTTCTCCGTGTTGACAGGCTGCTGTTGCTGAGGCTGCTCCACTGCTACAGTGTCTCTGAACTACAGCAGGGGGCAGCAGCAACAGATCTGCTCTTCGCTCTGCAGCACAGACTGAATTTCTCCTGCTGCTCTGCTCTGGACCTCACAGCAGACACACAGAAACACACACTGACTCTGAGCACTGAGGACTGCAGAGTCGACTCCATGGTCATCCAGAGAGCTCTCTCTCTCTCACACACACACACACACACACACACACACACACACACACACACACACACACACACACACAGCTCACTCTACACGGCTGTGAGGGCAACTCTTCCCCATTTTACACACAGTCACCCTTCAGTAAGCCACTGACTCAACACCACACAAACTAGGGAAACATTCTGGAAAAGGGAAAATAATTTTATCATTTGAAACAAAATGTGTGTAAATAGCATTAATGTTAGTAGTTATGTGAGTGTGTTAGTGTTTTGTGACTCTACATGTTGGAGAATGTTGAGTGTGTTCAGCAGCAATAAAGCCATGCTGCTCCAGTTCCTGTCTCTTCTCTGTGTGGGGACTGATGTGGAGTGTGTGAGACGCGCTGTGGCTCTCTCCCGGGCTCTGGGTAAGATGGTGATCCTCCGTCAGACCTGGCTGGACCAGCAGGCCTGTAGGTCACTGGCACTGTTTCTGGAACATTCTGAAGGGCTGTCAGAACTGGACCTTAGCCACTGTCAGCTCACTGACCACTGCCTGCAGATGCTGTTCGCACACCAGCACAAAGCCCACATCCTGGAGTGAGTGGACAAGCGGGAGGAGGGATGTGTAGAGAGTCTTGATTGTTGAGTGCACAGTGAGCACTAACATAGAACATAACACATTTTATTCTTTTTCTCACAATTTAACACAAAATCCGGCAGGGTGACTGAACATAGAAGCTGTGTGTGTTCATTGTAAAGCATTGTATGTTCCTTGAAAGGCTCTATATAAATGTAACTTTGCTCATTCAGTCATATCCTGTGTTCCTTCAAGGACTTTATTTTTCAAAAGCAAACAGCAAAAAGCTTGATTTTCTTGGTGATTTTATTTGGAAATGACGACCTCTCTCACTGGCTGCCTGGATCACTGATCACTGCCTGTACTTGGCAGGATGGATCTCTGTGGTCTACAGAATATCCAGACTGCTTGTAGAAACACATGTTCTCATTAAAAAGAGAAATAAGGCATAACAGACTCTTTATGATTTACAGTTTCATGCCTGATAGATAACAAGTCATGTGTACAAGAAATGAAAGAATTGATATTTTGTTTAAAATGTCAAAATGCATAATTATCTGGCCATTAATGACTCAGGTCCACTGACACAAATATACTATTTATTGCTTTGCTTATTCATTCATTTGCTAATTCAGTCATTCGTTTATTCATTCATTCGTTCATTAATTTAATTCATTGATATATAAATCCACAGGTGTTTGTACTACTACACGGTGATTTAGTAGAGGGAGGTGTGTTTGGGAATCCTGAACAATGTGGTAATTATAATCCATCTAATTTCAACCTCAGTCACAATGACATCACTGATGTGTCAGCAAAGAGGATCTATGATACTTTCTCCACCAACAACAATATTCACACTGTGAGGTAACTGTGTGTGTGTGTGTGTGTGTTTAGGCATTTAAAATAAGGCTGTATTTATTTTAGTTTAAAATTTCAAATTTAAAAGCCTATTTTGATTTTATAGGCTCTTCAACAACAGAATTACAGGCATACAAATCTTCCTCTCAGACAAGTGCTTTGAAGTCTGGTGATGTTGATGTGTTGTTGGCACTGTAATGATGAGATTTGATTTTTCTAGATTATTGGGACTATCCAAATTATATTTTTGTTTTAAGTGAAAAAATGTAATGATTAAAAAACAAATTTTAGTTATCTTATACATTTTAAGATTACATATAAAAATCAAATACTCAAAATTTATTTATAAAGTACTTTTTAAAATTGTATTTTATTTTATTTTATTTACAACAGGTGCTATTACAAAGCAGCTTTTCAAATGTCCAAGTCCAAGCCCCCAGTAAGCAAGCCAAGGGTGACAGTGGCAAGGAAAAGCTCCCTAGAGCATGAGGAAGAAACGTCGAGAGGAACCAAGACTCAAAGGGGGTCCCATCCTCCTCTGGCTGTTTAAAGAGAGACATAAATTAAAAAATGAAATAAGCATTTAATGTTTAGTCCAACTTTCTGGAGGTTCTAGACTTGTGTGCATGTGTCCGAGACCCAAGTCGCAAGAGAACGTCCATTAAGGGCAACAGAGAGTAGCTGGTTGGGGAGGAGGTGGTGTGGGCTACAACAGGGGACATCAGGGGATGATGGGAGTAGCCAAGGCATCTGAGACAGGATGAGGCTCAGTAACATCACAACATCAGGGGTAGGTGTACCTCGGCAGAGTCCACTATCAGTCCAGTGTATTAGAGCAATGATGTTTGATTCCTACTCAAAGAACATGTGATATTTCCAACATTCACTTTAGGTATCAATGAAGTTGTGACATCAAGCAAAGGAGGACAGTGAGACATGAGTAGACAAGCACAAGTTGGACCTATTAGGGACAATGAAACAAAACCTGAAGACAAGAAAACAGAAATGAAAGCCTGAGTGAGCTGAACTGAACTGAATCAAACTCCTACCGCTATATGGACCTAGCTCTGTAATATAGTTGAAACTGTAAGTTGCTATAGATAAGCGTGTCTGCCAGATGTCTGCTCACATTAAGCAGTGCAGTTGTGCAGTGTGAACATGACATCTGTCTTTTACAGCAAAATCAAATTATTTTATTATTCTTTAAATGTCTTTAAATGTCTTCATGGTCTAGCAACTCATAATGGCATTAGCACTTGAAAGGAAAAAAAACAAAAAACAAAAAAAACCCAACAGCAAAACAAAAACATCTCAAAACACACTTATTGCATTGAGTTCTGTTTAGATGACTTTTGATTTTATATTAACACATCTACTGTTATCTATTTACCTTTTCCTTTTATCATTATATATGTCATTTTATTTTTTATCCTTTGTGCAATTAGTCTCTTCTCAATGCGTTTTATTTTTTGTGTGCAGAGAGAAGGGGTAAGAAGATGCATATACAGAGGTCTGGACGAGCCGTGCTGTCAAAGGTTAGGGGAAATGAAATAAATAAATGTTCCAAAATGTTTTTTAAATAGTTTAGTATCCAACATTTTAAATTATAACATTTATGGTTACCCCCAGCAGTGATCAGTGGTAGCTCAGTGGTTAAGATACTTGACATGTAGTCAGAAGCTTACCAGTTCCAGCCCTACTGCTGCCAAGTTGCCACTGTTGGTTCTCTGAGCAAGGCCCTTAACCCTCAATTGCTCAAGTTATACTCACTCGTAAGTCACTTTGGATATAAGTATCAGGTAAATGTATGATTGTGTTTTTTATAATCTTGTACACATAAATGTCATATTCAACCAGAATATGTAAAACACACTGTCAAATCGTGTTTATAAAAATACGTTTTAGTTTTAATTAATTTCTGTAACTTCATGTCACTTATGCTGATATGGTTGTTGGCTCAGACAACAATGGCCACAAGAGGGAGACAAAGAGCTTCCCTAGTAATCAATGAAAACAGGCATACCCTGTAACTGTATGCTATACTATTCTTTTATTTTATATTTTTCCTTGATGTCCACTTACAATGTTTGCATGGCTTTATGTTCCAAAAATAATCATAATCTATTTTACACAAATATTTTCCAACCTGTTTATCTTGTAGAATTAAATAGGACATGTATTACATTACGAATAAAGAATTCTGCGCTGCATACACTTAGACATCGGTAATATAACTTGCAGTTATATAACTTCTAGTGAAAATCCTTGAAGCAGTCAACACCATCATCTGGGTGAGCTCCATTTAACCCTCTGAAGTTAAACAAAGAATTGCAGCTAAATGTGTGAACATTATCACGTGTCAGTTCATAACAAGTTAAGCTTCATAATAGGTCACGAAGTCAAGAAAATTCATACCTAAGCATTACTTTGTTTGATATGTTTATGGATGTATTTGAGTATAACCAGGTCATTTGCCTGTTTTTATGTATTGATCTGTATTGCTCCAAAAAACTACTCACGTCTTCCAATGTTCTTGATCCCCACGTGTAAGAAATAGTAAATGGACTAATCCTAGTTGTGGATAAGTATAAGACTAAACAGCTGTGAACTAATTCCACACGAGGGGAGTCATCACTGGAAAGGTGTTCTGGTGCGAGGCGTGCAGTGGTCCCTGTCCTGCGAACACAGAGAGACACAGAGGCGAGATACCAGTTAAAAAGGTTTGAGAAAGTACATCCTCCACTGACAAGATTCTGTTGTTTAAATGTAAATGGAACAGGTCTGCTCCTTCTCTCAGCCAATATAGAAACAGCAAACTGCACTACAACAAGTACACAAGGTGTAATGAACTTGCTATGAGAATGATCTCAGTAAGTAACTCAAAAAGGAAAGGAGCTTCTCCTTCCTGTTTTCTTTGTTCTCTTCTTGTTAGTGTTTGTATTTGCTCTTTCAAAACACTCCTGCACTCATTCCTCACACTAAAACATGAACCTGGTGTTGTTTACACAGTGACTTGGTGTGAGGCATCTGATCCATGATTTCCCCCTGGGGTCACAGGTCTCGTTTGTCGCCTTTTTTTTCTCCTTAAGACAAAAACAAATTAAAATAAGAGCAGAAAAACTGAGCAGAAATAAACAACTATTAAAATTCTAGATGCACTGTGGAATGTTCAGAGAAAAACAAGACACTCCAGTGTCTATTGTATTTAATATGTGGTATTTAACTGTCAATATGGGGACATTACGACAAGGGAGTGGGCTCAGCTGACCTGTCTATGATTTTATTTTATTTTATTTTTTTAATCCTAGTCTTTGATTAAGTTAAGGAATTTTTCTTTCAAAGAAAAGAAAAGGGATGGAACATGTGAAACACAAACATAAAAATAGGTATGCATTTATCGAATAAACTGATGACTACGATTAGGTGAGACAAGTTTTAGGATATAATAATAAGTGTATAATTTCCATCACACTTTTCACCTGAGTCTCCTGTGTTTCTGAATAAAAGAAAGTAATATAACACAAGCAGTTATACAATTTCCGAAAGGCATATTATTTAGAAATAAAGAAGAACTTGGTTATTATTTGGTTATTAGGACACATGAGGAAAGCATTTTAGTTGCATTCATTTTGCCAAAGACATCCATGACTGAAACAAGCTTCCTGTCACCACTGACCACCCTCCTAGCGTTCATGTCTCCACGGTTTCCCTGTCTAGTGTCTTTATTTTGATTTACTCCCTTGTTGTGGTTCCATTCCTTCGTTTCGTTTTCTGCACCCCTCATAATTTGCACTTGTGTCTGGTTTAATGCTCATTTGACCATGTTTTTAAGCCCTGCTATTTATTGTAAGTCCAGCTGCTGTTTGTTAATCGAGGCTTCCGTGCATGTGAATATAAGCCTGAATGTTTATCCTCGCCCCAATGTTATAGCCTGCATCCCTGGTTTGTCTTCGTGCACTTTTCTTTACTTTAGTTTATCATGAATTCTCGGACTCTCCATGTTAATAATTTGACCCTGGACTTTGGATTTGCCCCTAATAAATCTCACTCTTTTCCACACACTGCTCATCGTTACACTTCCCCAACCTGCTATATTTACATTAAAACTCCGTCAACAGCAGTCTTTAGCGTTGAGGTTTTTTTTTTAATCTTCGTAAAATTACATAATTTCTGCTGTTTCAGAAGTGAAGGATTTGCGTGCTCTAAATTTTCATCATGCCAATGCTCAGAGGTTTTGGTATGGAGATTTTATCCCGATCTATAGGAGCAGGTGTGATGGACTATAAAGTTGACGAGAAAGAAACCATCCGTTTCGCCGCCGTTTATGTCCATAGATGCTGCTATTACCAAAACTAGTACTGCGCTGATTCTTAGAGGACGGTTGATTTGACCGGATGTCGCAGCAGTACGGCCGACTACTCCTGATCATAACGTATTCATGACAACTCAGCCCTTTTTACGACTGAGGTGCTCACACGACAACGCGTGATCTTGCACCTTTTATGTGTTTTAAGAAAAACGCTCAGTGTTTTAAAGTGCAGCAGCGAATTTTGATCTAACGCGTTACTAAGCTCTGTGAGCAGAGTAATTTCTCCCATTGTGTTGAAATGAACAGGTGTCTGTTATTAGTTCAAACATTGTATGTTCTTTGAAAGGCTCTATGTAAATGTAACTTTGCTCATTCAGTCATATCTTGTGTTCTGTCAAGGACATTTTTTTGAAAAAAAACAGCAAAAAGCCTGACTTTCTTGTCCATAATTTCCATAATTCTCGTATTGCATAAGACATTTATTTCCATTATATGTTTTAGCATTCAGGTGGTCATTTTTCTTTTCAACAGTTATTGGCGTGATCCAATAGATCCAAAGTCAAACGAGTACGCACATCATGTGTTGAACCCATCCATAGTATTTTTCTGCTTATCTAATATGCCAATATTTTCTCGTAACCATCCCACCAAGTACTAAAAACACCCAAACCTAAATGCTTAGTAACTAAAGTAAAGCTTGTGTCAGTGTCTTAATTTATATTCTGCATTAGTTCATCAAATGGTTATTCATTGAGAGTGAGTCTGTATTTTGTATTTGAAAAAAAAAAAAACTGTCAGCATTAAGCAGGTTTGTTGTCAGGTTTGAAGGCTGTGGTTGTGCTATTTTTCTGGCCTTTCTGGTCAACTAATTTCTGTACCCAGTCATTTCATCAAGGGAGGTGTGTTGCTATTGAAATGTCTAACTTCTTTCATCTAGGGAATTCATGACATACATTAGAATTACATTTATTATAGCTGCAGTTGGCAATTAAGGGGTCCAATCATTTTATCACATCTGCACAACTTGGTTGCTGATGACATCCCATATAAAGTTCACCAGCCTTTGTGGTTGGTTTTGAGGTTTTGTTTCCAGGAATGTTGTATTTTGAAACCAATCTCTCAATTTTCTCTGCTGAATTGCTTTATATAAATATTATTTTTCTGATTCGACATGACTAAGAAATATAGTTTCCCCAGAAGGTCAGTTCACCCCAAATGTACTTGCATTCACAGTATGTTCATATACACCATTGAAGTTTGGTGATAATCTAACACTCTATGGCTAAGTTTTAGCCTATTAATAAAAATCCTGCTCTTGGGGATTGATAGTTAAATACACATATTTTTGATCATTATTTACAAGAAGATCTGCATTTTTTACATTTAAAAGGTATCTCTAGATCAAAAGGTCACTGACTTGTTTGAAAGGTGCATTTGCCCAACTAATTTAGGTATCAAAAATCAGGCTAAAAAAAGGTTTACGAAACGTATTTAACTTTTTTTATGAAATAGTCACAAAGTATTGCACTGTATAAACTGCATTTCTCATGCATAATTGGTACACAATAGGATTGACTCATTTTTCTGTTTTTAAATACCTTTTCATATGTCAGAGGGGCTCTGTTGGCAAAAATGTCCTATAATTCCCATGCTAGCTCAAAGTCCATAAATCAATACTCATGTCAAGTTTCATAAGAATTACTCAAAGAAGTCTTAATTTTTTTTCAGCTGTTTTGAATGAATCAGTACACCTTGGAAGGATTGATAGGTATGTAAGTGTCATATACCATACAAATATCAACATGTTTCAGTCTCATCAACATTTTGATACCAAATTTGGGAAGATTGGAGAAAGGTCCTACGACTAATGTGTTACAGTTCATCAGCAACATAAAAAGTAGTAGGATATTTAAATTTAAAGTTATTTCTACAAGAATCAACGTTATAGAAGTCCACTGAAGCCAGTTCTATGATTAGCCCATTACCTGAAAAACATTAGCCAATGTTTGAGTCATCCTTAGGAATCCTTCAGCTTGCTTACAGAAGCAGTATGCAAAATTTCATCTTGATCAGAAGAGCAGTCATTGAGAAACAGTTATTTGCATATTATAATGCCCCATATTGACAAAACTGCTACATTTGGTAAGCTACCTCAAAGTCAATACTGGTATAAGTCTTTTAAATTTCATGAAATCTGAACATGTCCTTCAGGAGTTACAGCTAGTTAAAGTTAAAGTTAAAGCCTGACCTTTGTACTACTAATTTGTACTACTAATATTAGACTGGAATAGGACAGCTGCATTTTTTATGTCAGGTTTTTGTTTAAATAATTATTGAGATTCAGACTCTTGCAAATATTTTGACACCAATTTCACTCCGATTGTGTGAAAATCCTAGGACTGGTTTGAAATTAGCAAAAAAATAAAACAAACAAACAAACAAAAAAGTGAAATCTAATGGGCAGAGCCTATCTGAATTCAGGAGAAGCCAAGGAAGAATAAAATAAAAAATAAATAATATTATTTCTATATTCACCTCTGTCTTTTCTTTTGAACATCTGCAAATGTTAAATATAGTTTTGTCTGCAGTTCATAAAGGAAAAAGCAAAAATACATTAGAGTCAGAACTTTTGTTTCTTTGTCACACAGTTTTATTATTTTTTTGAATTATTGTATTGTCTTTTAGCACATGTTGGCAAATGTGTCCATCCTCTTGTCGATTGTCCTTGGACTTGTCCTCGGCCTCACACAGCCAGGTGAAAAAGGCTGTCACGGAATTGAGGGCCACACCTTTGCCTCTTGTTGTTCTTGGACAGCAGCTGCTGGTGCACCTTCCTCTGCTCCTCCTGCTCCTCAAGTTTGGCCTCCTTATGAATCTGCTCGATGGTCTTGGGCCCGTGGTCAGCTCGCCGCGACACCCAGTTATTCTAGAAAAGCAAAATCAGCAGATGCATACTTTTGCATCACCATGCGCTGGAATGGCAAACACAAACACACAAACACAGGCAGAGTCTCTAACCAGTCGCAGGTCGATGACGTCCTGGAGCAGGAACCGAATGCGTGAGGAACCCCTCCTCTCCTTCACTGTCTTCTCTATATATTTAAAGTAATGATCCATTTTTGGCTGAGAGAGAGAGAGAGAGAGAGAGTGTAAGAGAAACGTCGACAAATTTCAGATATTCTTCACCTTTCGATTCGATCAGGTGTGCTCTCAGCTGAACTCATGTCACAAGACGTTTATGACTCTTATGTAAACCCTGCTGCCTTGCACGTTGGTCAGTGCTGTAAAGCAGTTCACTGCCACTGTGGGTGTAGCTGTGCTGTCATCAGCTGCACTTGGCTTTGGGGAATCCAGGGTGCCGCAGCAGGAGGTGGCAAACGTGGAGGAGGCTGTGAGAGCAAAACCTTCTAACAGCTGACCAGTCCTGAATAAAAGCCTTTCATTTTGTCAGCTGCAGTAGGAGCAGAGCTAACAACCACACTAACAACTTCACTAAACAACATGAACTTGGACACTTTTAAAATCATTGCCAAGGCCTAATAATACACTGATATCAGCACAGCATGCTAGTCGCACTATAGATGATGATCCTAATTAGTTGGCTACCCTGTAGTCAGAGTGCAGGCTTTTATAAACTTTTATAAACAACATTTCAACATGCTTGTTTTTTGGTTAAAAACGTGCATGGAGAAAAAAAAATACAATAAAAAAGACCAGGAAACTTGAACACAAATAACTGTCACACTAGTTGGTGACTGAACTGTCAACATCACAACTGCCATTCCTACTAGAGACAAAATTGACAGTCAATATACAATATCCAAAACTTCTTCATCCAGTTTCGATGTGTAAAGTACTTGTTGTGAAAAACGCAACACAGACCAAATCTGGACAAAATCCGCACAGCCGCTGCACTGCACACTAGCACTCATCTACACATGCGCCGTAAACCTTTACATGACATATTAAAGATAAACCGATGCAAGTGCTGAGCATCTGCTGAGAATATTAAATCAACCCAGACCAGGCCCGCGGCCTGCTTACCCTGGCCTTCTCCAAGTCCAGGTCTTTGCCGATGGCTGTGAGGAGGTGGCACAGACGCTCCAGGCTCTCCTCGCTGTGGTTCATGAACAGCTTGACCACACAGTCGTGCATGATGGCCTCTGACAGCATGTGCAGCTTGAACAGCTCCCCGATGAACTTGATGTTACCGATGGACCTCCTGTGGGCCTTGTCCTTCGCCTCCTCCAGATCCTCCTCCAGCCTCTCCCGCTCGCTGGCCTTGCGAGGAGTAACCAGAACAAAGACAAAAGCAAGAAACAGCGCGTTTGGACCCGATAACGACCAGGCCGCCTCCCAGCACTGCTGCCGATTTCAGTCCCCTTTCTCCTGATCTGTGGGTTGGTGAGTCGGGTAAACTAGACAGGAGTGCTGCTTACTGAAGTGGCCGCTTCCAGCTGGTGCCGCAGCTTCTCCAAAACATCATCGTTGACCTTGTCCTTCTCAAACTCCTTCTGACAGCGGTTCAGCAGCAGCTTTTGGAAACCCACAGTGCTGGTGGGCTTGTCTGCCATGGGCACTTTTAACTACACAGGAAAGACATGTAGGAGAAACACTTGGGTATAAGACAGTGTTGAGAGTTCTGTTACTAAATAGAAGCTGATTAAAGCTCCATGTCAGTTTAGAGTGGTTCAAACAGAGTTCACTTCTGTGTGGCATTTGCCTTTGTATGGAACTTCAGCAGCAATGTATGGGAACATGTTACTCACCATAGCCAGGCAGCTGCACATATTGCCATAGACCATAGAGAAGCTGGGCTCATCGATGGCTTTTTCAAAAACCAGATCAACCACGCCTTTGAGGCGCTCCTCTGTGTCGATGGTGAGGTCCATCACCTGCTTCATCAGCTGGTTAAACATCTGCGGTGTCAGTTTGTTCAGGATACTGCGCACCTTCTGGAAAAGCTCCTGGAGAGGAAAACAGACTACCGACTAAGCTTTCCATTACAAAGATCCCAATCTTTTGTTAAATTCAGCAGTTCTTCCACATAATGACTAACTCCTCACTTTCACCAAATATTTACTCTGCCATTTGGAACTTCGTCATGAACAAAAATCACTCAACTTTGCTATATAGACCGATAAAGGCATCATACATCAATCACACTTTCCGAGAAGTGTAGCACTGGCAGCAAACAGTTTATCAAATCTTATCAACTAAAACCCCTCATGTGCTCCAAATTCAAATTAAAAGAAAACCCATTAGAACCAGCTACAAGAATTTTAGATTTAATCAATATATAACTCCTACAAACAAAAAAAATATATACATAATAACCAAATCTGATCCAATAATAACCCTACCGACCAGACAATGCAATGAAGATCTGTCAATCTCTCCAAATGCTGAATTGCACACAAATTTGCAAGAATATTTTGAACACAACCACTGGGTGTTAACCTATAATATATACAAGATCATCCACAGAATACACTACAATATCTACAATACTCTATCACCAAAATCAACACCACAATCAACACAAGGAACAACAAGCACACAAGATCTGGTCCTCAGTATCATCACACCCCCTGTTTACACTAGAAACCAATGTCCCCCTGCATAGCTACATTCGTGCACACTCCCCGCACACCCACCCAATTAAACAACGACTCTATAATTTAAATATCCAATTCTTGAAGAGCATATCGCAAAAAAAATTAAGTAGCTTTCAAGCCCACCATAACAGGCTGTGACTCTGAAATCTGAAAACAGGGCACAGCGGAGTGAGGTGCTGACCTGAGTTTTCTGGGTCTCGGGGTTCTGGGTGTTCTCCCTTTTCCTGCCAGGTTTCCAGGCATTCTCAGCCTTCTTCAGCTGCACCTCGTCATTCACGGACACGTTGGTAATGATCTTGCGGGGAGGCAGCCGTCTCGGGCCTACACTGAGCAGCTGAAGCAACGAATGGGTGCTCTTTATTATGGGCGGTAACAATGTCACAAAGACCTCGGTCACATAAGATGACCAGGCGCTCATTCATTTGTGACAGAAGAGAAGGGATGAGCGGAGAGACCCACCGGTGCACCCCTGCCTCCAGGAATTGCCCTGCTGAAGTTTGCAGAGGCTGGGTTGAAGCCTGGGTCTCTGGCGATAATGCGAGGGCCCACCTGCTGCAGGGGCAGCTTGTTTTGTTTGATCTAGAAAACAACAGAGTCAAGTCGAAGTCCATCAGCCCCTCTCCATGGAATGGTTTTAAAGGTCCCCTAAGGCCAATGTTTTAGCAGGCTTACCTTGTCCAGTACCACATCAGAGATGGGAGGAAGCCCCTCTGGCTTCTGCATGCAGGCAGGCATGAACTGGAAGGCCAACAGGAAGTCTCTATCATACTGCCTCTTCCCATCCTTCAGCTCTGGCTCTGCATGCAGAGAGGGGTACAGTGAGCACCTGGAGAGAGGAATCACCTCTCTGTCAGGACACTGGGCCTGCCCCACAGGAGTGTCCTCTTTTGGCTTCTTCCAGGTGTTGGATAAACTAATAGCTGTAAATCATAACAAATCAGTCTGGTGTCTTTTTAGTGTCCTAACATAGCATGTCATGCATGTGGTTATTTACCTTGACTCAAGCTTTGCCTAAGCTTGGACTGTAAAATGGGCTCCACTTTATCCTCCAGCAAGACCTCTGGCTCCTCGCCAGTCTCTTTCAGCTCTGCCCCAGTGGAGGCTCCACAGGCCTGGACTGCCTCTATAACAGCCTGGCCTGGGAGAGTGAGGCCTGAAGGAGCAGCAGTGCTGGAAGGCAATGAGGGCGTCAGCGTGCCTGAGGCAACCGCCTCTCCGGCTGCTGGACTTGCAGCCTTCGCCGGACAGTGGGCCTCCAGGGCCAGGCCGACATTGACATTCCCCTGCTCTGCTACCTGGCTGTTCAGCTGCTGGGATTTGAGGTAGAAAATGCGAGGATAATGAGGGTGTGGACATAAAAACTAGCAAAAGACAGAAAAGATGGAGAGAGAGAGATAGAGAGAGAGAGAGAGAGAGAGAGAGAGAGAGAGAGAGAGAGAGAGAGAGATACTGCACACACATGCAGAAGAAGGGGAATGGCAATGAGGGTGGGGGGGTGAGCACAGCACAGCACAGCACAGCACAGCACAGCATAATTAGAGAAGTGAGTAGAGAAAGAGGCAAAGAGAGAGAGAGATGAAATGAGAAAGCACAAGAGGGCAAAAGATCCAGCCGCAAAGGCACAAAATGTGTGTGTGTGTGGAGGTGGGGGGGGGGGGGTGAAGACACAAAGACAGCAAGAGATAGCAGACAAGCATGGGGTGCTTAAATAAATGGGCAGGAGAAATAGAGAAAGAGAGGAAAGAGGAACACTGTTACCATTTAGGGAAAGAGGACACAAAGTAAGTGCAACGGCGCAGTAGTGAGTGTTCCCTTTACAGACAAACATCTGAGAAGCCTTCTTAAATCAGAACAGCCACAATCACACAAGCTACTGCAACCAGTCAAATATAACGGAGGAGGGTCAACGGTGTGACCGAATCACTGAAGAAGGAAGAGAGAATGGCCGGAAATCAAACTACACCATCAGATTTTGTTGCTGATTGTATGACGCTTTTAATAGGACAAGACAATGAAAGCCAGCCAAACAACCAAACAATCAGCTCAGAGCTTATTATGAGGGAGGACTAGATGAGAGAGTACTTTGACCTGTGGAGTGGATCACGCGAAGCAGCGGCCTGCAGCCGATCAGGGGCTCGGGCTGTGGGACTGAATGGCTTACCTGTGGAGCAGTAGGGGTAGTGCAGGGACGTCCCACTGGTGGGCTTGTGTTCTGGCTAATGGCTACTCCTGACATGATCTCCTCTGTGATATCCTTGCCATCCTGGTTAGGGTCTCGGATACGGATCTTAGCGAACAGCAAGTTATTTGCATCTATTAAGTCAATCCACAATTAAATTAATTTCACCTCTGAGGCAGGGGGAATACTCACTGTTTTCTTTACCCTCTTAGTGGGTGGAGGCTGCTGAGCTGTATGCACTATTATGGATGGAGATTTGGTGTATATGGTCTGGCCAGGATAGTATGAAGGCCCTGCCACTAGTGGTGACCAAAAAAAAGCACTGGTTTCAGTTAGAGAGCAAACGAAAAACCAGTTTCAGCCAGCGGGAATACCCAGAAGAAAGGTCTCTTTATCGGTGAGAGCACGCATGTGGGTTTCCCAGGTGGGGGTAGAGAAAGGGAAGTCCAAACTCACCATATGCTAGTGGGCAGTCTGCAGGAAAGAACCCAGGGTAGAATGTACTGGGTCCTGTGGGCTGGACGGAGTACTGCTGGGGATGTCCCACGTAAGGAAGGCCACTGTGGTGATACTGAGAATGAAACAGAACAGCAGAGGTAAAGGGCCTAGCACCAGACATGGCCATTCATATAGGACACTCCTAAGAGATATTCAAAGCGGTAAACAAACAAAAAATACAAAAACATTTAGTTTTTACACTGAAAAAAAACTAAACTAGAACTTCTCATTTCTGCTTCCAAGATAAAACATATTTTTATCTACACATTTTAGGAGCAGTTTATTTATTGCTGGCCAACCTGTTTATAGACAGATTTTCAACCCATTTGCTACACTGTGTACATATTTGCACAGGCGCTTTTCTCTGCTCTGGGTACCTGAGGCACGTAGTACTGGAGTACGTAGTACTGGCCGGTCTGGGATGAGGTGAAGGGCATGGGTGTCAGGAACATCATGATGGGCTGGCTGGACACGGGTCGAAAGGAAGCGCTGTTACTTGGAATGGCAGGCTGGGCTGTCTGCATCTGAGGGATCTGGAAAAGCTGGGAGAGGAGAGGAGTGGAGAGTGAGGGTCACAGAGCAGCGTGGCGTGTGCCGCAGCAGCCGGCTCAGACGCTCGGAGTGAAGACTTTAGTCAAGAGTTGAGTCGTGGACTCTACAGCAGTTGTACTGGGAATGTTGAGGAGATATATACATAAAAAAAAAAGTTTAAAATTTTCAAGGGATTTTGAATGTCCTATTATGCTAGGCATGCAAGATACAAAAAGAAAATCTTTCAAGAGTCTGTTTCACATGCATGGCACTAATACAAGGGTGACTGAACTAGCATGAAAAATTAAACAATTACAATGACGGATGCAGCTAATTAGCCATGATTGCAGGAGAGGGGATATATATGTAAAAGACAACTAATCTTGAATGTAAATTTGTACTCATAACCTGAGTCTATCAAAGCCAATGCTGACAAAATATGACATGAGCTAGAATTCAGAATGTGACAAAATCCCCATCCCAGTTGGCTTTGATGCTCAGAATGGGAACATAGTGAGGGAATTCCTTCTACATGAGAAACAGTAAAATGAGCCTAAGAGGTGATTCTCACATACTGTCTCCCACCGAGCTGTTGCCATCTTAACATTTTCTGGACATAAAATCCTCCCTCCAGCAGTTATGCAGGCAGGCAGAAATGAACCTTTGTATGGGCTCCTGGGTAATGGAGCAGCCATACCATGTCCAAAACAGATTATTAAAAAGCACTGGAGTCCAAAGGAAATAAAGAGAAACAGACTAAAAAAGACTAAACATAAAAGACTAAACATAGGTGCTGGCATCCTCCGAACTGGGGAGCAGAGTGGAGCGCAGGTGCACCACTGAGCTACTGGAATGTCTTTCAATGCATTTTTTGAAGACTGCAAAATTACCTGAATGGATCTCAATCCTCCCTTGAATATTGAAGCAGGAACGAGAGAGAAGCTAGTGGAAGAACGCACTAATGGGTGTGGAGGGTCAGAGAGACTTCAACACGCTCACATACACTGGCACACACAATTTAAACAAATCTTTAAACAAATTTAAACCAAAACAAGTTTTGTTTTTTTTTAAATGACGGAACACTGTTGTTACAGTGGAATTGTGAGGTCAGAGGCAGAGCAAATGTGTTCCACTAACCTTCCTGGCCCTTTAAGTGCACTACTGCAGATAGACTGAAAACAAATTTCACCTAAATAAAATCACACTGTAACACTGAAAACATAAACACAGACAAGCACTGAATGAGTGGTAAAGGGCATTAAAGCCTAAGTATTACATGGAGATCACCGCTCACATTTTCAATTCTTTCCTTTGACAAAACAACTCACATCAACAGCCAAGGCACTGCACTGGCTTTCTAAAAGGAGATGGCAGATGGCACTATCAATTAGCTTCACTCAAAAATGGGAGAAAACAAGGAATGCGGCATGTTATGCGCTCGTGCACATAGTTCGGTCACACGTCTCTGCTATGGTCTTCCAACGTACACTGCCCTTGATATGAGGCAATATGGCCACCTACTGTAAGCTCAACCTTGGGTCACGATATCATGCAGAGCCTTCATAATACCCTATGCTTCTGTGCATGTGCTAGTCAGATTCAAGCTCAAATATCGTCTCTCTCAGCTAGCACAGCCCGGCCTCGTCTGTCTACAAAACTTCCAAGAGGTCTCCGGTACACTAGACAAATGTTGCTGTTTTGTATTCACAGAGAACATTTATCCAAGTATGTGTACAGGTCAAAAAGTTGGGATGCGGCTAGGAGACAGGAATCCATCTGCCTCTGAGATTGATGTGTGAGTTGGGGCGCCAAAAAGTATCTTAAGCACTTCAGCACCATTCTAAGACAACCATTGACAATAATTACTCACCTTAATGAATGCTTTGTCCGCACCTTGGCTGCATCTGAGCTGGTGGTTGAAAAGCAGGGCCCGCAGCTGCTGGTTCTGGGGCTGGATGTCATACTGCTCAGCGGTCTGACAGGCACGCACAACTCGTAGGTCTGTTCAAGGTGGTGCTTGTACACCTCAATTTCCATCGTAATTGTCCTGTACAACCATTAAAAATTTGACAGAAGTTAAAAAACAGCAGAACGGTTTGTTACAACTGGAAAAAAATAAATAAGAAAAGATTGATTGTTGTTGTACATGAATGTCAGTGAGCCATGAGGATAAGCCCTCTTGTCCAACGTTCTGATTAGCAGTTATCACCTCCTAACACTGCAATCAAAATGCATGGGCAAAAGATGCATTACTGAAAAAAACACTCTGCAGATCTGGAATTCATGTCACCACAGTCAAGGTTGAAGGCTTTGTTCAGTGAAAAGAAAACAAATGCATCAAAGTTGGTGTTATACTCAGTAAGAACTCAGTAGAGTAAGAAACTGCAAAATACTCAGAGAACTCTGTGCATGAGTCAGTGGCTCAATAGTCCAACTAAAATCAGCCAGGACCACAGTTTAGTTGGGCTAAACATGAGTCAACTAAATCCTTAGTCAGAGAATGATATTTTGTCTTTGCTGCTTACATGATCAGCTTCTTTCAAATAGCCATGTCAACTCAGTCAACTTAGTTATTTAGGAATAATATCAAACTACATGTGGGCCATCAGATCCTGTTTGCCCTTGAAGACCCACTCACAATCTCTGCCCAAGTCAGAGACTATTTACAGCTATGATCTTAATTCCAGCACTGGACATGCATTACCTTGCATAGTTTCACAACTCTGGCACTGCAATCAACCCTGCATATGTCTTAACTAAGAAGGCAACAGTTCAAATGGAAAACCTACTTCCTTTCTGGGAGTGAAGGAAGCCAGCTGCTTGATCTTCAGTGTCTGGTTGAGTCTTGGATGCATCAAGCACAGGGACACCAGCTGATACCCCATGGTTGAGGTGCTCCATATATTGTGCAAGGATCGGTTCGTTATAATCACCATTCTGCATTTTTTTTTAACAGCAGCAACAGCATAAAATGGTTCAGTTAAGGGTGCATCATTGGAAGACTTTCACTAAAATATGTCCTCACCATGTCTCAAATACAGCAATACCTCTTAGAAGCCATTGTACTGCACACAGAATGGACAGTCCCAGCAGTTTCTGTTCCCATATGGAACCTCAGTGTTTTGATTACAGAACCAGCAATTCACAATGACATGAACTGGTTTCTTCCCATTGAATAGGGAGTGTGTGTGTGTAATATATATATATATATATATATATATATATATATATATATATATATATATATATATATATATAAATAAAATTGTGAGCAAGGATCTTTCATTTTGCAGCCTAAAAATGAAAGTGACAAATAAATGTATGTGACAAATAAACCAAACTTCAAACTTTATATGAATAGCTTCCTGTTAAATATACACAGTTAATCAGTCATTAAAAAAACACATTCTATTAATTAAGAATGTTTATGAAAGTTAATTTAATCTAACTAACAATAAATGAACAGTCGAATATTGTAGTTCAAACAGTCCGATAGCTGTAGTAATGGCTTACCTCATTTTGCTTATTTAGAGAGAACGATAAATTTGAAAACCCACAGGTTTGTGAATTTGGGTCTCTAAATCATACAAAAGTAGGTTTCCTATTTCTGAACAGTTAGCTAGCTAACAAACTACCAGCACCTAAACGATCAAAGTTGAAAGATGAACAATGAAATGGTTCCACAAGGAATGGTTTATAGCCCCGAGTTAGACACTCGCTGACCTCAACTATTAGCTAGCTAACTAGCTTATCGCTGTGATAAAGCGATACAATTTTTAACAATGAGGACATGAATAAAGTATCCTTTACAATTTTCACAATATTGTTAACGTAACTGTAATATCTGAAAACGGACCACACAGGAAGGTGTAAAAATGAACAACTGCAAACACCCCGTTCCTTATCTTACCTCGTTAGGTAGCTAAAATAGCTAACCTAGGTTAGACCCTTTAACCATTTAAAGGTCTGAACTGTCAAACTGCGTTTCCGTTAGGCAGATAAATAGTTTGACGCCGTTTGGTGAAACTTATGCAGCCATATAAATGATTTGATCGCCGATACCTTTAGACATCATGGAATAAAAGAGGCTTATTTTAGCTGATGTGTGTGTGTGGAGTTGTTTAGGGGCAGCTATGAGCTGGAAGCTAAGCGTTGCTTCAGTGGCTTCTAGCATGGACTAGCTACGATCATAATTCTGCTACAAAATGTATAAATGAGGAAATATACAATTATTTACATTATTACAGCATTTACAGTATTAAAAGCGTGATTTAATGGGATGAATAGTTAACTAGCTAACGTTAGCTATCCTAGCTTGATGGCTATCTTTGCTCACTAATGGTTACTGCATCTTAGGGCCAACTTTATGCTGCACTTCGCCCCCTAGCGGGCCCGCGGGAGAATCCACACTGGCATACTCAAATAAATCACTTTATAACATCCAATATTCTTAAAGTACAGTACATTTTTCGAGATAACATTTCTTAGGAATAAAACAATTACCTGCTTACCGATTTTCAGATGTCTACATGCAGCCTAATTTGGTCTTTTACACTTCCTGCCATCATATTATTACATAAATAATTTCATTTTGTTACCTCAGTGTCAGGAATTCTGTCACTGAGCCACAGTTCTGTGAAAACTAAAGCACAACAGTCTCTACACTCGCGTTGGGTGCTATGCTAGAGTTGACCTGTTGACCAGGGAACAGACATTGGAGAGCAGGATGGACAGTAGAGCTGGTCTGCTAGGGTTAGCTTTTTTTTTTCCAGTGGTAGCTCAGTGGTTAAGGTATCAGAAGGCTGCTGCTTCAAGCCCCCCCACTGCCAACTTACCAATGCTGGGCCCCTGAGTAAGGCTCTTAACCCTCAATTGCTCAAGTTGTACTCAGTCATAATTGTAAGTTGCTTTGGATAAAAATGTGTCTGCTAAATGTAAATCCAGCATGAACTCATGCCCTCTATGCTTTGTTTTTATTCAGCAGTGACTCCTGTCTCTAGGGTTTCTGTTTTTTCATTTGTTAACTGTTCTATGTCGTATGAATTATGTGAAGCGACCTTGAGTATGAGAGAAACATTTTATTTATATATATTACATCTATTGTTATTATTATTATTGTTAGATACTGGAGCCTTTCTGTCTTCAGGCACCCAACACAAGGTCTCTGCCTATCAGCCATGAAATGGCGGCTTGACCGCGAGCTGGTCGCCCGAGGTCTTCCACTCCTTCTTCTTGTCTCCTTTACCCCTCCCTTTCTCTTTCTTTCTCTCCCTGTCTCTCTTTAAGCACAGGAGTACCTCATGGCGGGTACGGGAACAGCTCGTGGGTCGTTCATGCCAAGAACATCTAATTTTTAATAACCTTGTCTCTTTCCTTTCTACATAGACCCTCAGAACATGCCTCACTTTTCCCCGTCATCCTGTAGATTTAGATAGTAGATATAAGACACATATATACTCTGTGCTTTCCTCAATAAAGTTAAACTCTCTTCATTCACTACCTTGGTGTCAGTGTCTCTTGACTTCCCCAGATCCGGCTACAGAGGACGGAGGGCAGAGGGTAACTTGGAGGAGATCGAAACTGAAGGACTTGTCACTTTGAACCAGTTCCTAACAAGAAGTACGAAATACATAAGGTCTACCTTAAACATTGATAAGTGCAATAAACAATAAGTACTAGAGTAGTACTAGACCAGCAAGTAGTAAGCTGCAGTAGTTCATCTTTAAGATCATAAGAGACCGCACAAGCACCCGGGTAGCTTCCTGCGAGAGAAGGGGCCGAATCCTTCGTATGTTACAAAGGGGAAATCTGAAACATGAGTTGAGAATGACAACTGGTTGTCCAAAGTTATGATCGTGATACCAGGGAGTTCTCAAAGGGAACTGTGAGGTCCTGATAAGGGCTGGGAGTACCCGGGATGTACAGAAGGTTGCATGTTAGCTTGGACAGCTAGCTGGCTCATTCGCTTTCTAGCCATCTTAAAACTGCCAAAGTCTCGAAGTAAACATCACTAGTGAGTTATTCTACACATCTGGCATTAGCAGAGTGTTACAATAATAACAGTTCACCGCAGCAGTAAAGCGATAAACACTTGTCTTATGTAGCTGACAAGCTCGCAAAATACACCAAGCCCGTTGTCATAGCAACCAGCACTTAGCTTGCTCGAACTAGCCTAGCTAAGATAGCCTTAATGGGCTAACAAAGACTCATTTCTACGCCAGGCGCACATACTACAAATGCATATTAGCTACATAACTGTTCCAATAAATGCGTGTATTACCATGCTATTCATTAATTTTCCTGTATGTGCACAACTGTAGACCGGGGGTTCTTTAACGTAATCCTCTTCGCCATTAGCTTAGCTAGCTAATAAAGCTAAGCTAGTTAGCCAGCCTAGCTAACTAACTGATATGTTTCAATGTGGAGACGCAGTAAGAGTGTCTCTAATAATTTGAGTTTGTTTTCAGTCGGTACGTACACTCAAACGGTGTCATACAGTTATTGAATAAATCAGCAGAAGCTGTTATTAAAATAATTTTCTGCGTCCTTTCGAGGTCTTACCTTGACATTGGTGAAGCTTAGCAGTGGTAACCTACATACGATTCGCATTAAATAAATTAAATACAAAAAACAAACAAACATATTTCTACGGTCAACCGAGAAGTCCATGTCTTTGTGAAATTTATTCTATGAGAATAATTTAATATTACTTGCTTTGGAAAAAGCAAACACTTCATGCCAAACTTAAAGTGTGCAGGGCACAGTAATTGCTGTAGAAGACACATACATGTATTTTCACAATACACAGGCTGTTCATGTCTGTTCAGTACATATGGTTATATTACACCTTGCTTATGTGTAATATGGATATAAATGTTAAAATGTTCTATTACAGAACACGACACCTGTTGCGTTTTATATTGGTAAATCTCTGATATGACCACTGTAACATAAAGTTGCGGTTATAAATACGTGAAACATTTTGATCGACTGAAATGTAGCTGTATGTACATGCATTATATTTGTGATTATGTAAATTAAACAGCTATTCTTATTCTTATGGCTAGCTAAATAAATTGCAATTTCGTCGTCTTCAAGGCATGGCATGGTGTTTATTCATTCTTCGGCATACAAAATGACGCCTTTTCACGTTGTGGAACTACAAATATGGCGACCTTTTTTCTTTAGCGTTTTAATGACGTAAAAGCAGAGTCTCACCGTAAAGTCGGGCAGGAGGAGCTGGACTCATTTATTTCTTCGTATCTTCCGCCATCTAGCGGTCAATAACGGGTAGTCTTGAATTGATTTGTATCGCATAATACTTTGGATATAAATGTTTAAATTTCCTGTTGCAGGACAGACAAAGTATAGTCGACCAGTTCTAACCTTTTGATAAAAACTTGAACTTCAAAGTAGGTGAATCTATTTCCTTAAACCAATCAGATCACAGTTCATTTACATAACATCAATGCTTTGAGTGCTTTAGATATGAGAACATCACACATCAGTCAGTCTATAATTCTGTATTATGTATTTTTATAGCTTCCAACTTTCATGAGTTCCTTGAATCTGTGGAGAAAAGTGCAGACCAATGTAGTTTCTTATTTGTGAACATTTATACATTCATTGTAATTTATTTATCATTTAAATGTTTTATTACTTTTAATTTATAGACATAAGGACACAGAAAACAGTTCATATACTGAATGAATTGTTACAAGGTAATATTTTCTAGACTGTGTTTACCATATGTTTTTATTTCTAAACGTTAATGCAGTGTGTTAATCTGTCATACCGAGGCAGAAGGGGTGAATCTGATATACCCCTCTTCCATTGTCAACTATTCAGAGTCCTCCAGTGGAGCTCATACAACTAAAGAAACACATACAGAGGTCACTGGAGGTTCTAAGTTACATCTAAAGTGGTCTAGTAGTGACGCTGCGAGGATAAGCAGGATGCGGGGACGAGGCACGATGAAACGCACTTTTATTTTTGCAAACATGCAAAACATACAACAAAGCTCAAATACTATGCACATCTCAAACACCAACACACGTACTATGACACACGAGACATATATACACCCAAGCCGATTACACATAACAGAGAACAGGTGAACGGCACGAGAGGGTGTGGCAACACAGACGAACACACACACACCAAGATGTTTGAGGAGGGGGCGGGGCCACAACATGACACTAAGCCTGTACACACTGTTCCAACACTACCCTGTAGGGCACCATCTCCATGGAAGTATATTTTTAAAAGCATGTTTGATAACCATATTTATACTGGAACAATTTAATCAAATGAGTTGTGTTTTTTGTTCCTCTCTAAGACGGTTCGGATGCCGATATTGAGATTTGAGTCTGAGCAAGTTGAGAAACCCACTGTGAGGGTTTCTGGGTGCTCTGGAGGAGCAACCAGAAGTCGTACACCTGCACCATGCCTGAGACCCCTCTGCCCCTGACACAATTGCCCAGGAATGTGGGCATGTACCTAGACTATGAGGATGGACAGCTGTCTTTCTATTACATACTAACATATCTACATATTTATCGGAAACCTCCGGGAGAAGAAGCTGTATCCCCTGTTTGCGCTGCTGGACAGACACACTTATGACACTGTACTCATCAAAAGCAGCACCAGAGATGCACTGAGTCATATCCCGCTACACACCTCTCAGACCAGTTTGTTTGCACATTTTGTCATAAAACTTAAGATGTCATTTGTTGCTGTTATATATAAAATTACCAAATTAAAAAATAAATAAATCAAAAAGTACTTGTGGCTAGAGAAGCACAGCCAATCACATAAACAAGATATAATGTCAGTAATGTTTGCGGCAGGTGTTTCAAATGTGCCCAGACTCATATTCAAAAATATCCATGTTTCAACAGTTTGAAGGTGGCCATGACACTAACAGTTTGGTGGAAATTCCACAAGATATCAAACTCCACACTCACACGAACTATTCATTCTCCCATTTGGAACAATCCAGGCTTTACCATGAACAAAAATATTAAACTTTACATATTGGATAGAAAAAGGCATTACAAACCTTAAACATATTTATCCTAAGACTTGTTTCATGTCACGCCCACAACTAGCCCCAAAATATGCTATAGAAAGCCCCCAGTTCCTACAATACCATCAGCTAAGATCACCAATGTGTTCAAAAATCAATTCCGATACCTACATCGATATCAAAATTTATAAACAAGCATTCTTAATACAAAAAACCTATTATCTAAGATATACAAAATAATAGTGAAATCAAATCTCACAGTTATTCTCCCATCGAGACAATAGGAGGAACATTTATTACTAGCCCCCGACGCTGCAGTTTGGATTAAAATGTGTAATAATAATTACCACATGACAGCAACACTAACCTACAATGCATTCAGTACAAAATAATACAGAGTACATTATACTACACATTGGATGTTTAAAATTGGTTTCACAAGCTCAGCAATCTGTACATACTTTACTCAAATCACAGTTGACGATTACATTCACGCCACGTGGCAGAGCACACCTATCAAGCAATTTTGGCAAGTCGTCATCAAGTTCGAGTTCAAGTTCAAGTGGTTTTATTGTCATTTCAGGTATATATACAAGTACACAACAAAAACGAGACAACGTTCCTCCAGGGCCATGGTGCAACATAAAAACAACAGTGCAACAGACAACATGCTACACAAGTGCAAACAGTCCAATATAGTGCATCACCAACATATCCCATGCTTTAAATAACCATATCCATCCAACACCATCTTTATGTCTCCTAGGAGACATATCATCAACCAATATGACAGGATACTATGTATAACATTATTATATTGATATAATAAAAATATTCTTGCAAAAAAACAACAAACAAAAAAACATATTCATGAACTGGAAAACAAAAAATAATATTAGTGTCACCCAATAGAAAAATCTATTGATAGAGTATATATATCAATCGAATAATTCTCAGAATTAATCAATAACAGAACCAATAATCTAGACTGGACACCTTTGATAAAATCCATACAGAGCCAATCCATAAACGATAAATATCACACTCTAATACGTGTACATATACAATCCAACATACATGTACTCACACATAATCATATACATAGATACATACATACATACATACATACATACATACATACACACACACACACACAGACACAGACACACACACACACACACACACACACACACACACACACACACACACACACACATCATTCCTGTAATGGTGCAGATGGCGAATACTTAAAAATATTATATATACATTTTGCGTTTGTCTTTTCATCTGTCTGTCTTATTTTTAATAATAAAGCTCTAAAGGTCCACTGATGGGGGGTAATAAATTCATATATTTATTTCTCCAGATTTCTAACTCTGAGAGAAAAAAAACGTCCTTTTACAAATTGCTCCTCGTTGTGGACCTCGGCTAGGTTTACATTCCAGGTGATTATTTTTAAGTTATAAATAACAATAAATAAAAAATAAAGTGTAACAGTTCCCGATGAGGCGGTGTGGTGGTAGCAGGCCAAAAAATCAAAATCTTCAAAATGTCGCATGTAATTTACTTTAAATAAAAATATTTAGATATGATTTACATACGAGTTCTATTTTTTGGCCTACTACATGTATACTTTAAATACATTCATTAATTAGCACAGATAATATATCTGCTCTTTATACTTGGATTTCTAACCTACATATTTAAACATTTAACTGATGTATTTATTTCTGCAGATTTCTAACTCTGAGAGAAAAAGACGTCATTTTACAAATTGCACCTCGTTGTGGAACTCTACTAGGTTTAATTCCAGGCGAGTATTTTTAAGAGGCTAGATTTGTACTCACAAGCTGCGATGGTGGTTTTTGCATAGCTTCTAAAAGAACAGGCTGTGGTCAGGGTGGAGTGAATCTTTGATAACCAAGATTGTTGTTGTTTTGGCCTTCGAATAGACAATGGCATTACCCAGTGTCAGGTCTTTCTCAGTAAACTGCAGAGAATGATATAGAGGGCAAGAAATGGTCAAGCACAGTTTAATTGGGTGTGTGTCTGTGAAAAACACTACAGCTCTCTGATACATTTTTGGTTCAAGATTTAATCATCATGCAAATGATTGTGATTAATGCTTTGTCTGTTTGATTCAAATATTATACTATAAACCTAATATTTTAATAGGGTTGGCAACTTTCTAGATCCGATTACTACATGTGTGTGAAGTACAGGTGCTGTAGCTATACGGTATACAATTGTCCACAGTAGCCTAATTATAATATATACAACCAAAAATGCATCTAAAATAAACACCAGAAACCTGGACTAAGGGTGATGTACATAAGTGCATTAAATCTAGGTAGGACTGCTCAATAGGTAGGATAACAGCAGAACAATTGTCCCACCATATAAGCAAAATGAGAGCCTGCTAAGGCCGCCAAGAGGGTGCCAAAGACCATGTATTTATTTCTATTTGTTTTTTTACCAATGTTATGTCAGTGGCAGCTCAGATTTCTGCATAGGGGCCCACACAGGCTTGGGCCAGCCCTGGTATCACGGTGTCGTGCACTGGAAAACCATCAAGCCTGTTGACTATGCTACCAGTGTTGTTCATGTAACTGTGCAAATAAACTGCAAACACAATTACTTTTAGAAGTATCTTCCAGTTTGTTTTCACAATTGCCAAAATGTAATGAATCACAGCCAGTGTTCTAAAACAGAGCTGGAATGTATTCCTGGCTGATGTGCCCTGTTTCTGGTTACAAAAAAAAAATAAAAATAAAAAAAAAATTGGTGGATGAATTTTCAATGAAAGTTCTTCACTCAGCAGCCATTAATGATTCTTATATCCAGTATGAATAAATTAAAATTCCTATCCTTGTATCAGGTGCAGCAATTATGTGTAACAACTGTGAAGCAAAAAAGCAAAAGCAAAATTGTAATATAACAATATAGGTAATATAGAACTTGATCTAATGATATTAATTAGGCTATGCAAATAAAACAACTACTTCTGTAGCACATCATTCATGCCTGTTGAATAGGCAGTTTTCTGCTTTGCAGATACTTGAAATCTTTTACTAATCTTTCCCCAAATCCAGTAGGAGCTGCCTTTTACATTAACATGCCAGGATACACACTCACTGGATGTTTAATCTTTCTAATGGTTAAGCTATATTCTTAAAGTCAAGAAAGATATATTTTAATTATTAATCAGTTAAAAGGATTTCTTATTGTAGGCCTATTATAAACAACATGGAGGAAATAAAAATAAAAATACTTGAGTTAGACAGTGGACACAGGTTGCTAATAAATCAAGTAAATGAAACTGGATGGACTGCTTTTTATGTAACAACACAACATTTATGGCGACGAAGATGTTTCACACATATACATTCTTACGTGATGCTGACCTCAATATTCATATTTCACATTGATACTGTAACACTATAGATGAACCTAAACCTCACATTTCCCCAAATCCAGTAGGAGCTGCCTTTTACATTAACATGCCAGGATACACACTCACTGGATGTTTAATCTTTCTAGTGGTTAAGCTATATTCTTATAGTCAAGAAAGATATTTTTTAATTATTAATCAGTTAAAAGGATTTCTTACTGTAGGCCTATTATAAACAACATGGAGGAAATAAAAATAAAAATACTTGAGTTAGACAGTGGACACAGGTTGCTAATAAATCAAGTAAATGAAACTGGATGGACTGCTTAATTATGTAACAACACAACATTTATGGCGACGAAGATGTTTCACACATATACATTCTTACGTGATGCTGACCTCGATATCCATATTTCACATTGATACTGTAACACTATAGATGAACCTAAACCTCACATTCTCGTCACGTTGATAAGCTTTTTGAAAGTTTGATCATGATCAAAGATCATGATCTTTGTTTTCTAAGTGTGTTTCCAAATTGCCTTTGACTGCTGTATGCCTAATGGCGGCATTTAGCACCTCATTTCGTCTCTAATTTTTGACATGTACTCTTGACATAAGTCTTGCATAAATGGAAAGTCGATCAGCCCCCATTTAAAAATGGTAAGCTTTTACTGTCACGTTAATAACATCACGCACACACACACATAATGCTTCGACTGTCCAACACTTTAAATATCTTTTGCACATTATGGAGTGTGAGCATAGTTACCAGTTCCCTTCATGCAAAAGGGTTGTCTTAGGTTACTGTAAAGTCTAATGCACATTTGGAATTATTAAAAGTAGTTTATAATCAATACGAAATTTTACTGGGAGCCAAAGTAAAGTAGCTAAGATATGATTGATGTGATCAAATTTTCTAGCTCTATTAAGAACTATGGCTGCTGCATTTTGAACTCGCTAGGCACTTTAGGCACTTAATAGCACAGATAGATAGTAAGGGATTACAGTAGTCCAATATTGAAGCAATAAATGCATGGACTACCTTTTCTGCATTATGTGTGGAGAGCATGCTCCTAATCTTTGAAATGTTTCTAAGGTGGAGAAAGGGGGTCCTAGAAACATTATTTATTTACGTGAGCTTCGAACGAGAGACTGGGATCCATAACTCCAAGATCTTTAACTGTTAGAGAAGATGTGATTGGGAGACCATTGAGGTTCATTGAGTAATTAGAGAGTGGAGACGTAGCTGACTCTGGGCTTAATAGAAATACCTCTGAATGTCTCTGAATGTTAGAAATTAATTAAAAATACTAATGTCAATGTATTTACAACGCATGTATTTAGGACGTAATTTTTTCAATCACAACAAAATATGTTGTTGTATTTTTTGCATTATGCTTACTACAGAATTAACAGTCAACTGTTCAGTGACTTTGCATGCAGAGTTGTAACACTGCTTATTACTAGAACTGTGGCTAGAATCAAAATCAACGCTAGTGTCGTTCCTAAATCCCCAATCAGCTAGTCGTAAAGTTAACATTCAAATAGAAAATAAAGATGCAGACTTCAGAATTAGTTAAAGAGAATAGCTGAGAGAATAGAATAAATTATCCATTACTACCCCTGTCTTTTATCATCCCTCCATCCCTCCATCCCATGCCATCTTCCTCTATTATTTGCTTTTCTATTTTGTTCTGGTATCTCCTTATCTCTTTTTAAAAAAAACATTGGCCAAAAGACTAACGAAAACACTGACATACTTAAGACCTTTAATATTTTTTTAAAATATAACATTAAAAGGAGAATGTTACTTATTTCACCCTGACTGTCCACTTATATATCTGTTTTGAGTATGATTTTCCTTGTTCAAGTGAAAACAGTAACAAATGTAGCATGCTTTGATAAAATCCATCCTCATGTAAAAGATGTATTATCTTTTAATTTGACCTACCCCAGTAAATCACGGTATCTAAGTTGATGAATAACAGGAATAATTACAAACTTCTTATGAAGCAAAGTAATATATAATTACAATTATAAAGGACTAATTTGGTTTGTCTCCCCCAAAGCCATTAGAATGTTCTTTATATAACAAGTGAAAATGACCTACACCAATGTGATATACAAACCAATCCTGCTTTTATTACACAGAAGAGCTGAGCAATTATGGGGAGGCACCCTAAAAAGTTGAGGGTGGAATTACCTGTCAATAAACAAAATACAGAATAGAAAAGCAAAACTATTCTGTTGCATCGTCTTTGAAATGACTCTGCAAGGAAAATGTTGATATGAATAAATGCTTGCATTCCTTTCTGATACAAGTCAAAAAATATCTTTAAAGTGGCTCAAACATAAGAACTATGTGCATTCCTTCAAAAACATATACAAACCAATGAAAAAATCTCCCCTAATATGTGTATATACACAAGTGTCTGTGGGAGCCCCAAACCTATATTATGCATTCAAATAACAAAATATATATCACAGTCCCTACAAAAAATGAAAGTAAAAAAGCTAACAAACAACAAAAAGGGGAAAATCATAAATGAAAATATCCCAAAAATAATTTGCTAATGTCATGTTTGTAAGCAGCCCTGCTTTCCTGCTTCCTAAAATGGTGACATATTTTAGGTACTCAGGAACCTGATTTTTTGTTAGATAAATATGTGTCGGTTATGACCGTTAAAAAGACCTGAACAAAAAAAATGTTTGGATTTTTATTTCCTGTCACCTTTCATCACGGGCAACATAAAAATTCACACTACTGCAATATTGCTAACATGTTACTGGCATGCGAATAAGACACCTGAGCACAGAGAGAAACCCAGTGTTATGATTACAGTTGACATTGGAACTAGCTAGATAGCTCATATTAAGACACTTCTTTGGAGAACACGTGCTAAAGTGTTTTCCCCACAATCTATATGCATAATTTATTTGCCAACTGTGACCAGAGAGAGAACATACCTTACTCACAGCCTAGGACATGCATGGATTTTGATGAGGACTGCATATGCCTGGGATCAATTCAAACACGTCATGACGATGATATAAAACCTGATGAAACAAGCTTGACAAGCAGCAGTTCCGTTTTTCCGTGAAAGTATCAAGCACAGATGAAGACGTTTCTATGGTTATCTCGGTTTTATAAATATTAGCCTATAGAGTTGGGCTTAGTACGTGAATAAAAGATGGAATTAAACATGCATAAATTACGGTGTCCTGGAAAACCCATCGTGCTGCAAATACACAAAGCATATTCATCAAAGTGGTAACACACTTTAGAAATGCGGTGCAAATTCAGAAAACGCATACAACTTCAGGAACAAATCCTGTCACAACACAACGGAAGTGCAGTTTCCGGAGGACACGGAAAGGGGCGGACTTCTATGAGATTAGCGTGAAGTTTATTGGAAGTAGTGACAACTGAGTAAAAAGGGTTGTTTTTTTTCCAGTTACCACGGTGTTATCAAGGGTAGGTATGTGATACAGAATGGAAGACTGACCTATTCTTGCCTATTTATTTATACATAAGGCAGCCTTAAAAACATGGGATGGAAATCCCATTTAACAAAATATGCACTGTTTTACAGTCAGAGTGAAATAAGTAACATTCTCCTTTTAATATATATATTTTAAATGTTAAAATTCTTAACTATGTCAGTTAAGCTGCCAAAAATGCCCCTTTTGAAATTTGTATTTCTAATGTCACAAGAACACTTTATTGACCTATCTCTGCCTATTCAGCCTATAGAGGTTTAGCACACCCACTTAAATTGCCTTTCTCAGGCATTTCAGCTCTGAGTACCTTTTGAATGAAGCGCAATACAGGGCAGCCAATCATAAAGGAGCTCATTTATCTTACATCCGTCTTAAAGGTGCAGTAGCAACAGGTGCCTGTTGAATTCCAAGCGATATCTATAGAGGTTGGAAATTGGTTGTGTAAAAAAAAAAAAAAAACAGGCTGAAAACGAGTCGTTTCCGCTCTGTGAATTGGGAGAAAGGGACAGTGTGTGGAAGCCCAACCCCAGTCATATAGGTTTGCTTCTAACAGTACCATTACCATCACCCACTCTGGTGCACTAGTTTGAGTGTATTAGAACTAGTAGCAATGCTGAAGCATTACATGTATCTATAACAAATATTCTGACCATGATGAAGTGATAGGTTTGTTAAGGCAAACTGTGTATGCAATACATGTTGCTTAGGTCACTTGCTCTAATTGTACACAACTCTAAAGCTACACAACTGTACATTAGTTAAAGTCTACACAGTGTCAGTGATGTGAAGTACAACTGAAAGTTCCCCTGTTGTATTCTTCCAACAATCAAGTTCTGCGTAAGTGGGGGCAAAATAATATGAGCTTCACATCAAAGAACATTTTAAACAAATGGACTGTATGTACATCTTTTTTTCTAATGTTACAATTGGAGTCTAAAGTTATATCTCTTATCAGTGGAGGATGCACTTGCTCAAACCTTTCCTTTAGATTCCTTTTGTACACACTACAGACTGTGACCTCGAGATGCTTGAATGAATGTTGAACATTCACACTTGTGTATGAGTGCCGATTGTTAGCTAATGCATCATGATGAGCCTATCCTTTTTGAATTACTTACTGAGATCATTCTCATAGCAAGTTCATTACACCTTGTGTACTCGATGTAGTGCGGTGAGCAATTTCAAACTTAGTTACAATCTTAGTTATCAAAGACTCACTCCACCGACCAAAGCCTCTTCTCTTAGACAACATGACAAAACCATCGCAGCTTGAGAGCAAAAATCGAGCCTCGTAAGAGGTGTTATGTTCCATAGGCAGATTGACATCTTAATGCGATACACATGAACTCAATTTTCTTTGCATACATGTACATTGCACTTGTAATGTTTCTGATATTGCTTCTCTCCTGAATAGCTCAGTCAGTAGAGCATCAGACTTTTAATCCGTGGTCCCTGTTCAAGTGAAAATATTGTTCTTTGCCACTAAAGTGCGCTTGAGAAGTTTCTTGAAATACCTCTAGATCAACCTAAGTCAAGGGACAGGACCCTGTTGCCTTGAGCCTTGCCGATTAAACTGACATTTCACATCCGTTTCCCCCAGCTGTGATGCTGTGCATTGGCTGTCATCCCAGGTTAGGCTAGCTAGTTCTGCTGGCAAGCTTGAAATATCAAAATCCTCCTACTTAAAAAAAAAAAAAATCACTTCTGAGCCTATCCTTTTTGAGTTAATTACTGAGATCATTCTCACAGCAAGTTCATTAGACCTTGTTCACTCATTGTAGTTCGGTGAGCAATTTCTATATTGGATGAGAGAAGGAGCAGACTTGTTCAAGTCACAGAATCCATTCACACTTAAACAACAGGAGCTTGTCAGTGGAGGGTATACTTGCTCACACCTTTCTTTTCAATTCCTGTTGCATAAGGGAATAAGGGACAAGGGAAGTCATTTTGGAACAAACCTGTGAGGCAACTGTCTTTGAGGCAAAGTGTCTGTATCCAGGGAAGAACATGTGCATGTTCAAGTGCTTGCCCTGTACTTCATTCTCTGAAGTTTACTGAGAAAGACCTGACAGCAGTTGAACACGTTTGCTTGTTGTCTGCTACCTTGTCTCTGTCTCTCTCTGTGTTCGCATGATAGGCACCACTGCATGCCATGCACCAGGCCTCCTTTCTTGTGAGGCTGTCCCTCATGACATCTATGGAGTGCATAATTGAAGACTAAGTGAAAGGATTCCCTTAAGATCTGAATACCTTTGGTTGTTGTCGTACATCGTCTCTGTCTCTCTCTCTATGTGTTAAATGCAGACTGCTCAGGTCATGGTGTTGACAGCTTCTAGTATTTTCACTAGATCCAAAGCAGTGTCAAACCTGTTTTTACATTTAAATGTTTTCACTTGGTTTTACATTTTAATGTTAACAAAATAAGAAACAATACACATTATAAATGTTAGATAGCTACATATTTGTACTTCTTGTACAAACTAAGAAAATAATAGAACACTAATTTAGTTATGTGACATATTGACACCTGAGCAAGACATGGGTGAGGGATAAAAAGGCAGGATATTAGTCACACAAAGCATTGCCAAAAAGTTTTAAAAACACAGATGTGGGGAAGCTCATGAAGACATGCTCAGCTTTAGTCCACAGTATGCTAAATGGGAAACACTGGAGGATGGTACATGAGGGGTTTAAATAGGGAGAGAGTTAATTAGAAGCAGGTGATCGTGATGGTTGATAAGTGTGTGATTGTGAACCGAGCAGTGGTCGTGGTAGGTGATTTGTGCGGATATGTGTGTACGTGTCTGTGTCTGCGTTCCTGGTTCGGTGCGGACCAGAACCTGACAACTTGTTTCCACTTGATATCAGAATTAGTTGAAGAGAATAGCTGGTCCTGTCCTTTATTGCAACTTAAATATAAACATGCTTTTGAGGGACCCTCTGGAGAATGTCTGAGGGGTACACAAGAGTTTAATTCTTATAAACTTTTTCAAGGGCAATTATGTAAACAACCCTCCTTTTTTTCCATATTGTTCTTTGAAGTTTCCACCATTATGCTCAAATTACACATGACATTATAAAAGCTAGTCACCTATGAACCTGCGGGCTTATATAGAAGGGAAAATAAACTATGGACTATTTATGCTCTGCATTCTTGCATATTTATTTATGCTAGGCTGTACATAATGCAGCCTTAAAAACATAGGATAAAAATCCCCATGTAACACAATTCAGGTTCTGTCTAAATACATGGCTAGCTAGCTAGTTATTTTACAATCCCATTTAGAACATATATCGTCGTGAATGTCCTGAACAAAACACGCTGTACCTAATCCCCATAAATGACATATCTCTCACTGAATAAAAACTTGTATGCTTCAACAGTATACAGTGGTAGAAATGGCGATCACCTTTAAAAGGATTTCTTACTGTAGGCCTATTATAAACAACATGGAGGAAATTAAAATAAAAATACTTGAGTCAGGTGTCTGTTGAATTCCGAGCGATATATATATAGAGGTTGGAAATTGATTGTGTAAAAATGAATTGTGATTGTTAAGTCACATAGATGTAAGTGGACATGAAGGGAAAAAATAGTGTGGGTGCCAAGTATGGTGATTGTATTTTTAAAGCTGTAGGAAATGTTACATTCAGAATGTTTGTGAGACAAAAAAAAAAAAAGATATAATTACTATCCATGGTATAATTGACTGTGTTGCAGACAACATAGGCAGGGATTAGACTGAAAAATGTCAGAGTATTTTTAATGCTCTTTATTGCTGTCATCAGAGGTTATGCAGCCATATCCTCCCGAGCAAGTACGGCTTCTAATCCTAACAGTTTGGCCGCCTGCAGACACAAATAAAGTGTTGAGCAATATTTAATTGCATCTACTTGAAATGCATATTTAATTGCATTGTTAGTATTTATGGAAAACAAGTGTTAGGATTGCTCTGCTCCATTGCAGACTTTCTCACTCTAGCAACTGTGGATTCCATCTCCTCAATCAGTTGGCCCATATCATATTCACAGGAACCATATTCCATCTTTATAAAAGAATTCAGTTTCACCTCCAACTATGAAGAGAAACAGTGTTAAGCAATATTTAATTACATCTACTTGAAATGCATAGTTCATAGCATTGTGAGAATTTATGGAAAACAAGCGTTAGGATTGCTCTGCTCCACTGCAGACTTTCTCACTTTAGCAAACACGGCTTCCAGGTCCTCAATACACTTATCCCTCTCATTGATATTCATATTTTTAGGTTCCACCTGTAGATATGAGTAGAAATATTGTTGAACAGTATTTAAATACATTTAATTGAAATATGACTTTAATTACATTTTGATACATTTGTAATTTATAATTTGAATTGGACTGGAAAGGAAACAAATACAATTTTTATCGCATAGCCGTAATCACATAGCCTGCAGGCCTAATGATTTAAAAATGTGCCCGCAAACATCAAATGTTCAACAGAAATAACAGGACCTGACACTCTAAGGTACCGTAGACCCATTCAAATTGTGCTATTGGAATAATAAATTCCAATGCATTCAGTCATTTTAGCTAGTGTTGATTTTGATTCTTGCCACAATTATACTAATAATCAGTGTTACAACTCAGCATGCAAAGTCACCGAACAGTCGACTGTTAATTCTATAGTAAGGAGAATGTAAAACAAACAAACAAAAAACCCACCAACAGTATTTTTTTTTTCCTGCAACTGACAAAGATTGCATATGCTAAATGTATGTGTTCTAAATATATTCTAAATACATTTACATTAGTGTTTTTAATTAAATTCTCGAACATTTGTTGAAATGCATTTGTAATTTATATTCAGAGACATTTCAGTGTACTTAAGTACAAGCATTCAATTAGCATCACTGTTCACCATAGCTGTTTTTCCATTTTTTGTGGCTTTTGTCCATTGCCACAGTATGGCTTTAAATCATTTGTCTTGGTTCTACTTTACTTACTATGGCTGATTGAGTTCCCTCAGTAGTGAAGTCATTCTTCATTAAAGAATTTGTTCTAGTATCTGTTTAAAAAGTAACAGAAAATGTCTTATTAGCATTGTATAGATACTTAGAACACTTCTACGTAGATCTCTCTCTCTCAGACAAACACACACACACACACATTTCATCCAAGTGGTGGCTGTGCTCAGAACTTACCTTTAAAGAAGTCATCCTCTATTCTGGCAGGGATCTGGGCTCGTGTTTTTTTGTTTATCTTTTTCCCATATTTACCAAATATCCCGTGCTTTTCCTTTTCATATTTCTCAGAAGGAACATGTTCCTTGCGTCTTGGATTGCAATTGTAACTACCGCACTGACCCATAATAAATTTAGTGTACCCGTTATCTGTGATCTGTAGTCTAAAAATGGGTCACAGAAATTGTTCATTTGAAAAATCTGTTCTTTGACTACATCATAATCGCTTAATTGATGCGGCTGCATTATGACATCACACGCCACCCACTGAAATAAAAGCTGAGGATGTCATTGCAGAGGTAGGAGGAGCCAGAGTAGAATATTAAAGAATATTACATTGCTTGAATAGTGGCTCTGTCTGCCCTGGGGGTATTATTGAAACCCAAAGGCTGAAAGGATGGGGAGAGAGAGAGAGCGAGCGAGCGAGCATGTGTGAACATATTCTTGTCATGGTACGCCCCCCCCCCCCCCCCAAACGTCTCCCCGTGTGTGTTTGCTTGTGTGTGTGTGTGTGTGTTCATCCGTGTGGCCATGCTCCCTTGTGTTTCACGGCTGCCCTTCATTGTGTTGTTATTGTTTGCGTATATAAGTCCTTTGTGTAAAGGTTAACGTTGTCAGTGTTTGATCCCACGATAGCCTTAGTGCTACGTTGTCTTCCATGTCTCTAAATAAACATCGTTGTATGCATCATTGCTCTTCTTTTGTATCCTGCCAAGCCTCCCTGTGTTACAATTATGATAAAATGTGATAAAATACTAGATCATAGTTTGCAGTCTGAAGTACTTTTGACCTGCTGAGAGTTAGCCTGATTTGACTTAGCCTGTTCCTAACCTTTGTTTAGTATGTTGCATAAAAGCTCATGGAAATATTTCAGATGTAACATACATGTAACTGACCTAGTAGAGCAAAATTACAGAATTGTAAGGAGGAAGTGACGTTCTTGGGGCATATCATTAAAGGGGGAAATACACACAAGCTGTCTCAAAACCGACCACAAGCCATAATTTCGCTACCTAAACCATAGTGGCATACTCCCCTCTTACTGTTTTAGTCCCACACGCATTACACCGAATACTGCAGGACCAAAGAGTGTCACACTTATCAGCCCAGTGGTAGCTGAGATACCACACCACCCTCTTAGATATGCCTAATATAACTGTCAAAAGGTGTATAACACTGAACCCAGCTACACTCCTTCCTACGGAGGAGGATGGAGATCCACAAGACTGCACAGCAGTCTTAGCTGAAGTATATATACCGCGGGTTGATCTCTTTGAAGAAGCCATAAGTAACCCAGACCTATGCCTCAATGTGGATGGGTCAGCATGCAGGGACGACACAGGGGTCAATAGGGAAGCATACGTGGTAGTAACAGATCATGAAATACTTAAAACAGAAGTATTACCATCCTCCTATTCAGCGCAGGCTGCTGAACTAGTAGCACTGACGGAAGCATGCAAACTAGCTGCAGACAAAACTGTTAATGATTTTGGAGCCATATGGAAACATAGGCAATTCCTGACAAGCTCAGGTAAATATATTAGACATCACCATCTTGCTAGAAGCCATTTCGCTGCCAAAGACAATTGCAGTTGTTAAGTGTGCAGCTCACAGGACTACAGAAGACCAAATCAGCAAGGGGAATACTTTTGCAGATAGAGTAGCAAAGGCAGCTGCAACTAAAACCGCTGTGCAAGAAATACAGGAAACTGCTGCTACCCCGCAGGCCACATTACGGGAAATTCAGTCAGGGGCTACCACCACTGAAGGCACGAGGTGGAGACAACTAGAACCTCCTGTTAACAACCCACACTGCTGTCAAAATAGAAGGACGAGGAACCTGGGTACATCACACACACTGTAAGAAGGCTCCGACACCAGCCCCAACTCCAAGCAGCAGCACCCAAACAGACTAGGTCGGAACTGTGTTGAGTAGGGTGTTAAAGGCAAGGCCTACCCTTTCGACACTCGGAACCGTCAAGAGACGGTAGAGAAAATCAGACACAGCTAACACAGTCAGAACATAGACTGAATATTAATATGGATGAAGAATCCCATGACTTATGAGAAGACTTGTTACCATTTCAGGGTCCCAACGCCACTGAAGCAGAATGATTAGCAGCTAAATGCCAACAAAATACAGCGTGTATGTCAGCCCTTGTGCATGCCCAACATATCGAGCAAGAGTACCTGGTGTGCCAGCACACCAGTGTTCCAAGGACTGTAATCCCTCTGAAAAACGCAGACGAAGGAGAAGTGAATATGACAATCTCTATGTGCCAGGTTATTAACCAGACCTCAAACTGTCCCAGTCCCACTAACCCCGCACCACCGAAAATGATGCTGCATGTGGCAGCTAGTAAGGGTGAGATATTTGTATAGCAGATGAAGCAGCAGGTGCCGGAAGTCTGGTCCAGATGCATCGATTATGTGCAGGTGCACAGCAATGGCACTTGCAGTGACTCCAATAGCAGTTCCCTGTGGAATTGCTCCATGACAACCCTGCAGGGGTATTGGAATGTAATGTGGGTCGGTGGTTCGGTGGCCTATGGTGAATTGCCACAGAACTGGACTGGTTGTTGTTATCCAGCTGTAGTGCGCACAAGGACGCAGGTGTATACACTTCCCCATGCCAAGCAGCACAGGGTGAGGAGAGACATAACCAGCACAGACTATTGTGGTAGAATTCTGAGGGACCCATGGACCACTCCGGGTGAAACCATTGGTTGGTCCCTTTTCCTGGGCGGTGGCACAGTAGCAGCCCTGCAAAAGATCAATGGCTTAGCTTATCAGTTACTGCAAGTAGTTAATGACACCTTAGCAGCAATAGGTGCCTTAAAGATAGAACAACAAGTGATAAGGGCAGCAGTGCTTCAACATAGAATAGTATTAAATCTCCTAACCATGAAGGAAGGAGGAGTGTGCAAAATGATTAACACTTCCTGCTGTTTTTACATTCCAGATCTCAGCGCTAATATTACTGATTATATGAATCTTATGTGATCTGCCTTCACTCCGCAGCCTACAGTTGCAGTAGCGGCTGTAGCGTTGCCCATTCTGCTACTCATTCTTCTTCTTTTTCTTCTTCTTCTGTGTTTACCTCCTTTTTTGTCATTGCGTGTCAGACGTCTTTCTAGTGTGTTCACCATGCCAGCACTCAGCGGCCATGCCAATGACCAACCGCAGCTCAGTGAAGACATTCTGCTCCCCAAGATGGGCGGTGCTGGTGATCCACATGAAGACATCGTAGTGCTATTTGCTGAATAAATGTGTGATAATGTGTGATATAGAATAAAGGGGGGAAATGTTGTGGGAATTTACCTTACTTCATTTTGTGGAAATTTACTTTGCTTTATTTTACTTTGCTTTATGTTTCTATAGTCACAGCATAACAGTCTGCAGATAAGCATGTGAGTCAGGTACACCAGCTGCTCACATACCGTTCTAACCATAGCGATAGAAGAAGCCTTCAGCGCTCAGGCTAACCAAAACATGAATTAGCCGATACTCTGTAGGAGTCGTTTTTCTTTTTTTTCTCTTTCTTCTGTTCTCTGTATAAGGGGAGGGGGACCGTACTGCGCGTCAGTCCTTTTACTCTGTTATACAGGGGACAGAAATCAATAAAATTTTACTCTTTACTACTCAATGCATAAAGCTGTCTGTGTTTGATGTGCTCTCATTTTCCCACCACATCCATTTAGCAGTACTTCTGAATAACCGAAATGGCTTAAAACAGCTGAGGGAATGTTTGAAACTGAGTGATAAGATGTTCAGCAATTTATATATCATAATACAAGGCAGTAAATTAAATTTGGCTGAACTGGACAATAGTAGCTGGCATGAAAAGTATGTCGTAGAGAGAGTAACAAAAAACTCAACCTCTCACCTCACGCTCTGAGATGTCTCCGTCACTGTCTGTAGTGTCCTCTAGGATACTGCTGCCCGCACTAAAGTGTGTCACCCTGACCGGGTCAAACATCTCTTGAACATAATGGAAAATCAGCTTCAAGTGCTGCACTGAGCAAGAGTGCACTGTAAATGGCCAGATATAAATGGCAATGTCAGTAAAAAAAATTTATATATGCAGTCATGGAACAGGTCCTATCTGTAGAGCACAGCTTTAAGGTGCATATTATGATGTGCTCTTACCAATCATCCTCCTGGCTGTGTCTTGCTCTTTTGGCCAAATGTTTCTCTTCCAAAGCAGACAGACCAGACTTGCTGCATATTACTCCGTGCACTATAAACAAACCACATGTATAATGCCTTGTAAACAATGGAACAAGGGAAATTTGAATTGTGACTACTCTGTTAAAGGGGCGGATAAGGCAACCCACCCAAACCCCCCGAAAGCTGTTCTGTTATCTCTAATTGCTATGCAATAGTCCTGTGATTAACTCAAAGGCTGGAGAAGTTTCACCTTTCTTTACTTGAATCCTGAAGGCTGTTCGGTTCTGTCGCCCACAATCCATCCTGTGTAATTAAACATTCACATCATAACTCGACCCCGTGCAATAGGGCAAACTCACTCGGATGGGGGAAAGGATTACAGACTACCTGTACTGCTGCCGCAACTCTGCGGCCATTCCAACAACATCCACATACATTCCAGCAACATCCTATTATAGGACAAAGTGGGCTTAAGTACACCCATTTAATAGCATGTTGGACCTTCTTTGGCCTCCAGAACTGCAGCAATTCTTTCTGGCATAGTTTCCACTATGTGCTGAAAATACTCTGCAGGAATCTTGGTCCAATCTTCATAGGATATTTTCTCTCAAATTACATGGAGGGACTGACATGTTCTAAACTGCCTGTTATACTCTTACAGCCGCTTTGAAATACAAAAAAAAACATATTTATCTTCCACTCCACTCAAGGATGGCCACACTTGGAATTTCCCTTGGCACATTTAAAACATTGTGTGAGCCAGATAGCTTCTGTTTTCAACCTTCCAATGCTCTGAGTATTAGTGTTCCATGCATATGAGATGCTTCAACACGTCCATGCGTGTTGTAAAGAAACACAGTGTAAGCAGTATTAATGAAAGTGCATCTCTACCTCAAACTCACCAGTGTAACAATTACAGTTTGTGAAATCTAATTTTAAATGGCGATCAGCCTTCTTAACAAATCTCCAATAACAAATAAGCAGAACTCACCTTGTTAAGTGTTTGTGTTTGTGTGTGTGTGTGTGTGTGTGCGTGTGTGTGTGTGTGTGTGTAGTTTTAAGCATAGCAAGGCACTTCAGGGTTGCCAGGTGGAGCCTTCCTGAAGACCCTGATACTGAAACAGCATTAAAAGCTGCAATGGCACTGTAGTTGTATTTATCTGCACTAATACAGCTTTGAACTATTGCACTCTTACATACAGTAAGTTTCTGTGTACCAGTGTACATTTCTGTGTACCTTTAGTAAATAAAGGGATTCTATTCTAATATTACAAGTGCTAGAAGTGCTGAAACTCCAAACAGTGAAGAAACCAGTGGAGCTTAATGACTGGTCAGATGAAGAGAGTGAAGTGAGGAGTTTCCTTCAGTGTCTGCCATGTCCCAGCTGAGGTGAGTGTGAAGCTTTTATTAGTACTATAGGAGTTGTGTTTAACTTTGAAACTGATGGCGTCACAGCCATTTGTGGCCGAGAGTCTAGAAGAGCATAATTGGCTGTACTCTTAGGGAGAGAGGGAGTGGCATACGCTCTCTCCCCTGTCAATTACAGAGACACCGTGCAATCAAGGGCGTCTATAAGTTCACGCGTCAGAAGGGGGAGGAAAAGACTATTTTCTGAGTACTTAGAATAACATTCCGTATTTGTTGGAGAACATTTTCTAGAGTGTTTTCATGTAGAGAGAGAAATGAGTGGCTAAAATGTCAGAAACATTAAGGAGACAAATGGGGAATATATAACAGCTCTTTCCATGTTAGTGACACCAGCGTTCCCTCTTTTCCCAGATGGTAAAAAAGAGCCCTGACTCTTGCAAACTTCATTTTTTTGTAGAACAAAGAGAAAGATGAATAACTCGCTTTATGGCCTTTTTCCACTCATGCATACCAAGTCCAGTATGCATCCAAACACTGTCAGAATAGTAGGAGTGCAGACTTTGAAAAATGGTCTTCTCATGTAAACTCAGCAGCTTTGTCCCTGGTTGTCTAGTGGTTAGGATTCGGCGCTTTCACCGCAGCGGCCAGGGTTCGATTCCCGGTCAGGGAAAAACCTCTTTTTATGCTCATATAAAACGACAGATTCTGCATTAAAACATAAAGTTTGTGTGAGTTGGAGTTGAGCCGACAGCCTAAGGATGACTTTTTTTTTAAGTTTTAACTTCTACTCTACCAACTGAGTTATTGAAAGCGACATGCAAGTAATCCCACATGTCCAAACACCAGTATGTTGGCAAGAAACACAGCCAGTTTTGGATGTTTCAATTGTTAAGTTCATTTGACACAAAGAAGAAAGATCGCATTGTATAAGTTGTTCAGCTACAAACAGATATATCTTTTGATGACATTTGGAATCATACTGGACTTTGTGTACATGATTGGAGAAAGGCCATAAATGGTTAGAATAACATTCAGTGCTTTTGGAGAAAAGTTTCGAGAGTTTTGTCATGTAGTGAGAGAAATGAGTGGCTGAAATATCAGGCATTAAAAGTGCAATTTGCACTCATGGAAAGAAAATTGCTTTCATGTAGACCGCATTGAGATATCGATCTGCCTGTGGAACATAACACCTCTTAAGAGGCTAGATTTGTGCTCTCAAGCTGCGATGGTGGTTTTCTCATGGCTTCTAAAAGAAGAGGCTGTGGTCAGGGTGGAGTGAGTCTTTGATAAGCAAGATTGTTGTTGTTTTGGCCTTCGAATAGACAATGGCATTACCCAGTGTCAGGTCTTTCTCAGTAAACTGCAGAGAATGATATAGAGGGCAAGAAATGGTCAAGCACAGTTTTATTGGGTGTGTGTCTCTAAAAAACACTACAGCTCTCTGATACATTTTTGGTTCAAGATTTAATCATCATGCAAATGATTGTGATTAATGCTTTGTCTGTTTAATTCAAATATTATACTATAAACCTAATATTTTAATAGGGTTGGCAACTTTCTAGATCCGATTACTACATGTGTGTGAAGTACAGGTGCTGTAGCTATACGGTATACAATTGTCCACAGTAGCCTAATTATAATATATACAACCAAAAATCCATCTAAAATAAACACCAGAAACCTGGACTAAGGGTAATGTACATAAGTACATTAAATCTAGGTAGGACTGCTCAATAGGTAGGATAACAGCAGAACAATTGTCCCGCCGTATAAGCAAAATGAGAGCCTGCCAAGGCCGCCAAGAGGGTGCCAAAGACCATGTATTTATTTCTATTTGTTTTTTACCTATGTCAGTGGCAGCTCAGATTTCTGCGTAGGGCCCCAAACAGGCTTGGGCCAGCCCTGGTATCACAGTGTCGTGCACTGGAAAACCATCAAGCCTGTTGACTATGCTACCAGTGTTGTTCATGTAACTGTGCAAATAAACTGCAAACACAATTACTTTTAGAAGTATCATCCAGTTTCTTTTCACAATTGCCAAAATGTAATGAATCACAGCCAGTGTTCTAAAACAGAGCTGGAATGTATTCCTGGCTGATGTGGTTACAAAAAATAAAAAAATAAATAAAAATTTAAATTGGTGGATGAATTTTCAATGAAAGTGCTTCACTCAGCAGCCATTAATGATTCTTATATTCAGTATGAATAAATTGAAATTCCTATCCTTGTATCAGGTGCAGCAATTGTGTGTAACAATTGTGAAGCAAAAAAGCAATAGCAACATTTTAATATAACAATATAGGTAATAGAACATGATCTAATGATATTAATTAGGCTATGCAAATAACACAACTACTTCGGTAGCAGATCATTCATGCCTGTTGAATAGGCAGTTTTCTGCTTTGCAGATACTTGAAATCTTTTACTAATCTTTCCCCAAATCCAGTAGGAGCTGCCTTTTACATTAACATGCCAGGATACACGCTGACTGGATGTTTAATCTTTCTAATGGGTAAGCTATATTCTTATAGTCAAGAAAGATATTTTTTAATTATTAATCAGTTAAGGAAGTCAAGCTATTGCATTTTGCTGAGATGAAGGAATATTGCATAACCCTGTACTGGCCAAATAATTAGATTTGATGTTCTATTTTGTGGATTAATCCCATAACTGAATTATTCACATTGTTTTATAGCCATGGTTAATACTTGCTGTCAAAATGCTGAGGTTCATAAGAACCTCTTACCTTCATAAGGAAGCTTCCTGTTTTTGAAACAGGTAGTTTCAGCATACTAGCTCTTACTGCTCTCTATCTGTTTAACAAATGTTTTGTTGGATTTAACTACTTTCTACCTGGAAACTGGCAACTTCCATGGAAAACTATTTTATCATCACAAACTATATCTAAGGAACTACCACAAACATAAGTAATGTTAACATTTTGCTTTTTCATCATGACTTATGTTCTGTTTCAGAGCACTGAATGCAGCATGTTTATTCTTCGTCATTAGTGGCAGTTTTATCTGTGAGAAGTGTAGATGAATTGCTAGTCTGACAGACAGTACGCATCCAGACAGCAAGGCGAAAGGGTGACGTTACGGCAAAGTAGACGAGCTTCCACCAGCTCATGGGACCACTACACATCCCCAACATTAAGTAACAAAATCCCAGAGACCTTCTGCGTGTACTGGCCAGACTTCAGATCAGAAGGTGAGAGAATACAGTCATGTGTTGTGTGGCTCAGATTGTTCACACAGTTAGTAACAGTCCAAACACTTTAATTATACTGTACAGCATGAGACCTGGAAATGTGTGTCTGTGTTTTTGTGTGTGTGTGTGTGTGTGTCTTCTCCCCAGGCTGAGCTCCAGCTTTGTACTGTCCATCATCAGAGAGATCTATCAGACTGGCTCTGCTCACTGTGTGTCCAGCTTGTTGAATTCAGCAGAGAACTGCATCAACCTGAACAGCAGAGAGCTGGACTCTGTCCACTGTGCTGCCCTGCGCTTCACCCTCCAGCACTGCACAGCAGTCTCTCTCAGCCTGCTTTTCACCTCCATACCAAAGGCGGAGCTGGAGAGCATTGAGCCACTGCTCTAACACGTCTCCCGTCTCAGGCTTGAACTTTTCTCACAATCAGAATTTTAACACAGAACTGGTCTGTTTAGGGAGTGTTATATAAACGTTTATGTACGTTTATGTGTTTTTCACGAGTTTCCTCAAAAGTCATTTTGTGCCAGCATCATTTAGGTTTTATTGAGACTCCTGTCAGGTAATCAGCAATATCCATGGATATTTACTTCAGAATAAAATTAAATTTAGGTGAAATATTTATATTAACCTGAAATTAACTGCCCTGCCACTGTCTGTGTGTGTTTTGTTTTCTCCGTGTTGACAGGCTGCTGTTGCTGAGGCTGCTCCACTGCTACAGTGTCTCTGAACTACAGCAGGGGGCAGCAGCAACAGATCTGCTCTTCGCTCTGCAGCACAGACTGGATTTCTCCTGCTGCTCTGCTCTGGACCTCACAGCAGACACACAGAAACACACACTGACTCTGAGCACTGAGGACTGCAGAGTCGTCTCCATGGTCATCCAGAGAGCGAGCTCTCACACACACACACACACACACACACACACACACACACACACACACACACACACACACACACACACACACACACACACACACACAGCTCACTCTACACGGCTGTGAGGGCAACTCTTCCCCATTTTACACACAGTCACCCTTCAGTAAGCCACTGACTCAACACCACACAAACTAGGGAAACATTCTGGAAAAGGGAAAAGAATTTTATCATTTGAAACAAAATGTGTGTAAAAAGCATTAATGTTAGTAGTTATGTGAGTGTGTTAGTGTTTTGTGACTCTACATGTTGGAGAATGTTGAGTGTGTTCAGCAGCAATAAAGCCATGCTGCTCCAGTTCCTGTCTCTTCTCTGTGTGGGGACTGATGTGGAGTGTGTGAGACGCGCTGTGGCTCTCTCCCGGGCTCTGGGTAAGATGGTGATCCTCCGTCAGACCTGGCTGGACCAGCAGGCCTGTAGGTCACTGGCACTGTTTCTGGAACATTCTGAAGGGCTGTCAGAACTGGACCTTAGCCACTGTCAGCTCACTAACCACTGCCTGCAGATGCTGTTCGCACACCAGCACAAAGCCCACATCCTGGAGTGAGTGGACAAGCGGGAGGAGGAATGTGTAGAGAGTCTTGATTGTTGAGTGCACAGTGAACACTAACATAGATATAACACATTTTACTCTTTTTCTCACAATTTAACACAAAATCCGGCAGGGTGACTGAACAAAGAAGCTGTGCGTGTTCATTGTAAAGCATTGTATGTTCCTTGAAAGGCTCTATATAAATGTAACTTTGATCATTCAGTCATATCCTGTGTTCCTTCAAGGACTTTATTTTTCAAAAGCAAACAGCAAAAAGCTTGATTTTCTTGGTGATTTTATTTGGAAATGACGACCTCTCTCACTGGCTGCCTGGATCACTGATCACTGCCTGTACTTGGCAGGATGGATCTCTGTGGTCTACAGAATATCCAGACTGCTTGTAGAAACACATGTTCTCATTAAAAAGAGAAATAAGGCATAACAGACTCTTTATGATTTACAGTTTCATGCCTGATAGATAACAAGTCATGTGTACAAGAACTGAAAGAAATGATATTTTGTTTAAAATGTCAAAATGCATAATTATCTGGCCATTAATGACTCAGGTCCACTGACACAAATATACTATTTATTGCTTTGCTTATTCATTCATTTGCTAATTCAATCATTCGTTTATTCATTCATTCGTTCATTACTTTAATTCATTGATATATAAATCTACAGGTATTTGTACTACACGGTGATTTAGTAGAGGGAGGTGTGTTTGGGAATCCTGAACAATGTGGTAATTATAATCCATGTAATTTCAACCTCAGTCACAATGACATCACTGATGTGTCAGCAAAGAGGATCTATGATACTTTCTCCACCAACAACAATATTCACACTGTGAGGTAACTGTGTGTGTGTGTGTTTAGGCATTTAAAATAAGGCTGTATTTATTTGAGTTTAAAATTTCAAATTTAAAAGCCTATTTTGATTTTATAGGCTCTTCAACAACAGAATTACAGGCATACAAATCTTCCTCTCAGACAAGTGCTTTGAAGTCTGGTGATGTTGATGTGTTGTTGGCACTGTAATGATGAGATTTGATTTTTCTAGATTATTGGGACTATCCAAATTATATTTTTGTTTTAAGTGAAAAAATGTAATGATTAAAAAACAAATTTTTGTTATCTTATACATTTTAAGATTACATATAAAAATCAAATACTCAAAATTTATTTATAAAGTACTTTTTAAAATTGTATTTTATTTTATTTTATTTACAACAGGTGCTATTACAAAGCAGCTTTTCAAATGTCCAAGTCCAAGCCCCCAGTAAGCAAGCCAAGGGTGACAGTGGCAAGGAAAAGCTCCCTAGAGCATGAGGAAGAAACGTCGAGAGGAACCAAGACTCAAAGGGGGTCCCATCCTCCTCTGGCTGTTTAAAGAGAGACATAAATAAAAAAAATGAAATAAGCATTTAATGTTTAGTCCAACTTTCTGGAGGTTCTAGACTTGTGTGCATGTGTCCGAGACCCAAGTCGCAAGAGAACGTCCATTAAGGGCAACAGAGAGTAGCTGGTTGGGGTGGAGGTGGTGTGGGCTACAACAGGGGATATTAGAGCAATTATGTTTGATTCCTACTCAAAGAACATGTGATATTTCCAACATTCACTTTAGGTATCAATGAAGTTGTGACATCAAGCAAAGGAGGACAGTGAGACATGAGTAGACAAGCACAAGTTGGACCTATTAGGGACAATGAAACAAAACCTGAAGACAAGAAAACAGAAATGAAAGCCTGAGTGAGCTGAACTGAACTGAATCAAACTCCTACCGCTATATGGACCTAGCTCTGTAATATAGTTGAAACTGTAAGTTGCTATAGATAAGCGTGTCTGCCGGATGTCTGCTCACATTAAGCAGTGCAGTTGTGCAGTGTGAACATGACATCTGTCTTTTACAGCAAAATCAAATTATTTTATTATTCTTTAAATGTCTTTAAATGTCTTCATGGTCTAGCAACTCATAATGGCATTAGCGCTTGAAAGCAAAAAAAAAACAAAAAACAAAAAAAAAAAAAAACAGCAAAACAAAAACATCTCAAAACACACTTATTGCATTGAGTTCTGTTTAGATGACTTTTGATTTTATATTGACACATCTACTGTTATCTATTTACCTTTTCCTTTTATCATTATATATGTCATTTTATTTTTTATCCTTTGGGCAATTAGTCTCTTCTCAATGCGTTTTATTTTTTGTGTGCAGAGAGAAGGGGTAAGAAGATGCATATACAGAGGTCTGTACTAGCCTTGCTGTCAAAGGTTAGGGGAAATGAAATAAATAAATGTTCCAAAATGTTTTTTTAAATAGTTTAGTATCCAACATTTTAAATTCTAACATTTATGATTACCCTCAGCAGTGATCAGTGGTAGCTCAGTGGTTAAGATACTTGACATGTAGTCAGAAGCTTACCGGTTCCAGCCCTACTGCTGCCAAGTTGCCACTGTTGGTTCTCTGAGCAAGGCCCATAACCCTCAATTGCTCAAGATATACTCACTCATAAGTCACTTTGGATATAAGTATCAGGTAAATGTATGGTTATGTTTTTTATAATCTTATCGACACAAATGTCATATTCAACCAGAATATGTAAAACACACTGTCAAATCGTGTTTATAAAAATACGTTTCAGTTTTAATTAATTTCTGTAACTTCATGTCACTTATGTTGATATGGTTGTTGGCTAAGACAACAATGGCCACAAGAGGGAGACAAAGAGCTTCCCTAGTAATCAATGAAAACAGGCATACCCTGTAACTGTATGCTATACTATTCTTTTATTTTATATTTTTCCTTGATGTCCACTTACAATGTTTGCATGGCTTTATGTTCCAAAAATAATCATAATCTATTTTACACAAATATTTTCCAACCTGTTTATCTTGTAGAATTAAATAGGACATGTATTACATTACGAATAAAGAATTCTGCGCTGTATACACTTAGACATCGGTAATATAACTTGCAGTTATATAACTTCTAGTGAAAATCCTTGAAGCAGTCAACACCATCATCTGAGTAAGCTCCATTTAACCCTCTGAAGTTAAACAAAGAATTGCAGCTAAATGTGTGAACATTATCACGTGTCAGTTCATAACAAGTTAAGCTTCATAATAAGTCACGAAGTCAAGAAAATTCATACCTAAGCATTACCTTGTTTGATGTGTTTATTGATGTATTTGGGTATAACCAGGTCATTTGCCTGTTTTTATGTATTGATCTTTATTGCTCCCAAAAACTACTCACGTCTTCCAATGTTCTTGATCCCCACTTGTAAGAAATAGTAAATGGACTAATCCTAGTTGTGGATAAGTATAAGACTAAACAGCTGTGAACTAATTCCACACGAGGGGAGTCATCACTGGAAAGGTGTCCTGGTGCGAGGCGTGCAGTGGTCCCTGTCCTGCGAACACAGAGAGACACAGAGGCGAGATACCAGTTAAAAAGGTTTGAGAAAGTACATCCTCCACTGACAAGATTCTGTTGTTTAAATGTAAATGGAACAGGTCTGCTCCTTCTCTCAGCCAATATAGAAACAGCTAACCGCACTACAACAAGTACACAAGGTGTAATGAACTTGCTATGAGAATGATCTCAGTAAGTAACTCAAAAAGGAAAGGAGCTTCTCCTTCCTGTTTTCTTTGTTCTCTTCTTGTTAGTGTTTGTATTTGTTCTTTCAAAACACTCCTGCACTCATTCCTCACACTAAAACATGAACCTGGTGTTGTTTACACAGTGACTTGGTGTGAGGCATCTGATCCATGATTTCCCCCTGGAGTCACAGGTCTCGTTTGTCGCCCTTTTTTTTCTCCTTAAGGCAAAAACAAATTAAAATAAGAGCAGAAAAACTGAGCAGAAATAAACTATTAAAATTCTAGATGCACTGTGGAATGTTCAGAGAAAAACAAGACACTCCAGTCTCTATTGTATTTAATATGTGGTATTTAACTGTCAATATGGGGACATTACGACAAGGGAGTGGGCTCAGCTGACCTGTCTATGATTTTATTTTATTTTATTTTTTTAATCCTAGTCTTTGATTAAGTTAAGGAATTTTTCTTTCAAAGAAAAGAAAAGGGATGGAACATGTGAAACACAAACAGAAAAATAGGTATGCATTTATCTAATAAACTGATGACTACGATTAGGTGAGACAAGTTTTAGGATATAATAATAAGTGTATTATTTCGATCACACGTTTCACCTGAGTCTCCTGTGTTTCTGAATAAAAGAAAGTAATATAACACAAGCAGTTATACAATTTCCGAAAGGCATATTATTTAGAAATAAAGAAGAACTTGGTTATTATTTGGTTATTAGGACACATGAGGAAAGCATTTTAGTTGCATTCATTTTGCCAAAGACATCCATGACTGAAACAAGCTTCCTGTCACCACTGACCACCCTCCTAGCGTTCATGTCTCCACGGTTTCCCTGTCTAGTGTCTTTATTTTGATTTACTCCCTTGTTGTGGTTCCATTCCTTCGTTTCGTTTTCTGCACCCTCATAATTTGCACTTGTGTCTGGTTTAATGCTCATGTGACCATGTTTTTAAGCCGTTTTAGTTTAGTCTTGTTGCTATTTATTGTAAGTCCAGCTGCTGTTTGTTAATCGAGGCTTCAGTGCATGTGAATATAAGCCTGAATGTTTATCCTCGCCCCAATGTTATAGCCTGCATCCCTGGTTTGTCTTCGTGCACTTTTCTTTACTTTAGTTTATCGTGAATTCTCGGACTTTCCATGTTAATAATTTGACCCTGGACTTTGGATTTGCCCCTAATAAATCTCACTCTTTTCCACACAATGCGTCCGCCTCCTTACCGCTCATCGTTACACTTCCCCAACCTGCTATATTTACATTAAAACTCCGTCAACAGCAGTCTTTAGCGTTGAGGGGTTTTTTAATCTGTGTAAAATTACATAATTTCTGCTGTTTCAGAAGTGAAGGATTTGCGTGCTCTAAATTTTCATCATGCCAATGCACAGAGGTTTTGGTATGGAGATTTTATCCCGATCTATAGGAGCAAGTGTGATGGACTATAACGTTGACGAGAAAGAAACCATCCGTTTCCCCGCCGTTTATGTCCATAGATGCTGCTATTACCAAAACTAGTACTGCGCTGATTCTTAGAGGACGGTTGATTTGACCGGATGTCGCAGCAGTACGGCCGACTACTCCTGATCATAACGTATTCATGACAACTCAGCCCTTTTTACGACTGAGGTGCTCACACGACAACGCGTGATCTTGCACCTTTTATGTGTTTTAAGAAAAACGCTCAGTGTTTTAAAGTGCAGCAGCGAATTTTCCTCTAACGCGTTACTAAGCTCTGTGAGCAGAGTAATTTCTCCCATTGTGTTGAAATGAACAGGTGTCTGTTAAACTCATTCATGAGCGTATTTTAACGCGCGTTCAATATCGTCCGAGCTGTAATCTTTTGAATTCTGTAACCATGCGGCGTCATACGTATAACATTCTAGTCGCGTGGTGTGATAGCAACTGCTAGTCAGAATAAACAAGACAAACAGTAGTAGAAACATTTAAAAAAAGATACGATTACAAAAGTGAGATGCATTTTTGGCAGAACAGCGTTCATCCTTTTGAAGTTAGTTGCAGCAATTCTCCCACTTTAGAGCCGACCTACATTGTAAGACATCCTCCTGTTGAGCTGGATATCAGTGTGTTAAGCAGGTTTCTGTTTTGTAGGAGGACGGTAAGCAGCTGGAAGATTCCACCGTGTCAGCGCATCGTAGAGTGAGTTATCAACACAGCTGGCGACTGTTACAACTAACACACCACTTTAAATTTTGATATGAGCCCTTTTTAGATAGAGATTGCCTTTTAGGGATTAGAATGAGGCTCTGCAACATCTCAGATTGAAAAAGAAAGAAAGAACGCAGAGAAGAACAGAATAACTATAACTATATATATATATATATATATATATATATATATATATATATATATATATATATATATATATATATATATAATCTTTGTCGGCTGAAGATCTCTAGGGACCGAATACACATTGCTGGGTCATATGTCTCTGTATGTTCCAAATGGGAATCCATAAGGTGGAGGAGGAGTTGAGCAAAGAGACCCTGGGTGAATGTCGGAGAAAGACATTGGAGGACAACCGACGGAAGGCTGCACGTGTAGGGCGGTGTCTTGGAGGTCTAGACCTCGAGCTAGCAGTGCGAGAACTGCAGAGGGAGAATGTGGAGATCAAAGCTGAACTGAGAAGGCTGAGAGCACAGCTTGAGAAAGTAGGAAAAGAGAAACACTTAGTTACACTGCAGTGCACATCCAATGAAGCAATGTTCTGCTATACACAGCAGATGGTTTTAGATTGAAATAAGCAACTATAATTAAAGTCCAGGTAAATAGTGAGCATAAATGTGTTAGGGCATATCAACAAATGGATTGCCTATGGCACTACAATATCACTTACATTATATTTTTGATAGTATATCAAAGTGTGTGCACATGCATGTATTTAATAGTGATGCTAAATTAAATGCTTTTTCACAGTTGGAAAGCCCAAGGCCCAGTTTCCCCCTGGAGTCTCCCAAACCACGAGACAACAGGTTTCCCTCACTCTCCCTCAGACAGCCTACCAGATTTGCACCTGGTGAGCCCCACTGGTTCCAAGAAGCCCCATCATCCAGACCCTACAGGCCTTGCCGTCCACTACTGCCTCACTCAGATGTGAGGCCAGCACCAAATGCACAGGAGAAACAGTTCAAGGAGAAAAAGACACATGGGAAGAAGAAACTGAAACGTCATCAAAAAGACATAGAGCAGACATCGAAAGAAGCGAATGGAGCCTCGGAAGCAAGAACATGTGAGAAGAAGAGATTTCGAATTAGGATTGTATGGAAAGGATTTAAAGGAATTAAGTCTTTCTTTCAAAAATAGCTGTATGGTATAGAATTTCATGTCCTTTCCATATTAACATAACTTTACTCCTTTACTGCATGCAATAAGCCTGCCAAAATAATTTTCCAGGCATTTTTCATAGATATTTAATTGATTTATAATATGAATGTCTAACTTCTCATTTCAAAATGTGCTTATTAGTTCATGTCTGTTTTATAATGTAAATAAAGATATTTTCTTAAATAGGTGCAAAGTCTGGCATCATCTTAATAGGTACAGTTGCATCATTTAAGTCCATTTAAGTTCCAAGTAAGATCATGTCATGATTTATTGACAAAATATTAAAAATGTATAGTTTTGGAAGGATTAACAGCTCAACATTTATTCAGTAAGAGGTTCAGGAGTAGAAAAAATGTTAAGAAGCCCCCTAGTCCCCCAGTCCCAGAGTCACATGCGAGGTTTAACCATCAAATATTAAAACCCTGAGAAATGTTCAGTCTGAGATCTGAGTGAATAGTTTAAGGAAGATATTTGTCCAACCGTCCATGTTCTGTCACAAAAATGGGGTTGCGGTCTGGACCTCCTTGACACCAAGAATCGTACAACCGTTTCCCTTTGTAGATGATGAATCTGCCCAACAACATTCCCAGTGATGTGGACGGTTATCTGTTCCCTCCCAATTCCACCTGTAGTCTGCTACATAATCTTACAGGATTTGTCATGGAACAGTGACAAATCCTGTCTCATCTACATTGTAGATATTCTGGGGTTTTGTTGTGAAATCTGTGAGATAAGCATATCAAAGCAGTGGGTGAATATTCCAGTATCAGCTGAGGTACTCACTGTAGCCACAGGAAACTGTTCTGATTTGTGAATGGTCTGCTCAGGATGATCTCACATAAAACAATAAAATCATTTTCTCCCATTGGGGAAAGGGCTCTCAATTCCACTAGCCAGATTATAATCCAGAACAAGATGTAAAACATCTGTTTCAGTAAAGCTCCAACCCCAGTCACACATGACCTGCCAGGATTGTAAGAACACATGGACACATTAGCCTAAGCCATTTTATGATCACATCGTAACTTCATATTTGTCATTCATTTATTCCATCAAACAGCATTTATTTTGCATATCATAATTTCTTACTTGCAGCCAGTACAGTGAAAACTGATGCAAGTTTGTACTTGAAGGAACTCCTCATTAAAACACTCTAAGGTCATCTTAAATGGAGTGTAGTGGGCTTAAATGGTTTCAAAGCGACTAATGGTGAAAAAAGACAATGTGTTCATTTTTAAATAAAAGATATATTTACATGCATGGAGCCTAAATATTACGTGGACTAAGAATCATATTATTATTTTGCCCACATACAGAAATATTAATTTATTCTAATTCAAGGATTGCTTGTTGCCTATGGTTGGCATGCTTTTTGTAGTGCTGTATCATTTAAACCCACCTTTTAAAGAATCAAATTTTTGAAAATATTCAGATGTCCAGAAACTAGATGTCTGCTTATTTGTTAATATGTTAATGTAATTAGAAAACTGTGTACATACGTGGTAATGTTTAAATATAGGTGTATCTGCCAGTGAAGTTTATGCTTTGACCTTTAGATTAGCTGTAATGCTGAGACAGGCAGGACAAGACACAAGCGTGTTGTCGAACTTTGTTTATTAGGAGGAGCAGAAACATTATCCAAGAGCAGGTTACCAGAATACATGATAAACAAAAAACAAAGTGAGGCTAACCAGGAAGAAGAAAACATAGAGGTAAAAGTAAGATAACACAGATATTAAGAACACGGGAACGGAGAACAATATGGAAAACGAACAGGCAGAGAAAGAATACATATGGTAGAACTCCAGTGTAGTGATGGGATGTTAGATACTGAGGCATCAAAGCTCACTATTGCAAAGCACATTGATTCAACACTGTATTGAAGATTGTATCAAAGTTACTATTAGCATATGACTAATGAGGTCTAAGCATCAGACGTCGTCTAAACACTGGATGAAGTGGCACTGTTTCACAGGTCTCGCACTGTCCTATAACTTGCAGGCTATAAGAGACTGTAAAATCTCCAGACATCTTTTTCCCACAAAATTTGAAATATGGAAAATATGGAAGCAAATCTTTCCATATGAGGATAAATAACATAAATTGATCAAGTACCATTTCTTAATACACAAAAATTAAAGCATTAAAATCTCATTTGACATAATATAAATGCAGTTACCAAAAAGTGGCTGAAAATAAGCAGGAAACTGGGCGTGTTATAAAAACTTATATACATTTACATACACTTATATATTCATTTATGTGTGTTTTGGAAAGTTTCCAAGATGTCATTTTGTGCCAGCATTGTTTAGGTTTTATTGAGACTCCTGTGTCAAGTAATCAACATATTACAGTCCATGGTAATTGGTAAATTCGGGTGAAATATTTATATTAATCTGAAATTAACTGCCCTGCCACTGTGTGTGTGTTTGTGTGTGTGTGTGTGTGTGTGTGTGTGTGTGTGTGTGTGTTTTGTTTTCTCAGTGTTGACAGGCTGCTGCTGAGGCTGCTCCACTGCTACAGTGTCTCTGACCTCCAGCAGGGGGCAGCAGCAGCAGATCTGCTCTCTGCTCTGCAGCACACTGGACTTCTCCTGCAGCTCTGCTCTGGACCTGACAGCAAACACACAGACACACACTCTGACTCTGAGCACCGAGGACTGCACAGTCGTCTCCATGGTCATCCAGAGAGCTCACACATACATACCTACATACACACACACACACACACACACACACACACACACACACACACACACACACACACACACAGCTCACTCTGCATGACTGTGAGATAGAGGAGGCTGGAGTGGAGTTACTCTTCCCCATTTTACACACAGTCACCCTGCAGTAAGCCACTGACAAACAATTTAACACAATATCCAGCATGTGACTGAATGTAGAAGCTGTGTGTGTTCATTGGAAAGCATTGTATGTTCTTTGAAAGGCTCTATATAAATGTAACTTTGCTCATTCAGTCATATCTTGTGTTCTGTCAAGGACATTTTTTTGAAAACAAACAGCAAAAAGCCTGACTTTCTTGGTGATTTTATTTCTCTTACTGGCTGCCTGGTTCACTGATCACTGCCTGTCCTTGGCAGGATGGATATTGTGTGTCTCTGAAAATGTATTAATATTATTAGTATGTGCCTAACGCTCCTCTCTATTCCAAAGCTGACCCGATTTCCATAATTCTCGTATTGCATAAGACCACTGACCACCCTCCTAGCGTTCATGTCTCCACGGTTTCCCTGTCTAGTGTCTTTATTTTGATTTACTCCCTTGTTGTGGTTCCATTCCTTCGTTTCGTTTTCTGCACCCCTCATAATTTGCACTTGTGTCTGGTTTAATGCTCATGTGACCATGTTTTTAAGCCCTGTTTTAGTTTAGTCTTGTTGCTATTTATTGTAAGTCCAGCTGCTGTTTGTTAATCGAGGCTTCCGTGCATGTGAATATAAGCCTGAATGTTTATCCTCGCCCCAATGTTATAGCCTGCATCCCTGGTTTGTCTTCGTGCACTTTTCTTTACTTTAGTTTATCATGAATTCTCGGACTTTCCATGTTAATAATTTGACCCTGGACTTTGGATTTGCCCCTAATAAATCTCACTCTTTTCCACACAATGCGTCCGCCTCCTTACCGCTCATCGTTACACTTCCCCAACCTGCTATATTTACATTAAAACTCCGTCAACAGCAGTCTTTAGCGTTGAGGTTTTTTTTAATCTGCGTAAAATTACATAATTTCTGCTGTTTCAGAAGTGAAGGATTTGCGTGCTCTAAATTTTCATCATGCCAATGCACAGAGGTTTTGGTATGGAGATTTTATCCCGATCTATAGGAGCAGGTGTGATGGACTATAAAGTTGACGAGAAAGAAACCATCCGTTTCGCCGCCGTTCATGTCCATAGATGCTGCTATTACCAAAACTAGTACTGCGCTGATTCTTAGAGGACAGTTGATTTGACCGGATGTCGCAGCAGTACGGCCGACTACTCCTGATCATAACGTATTCATGACAACTCAGCCCTTTTTACGACTGAGGTGCTCACACGACAACGCGTGATCTTGCACCTTTTATGTGTTTTAAGAAAAACGCTCAGTGTTTTAAAGTGCAGCAGCGAATTTTCCTCTAACGCGTTACTAAGCTCTGTGAGCAGAGTAATTTCTCCCATTGTGTTGAAATGAACAGGTGTCTGTTAAACTCATTCATGAGCGTATTTTAACGCGCGTTCAATATCGTCCGAGCTGTAATCTTTTGAATTCTGTAACCATGCGGCGTCATACGTATAACATTCTAGTCGCGTGGTGTGATAGCAACTGCTAGTCAGAATAAACAAGACAAACAGTAGTAGAAACATTTAAAAAAAGATACGATTACAAAAGTGAGATGCATTTTTGGCAGAACAGCGTTCATCCTTTTGAAGTTAGTTGCAGCAATTCTCCCACTTTAGAGCCGACCTACATTGTAAGACATCCTCCTGTTGAGCTGGATATCAGTGTGTTAAGCAGGTTTCTGTTTTGTAGGAGGACGGTAAGCAGCTGGAAGATTCCACCGTGTCAGCGCATCGTAGAGTGAGTTATCAACACAGCTGGCGACTGTTACAACTAACACACCACTTTAAATTTTGATATGAGCCCTTTTTAGATAGAGATTGCCTTTTAGGGATTAGAATGAGGCTCTGCAACATCTCAGATTGAAAAAGAAAGAAAGAACGCAGAGAAGAACAGAATAACTATAACTATATATATATATATATATATATATATATATATATATATATATATATATATATATAATCTTTGTCGGCTGAAGATCTCTAGGGACCGAATACACATTGCTGGGTCATATGTCTCTGTATGTTCCAAATGGGAATCCATAAGGTGGAGGAGGAGTTGAGCAAAGAGACCCTGGGTGAATGTCGGAGAAAGACATTGGAGGACAACCGACGGAAGGCTGCACGTGTAGGGCGGTGTCTTGGAGGTCTAGACCTCGAGCTAGCAGTGCGAGAACTGCAGAGGGAGAATGTGGAGATCAAAGCTGAACTGAGAAGGCTGAGAGCACAGCTTGAGAAAGTAGGAAAAGAGAAACACTTAGTTACACTGCAGTGCACATCCAATGAAGGAAGCAATGTTCTGCTATACACAGCAGATGGTTTTAGATTGAAATAAGCAACTATAATTAAAGTCCAGGTAAATAGTGAGCATAAATGTGTTAGGGCATATCAACAAATGGATTGCCTATGGCACTACAATATCACTTACATTATATTTTTGATAGTATATCAAAGTGTGTGCACATGCATGTATTTAATAGTGATGCTAAATTAAATGCTTTTTCACAGTTGGAAAGCCCAAGGCCCAGTTTCCCCCTGGAGTCTCCCAAACCACGAGACAACAGGTTTCCCTCACTCTCCCTCAGACAGCCTACCAGATTTGCACCTGGTGAGCCCCACTGGTTCCAAGAAGCCCCATCATCCAGACCCTACAGGCCTTGCCGTCCACTACTGCCTCACTCAGATGTGAGGCCAGCACCAAATGCACAGGAGAAACAGTTCAAGGAGAAAAAGACACATGGGAAGAAGAAACTGAAACGTCATCAAAAAGACATAGAGCAGACATCGAAAGAAGCGAATGGAGCCTCGGAAGCAAGAACATGTGAGAAGAAGAGATTTCGAATTAGGATTGTATGGAAAGGATTTAAAGGAATTAAGTCTTTCTTTCAAAAATAGCTGTATGGTATAGAATTTCATGTCCTTTCCATATTAACATAACTTTACTCCTTTACTGCATGCAATAAGCCTGCCAAAATAATTTTCCAGGCATTTTTCATAGATATTTAATTGATTTATAATATGAATGTCTAACTTCTCATTTCAAAATGTGCTTATTAGTTCATGTCTGTTTTATAATGTAAATAAAGATATTTTCTTAAATAGGTGCAAAGTCTGGCATCATCTTAATAGGTACAGTTGCATCATTTAAGTCCATTTAAGTTCCAAGTAAGATCATGTCATGATTTATTGACAAAATATTAAAAATGTATAGTTTTGGAAGGATTAACAGCTCAACATTTATTCAGTAAGAGGTTCAGGAGTAGAAAAAATGTTAAGAAGCCCCCTAGTCCCCCAGTCCCAGAGTCACATGCGAGGTTTAACCATCAAATATTAAAACCCTGAGAAATGTTCAGTCTGAGATCTGAGTGAATAGTTTAAGGAAGATATTTGTCCAACCGTCCATGTTCTGTCACAAAAATGGGGTTGCGGTCTGGACCTCCTTGACACCAAGAATCGTACAACCGTTTCCCTTTGTAGATGATGAATCTGCCCAACAACATTCCCAGTGATGTGGACGGTTATCTGTTCCCTCCCAATTCCACCTGTAGTCTGCTACATAATCTTACAGGATTTGTCATGGAACAGTGACAAATCCTGTCTCATCTACATTGTAGATATTCTGGGGTTTTGTTGTGAAATCTGTGAGATAAGCATATCAAAGCAGTGGGTGAATATTCCAGTATCAGCTGAGGTCCTCACTGTAGCCACAGGAAACTGTTCTGATTTGTGAATGGTCTGCTCAGGATGATCTCACATAAAACAATAAAATCATTTTCTCCCATTGGGGAAAGGGCTCTCAATTCCACTAGCCAGATTATAATCCAGAACAAGATGTAAAACATCTGTTTCAGTAAAGCTCCAACCCCAGTCACACATGACCTGCCAGGATTGTAAGAACACATGGACACATTAGCCTAAGCCATTTTATGATCACATCGTAACTTCATATTTGTCATTCATTTATTCCATCAAACAGCATTTATTTTGCATATCATAATTTCTTACTTGCAGCCAGTACAGTGAAAACTGATGCAAGTTTGTACTTGAAGGAACTCCTCATTAAAACACTCTAAGGTCATCTTAAATGGAGTGTAGTGGGCTTAAATGGTTTCAAAGCGACTAATGGTGAAAAAAGACAATGTGTTCATTTTTAAATAAAAGATATATTTACATGCATGGAGCCTAAATATTACGTGGACTAAGAATCATATTATTATTTTGCCCACATACAGAAATATTAATTTATTCTAATTCAAGGATTGCTTGTTGCCTATGGTTGGCATGCTTTTTGTAGTGCTGTATCATTTAAACCCACCTTTTAAAGAATCAAATTTTTGAAAATATTCAGATGTCCAGAAACTAGATGTCTGCTTATTTGTTAATATGTTAATGTAATTAGAAAACTGTGTACATACGTGGTAATGTTTAAATATAGGTGTATCTGCCAGTGAAGTTTATGCTTTGACCTTTAGATTAGCTGTAATGCTGAGACAGGCAGGGCAAGACACAAGCGTGTTGTCGAACTTTGTTTATTAGGAGGAGCAGAAACATTATCCAAGAGCAGGTTACCAGAATACATGATAAACAAAAAACAAAGTGAGGCTAACCAGGAAGAAGAAAACATAGAGGTAAAAGTAAGATAACACAGATATTAAGAACACGGGAACGGAGAACAATATGGAAAACGAACAGGCAGAGAAAGAATACATATGGTAGAACTCCAGTGTAGTGATGGGATGTTAGATACTGAGGCATCAAAGCTCACTATTGCAAAGCACATTGATTCAACACTGTATTGAAGATTGTATCAAAGTTACTATTAGCATATGACTAATGAGGTCTAAGCATCAAACGTCGTCTAAACACTGGATGAAGTGGCACTGTTTCACAGGTCTGGCACTGTCCTATAACTTGCAGGCTATAAGAGACTGTAAAATCTCCAGACATCTTTTTCCCACAAAATTTGAAATATGGAAAATATGGAAGCAAATCTTTCCATATGAGGATAAATAACATAAATTGATCAAGTACCATTTCTTAATACACAAAAATTAAAGCATTAAAATCTCATTTGACATAATATAAATGCAGTTACCAAAAAGTGGCTGAAAATAAGCAGGAAACTGGGCGTGTTATAAAAACTTATATACATTTACATACACTTATATATTCATTTATGTGTGTTTTGGAAAGTTTCCAAGATGTCATTTTGTGCCAGCATTGTTTAGGTTTTATTGAGACTCCTGTGTCAGGTAATCAACATATTACAGTCCATGGTAATTGGTAAATTCGGGTGAAATATTTATATTAATCTGAAATTAACTGCCCTGCCACTGTGTGTGTGTTTGTGTGTGTGTGTGTGTGTGTGTGTGTGTGTGTGTGTGTGTGTGTGTGTGTGTGTGTGTGTGTGTGTGTGTGTGTGTGTTTTGTTTTCTCAGTGTTGACAGGCTGCTGCTGAGGCTGCTCCACTGCTACAGTGTCTCTGACCTCCAGCAGGGGGCAGCAGCAGCAGATCTGCTCTCTGCTCTGCAGCACACTGGACTTCTCCTGCAGCTCTGCTCTGGACCTGACAGCAAACACACAGACACACACTCTGACTCTGAGCACCGAGGACTGCACAGTCGTCTCCATGGTCATCCAGAGAGCTCACACATACATACCTACACACACACACACACACACACACACACACACACACACACACACACACACACACACACACACACACACACACACACACACAGCTCACTCTGCATGACTGTGAGATAGAGGAGGCTGGAGTGGAGTTACTCTTCCCCATTTTACACACAGTCACCCTGCAGTAAGCCACTGACAAACAATTTAACACAATATCCAGCATGTGACTGAATGTAGAAGCTGTGTGTGTTCATTGGAAAGCATTGTATGTTCTTTGAAAGGCTCTATATAAATGTAACTTTGCTCATTCAGTCATATCTTGTGTTCTGTCAAGGACATTTTTTTGAAAAAAAACAGCAAAAAGCCTGACTTTCTTGGTGATTTTATTTCTCTTACTGGCTGCCTGGTTCACTGATCACTGCCTGTCCTTGGCAGGATGGATATTGTGTGTCTCTGAAAATGTATTAATATTATTAGTATGTGCCTAACGCTCCTCTCTATTCCAAAGCTGACCCGATTTCCATAATTCTCGTATTGCATAAGACCACTGACCACCCTCCTAGCGTTCATGTCTCCACGGTTTCCCTGTCTAGTGTCTTTATTTTGATTTACTCCCTTGTTGTGGTTCCATTCCTTCGTTTCGTTTTCTGCACCCCTCATAATTTGCACTTGTGTCTGGTTTAATGCTCATGTGACCATGTTTTTAAGCCCTGTTTTAGTTTAGTCTTGTTGCTATTTATTGTAAGTCCAGCTGCTGTTTGTTAATCGAGGCTTCCGTGCATGTGAATATAAGCCTGAATGTTTATCCTCGCCCCAATGTTATAGCCTGCATCCCTGGTTTGTCTTCGTGCACTTTTCTTTACTTTAGTTTATCATGAATTCTCGGACTTTCCATGTTAATAATTTGACCCTGGACTTTGGATTTGCCCCTAATAAATCTCACTCTTTTCCACACAATGCGTCCGCCTCCTTACCGCTCATCGTTACACTTCCCCAACCTGCTATATTTACATTAAAACTCCGTCAACAGCAGTCTTTAGCGTTGAGGTTTTTTTTAATCTGCGTAAAATTACATAATTTCTGCTGTTTCAGAAGTGAAGGATTTGCGTGCTCTAAATTTTCATCATGCCAATGCACAGAGGTTTTGGTATGGAGATTTTATCCCGATCTATAGGAGCAGGTGTGATGGACTATAAAGTTGACGAGAAAGAAACCATCCGTTTCGCCGCCGTTCATGTCCATAGATGCTGCTATTACCAAAACTAGTACTGCGCTGATTCTTAGAGGACAGTTGATTTGACCGGATGTCGCAGCAGTACGGCCGACTACTCCTGATCATAACGTATTCATGACAACTCAGCCCTTTTTACGACTGAGGTGCTCACACGACAACGCGTGATCTTGCACCTTTTATGTGTTTTAAGAAAAACGCTCAGTGTTTTAAAGTGCAGCAGCGAATTTTCCTCTAACGCGTTACTAAGCTCTGTGAGCAGAGTAATTTCTCCCATTGTGTTGAAATGAACAGGTGTCTGTTAAACTCATTCATGAGCGTATTTTAACGCGCGTTCAATATCGTCCGAGCTGTAATCTTTTGAATTCTGTAACCATGCGGCGTCATACGTATAACATTCTAGTCGCGTGGTGTGATAGCAACTGCTAGTCAGAATAAACAAGACAAACAGTAGTAGAAACATTTAAAAAAAGATACGATTACAAAAGTGAGATGCATTTTTGGCAGAACAGCGTTCATCCTTTTGAAGTTAGTTGCAGCAATTCTCCCACTTTAGAGCCGACCTACATTGTAAGACATCCTCCTGTTGAGCTGGATATCAGTGTGTTAAGCAGGTTTCTGTTTTGTAGGAGGACGGTAAGCAGCTGGAAGATTCCACCGTGTCAGCGCATCGTAGAGTGAGTTATCAACACAGCTGGCGACTGTTACAACTAACACACCACTTTAAATTTTGATATGAGCCCTTTTTAGATAGAGATTGCCTTTTAGGGATTAGAATGAGGCTCTGCAACATCTCAGATTGAAAAAGAAAGAAAGAACGCAGAGAAGAACAGAATAACTATAACTATATATATATATATATATATATATATATATATATATATATATATATATATATATATATATATATATATATATATATATATATATAATCTTTGTCGGCTGAAGATCTCTAGGGACCGAATACACATTGCTGGGTCATATGTCTCTGTATGTTCCAAATGGGAATCCATAAGGTGGAGGAGGAGTTGAGCAAAGAGACCCTGGGTGAATGTCGGAGAAAGACATTGGAGGACAACCGACGGAAGGCTGCACGTGTAGGGCGGTGTCTTGGAGGTCTAGACCTCGAGCTAGCAGTGCGAGAACTGCAGAGGGAGAATGTGGAGATCAAAGCTGAACTGAGAAGGCTGAGAGCACAGCTTGAGAAAGTAGGAAAAGAGAAACACTTAGTTACACTGCAGTGCACATCCAATGAAGCAATGTTCTGCTATACACAGCAGATGGTTTTAGATTGAAATAAGCAACTATAATTAAAGTCCAGGTAAATAGTGAGCATAAATGTGTTAGGGCATATCAACAAATGGATTGCCTATGGCACTACAATATCACTTACATTATATTTTTGATAGTATATCAAAGTGTGTGCACATGCATGTATTTAATAGTGATGCTAAATTAAATGCTTTTTCACAGTTGGAAAGCCCAAGGCCCAGTTTCCCCCTGGAGTCTCCCAAACCACGAGACAACAGGTTTCCCTCACTCTCCCTCAGACAGCCTACCAGATTTGCACCTGGTGAGCCCCACTGGTTCCAAGAAGCCCCATCATCCAGACCCTACAGGCCTTGCCGTCCACTACTGCCTCACTCAGATGTGAGGCCAGCACCAAATGCACAGGAGAAACAGTTCAAGGAGAAAAAGACACATGGGAAGAAGAAACTGAAACGTCATCAAAAAGACATAGAGCAGACATCGAAAGAAGCGAATGGAGCCTCGGAAGCAAGAACATGTGAGAAGAAGAGATTTCGAATTAGGATTGTATGGAAAGGATTTAAAGGAATTAAGTCTTTCTTTCAAAAATAGCTGTATGGTATAGAATTTCATGTCCTTTCCATATTAACATAACTTTACTCCTTTACTGCATGCAATAAGCCTGCCAAAATAATTTTCCAGGCATTTTTCATAGATATTTAATTGATTTATAATATGAATGTCTAACTTCTCATTTCAAAATGTGCTTATTAGTTCATGTCTGTTTTATAATGTAAATAAAGATATTTTCTTAAATAGGTGCAAAGTCTGGCATCATCTTAATAGGTACAGTTGCATCATTTAAGTCCATTTAAGTTCCAAGTAAGATCATGTCATGATTTATTGACAAAATATTAAAAATGTATAGTTTTGGAAGGATTAACAGCTCAACATTTATTCAGTAAGAGGTTCAGGAGTAGAAAAAATGTTAAGAAGCCCCCTAGTCCCCCAGTCCCAGAGTCACATGCGAGGTTTAACCATCAAATATTAAAACCCTGAGAAATGTTCAGTCTGAGATCTGAGTGAATAGTTTAAGGAAGATATTTGTCCAACCGTCCATGTTCTGTCACAAAAATGGGGTTGCGGTCTGGACCTCCTTGACACCAAGAATCGTACAACCGTTTCCCTTTGTAGATGATGAATCTGCCCAACAACATTCCCAGTGATGTGGACGGTTATCTGTTCCCTCCCAATTCCACCTGTAGTCTGCTACATAATCTTACAGGATTTGTCATGGAACAGTGACAAATCCTGTCTCATCTACATTGTAGATATTCTGGGGTTTTGTTGTGAAATCTGTGAGATAAGCATATCAAAGCAGTGGGTGAATATTCCAGTATCAGCTGAGGTCCTCACTGTAGCCACAGGAAACTGTTCTGATTTGTGAATGGTCTGCTCAGGATGATCTCACATAAAACAATAAAATCATTTTCTCCCATTGGGGAAAGGGCTCTCAATTCCACTAGCCAGATTATAATCCAGAACAAGATGTAAAACATCTGTTTCAGTAAAGCTCCAACCCCAGTCACACATGACCTGCCAGGATTGTAAGAACACATGGACACATTAGCCTAAGCCATTTTATGATCACATCGTAACTTCATATTTGTCATTCATTTATTCCATCAAACAGCATTTATTTTGCATATCATAATTTCTTACTTGCAGCCAGTACAGTGAAAACTGATGCAAGTTTGTACTTGAAGGAACTCCTCATTAAAACACTCTAAGGTCATCTTAAATGGAGTGTAGTGGGCTTAAATGGTTTCAAAGCGACTAATGGTGAAAAAAGACAATGTGTTCATTTTTAAATAAAAGATATATTTACATGCATGGAGCCTAAATATTACGTGGACTAAGAATCATATTATTATTTTGCCCACATACAGAAATATTAATTTATTCTAATTCAAGGATTGCTTGTTGCCTATGGTTGGCATGCTTTTTGTAGTGCTGTATCATTTAAACCCACCTTTTAAAGAATCAAATTTTTGAAAATATTCAGATGTCCAGAAACTAGATGTCTGCTTATTTGTTAATATGTTAATGTAATTAGAAAACTGTGTACATACGTGGTAATGTTTAAATATAGGTGTATCTGCCAGTGAAGTTTATGCTTTGACCTTTAGATTAGCTGTAATGCTGAGACAGGCAGGACAAGACACAAGCGTGTTGTCGAACTTTGTTTATTAGGAGGAGCAGAAACATTATCCAAGAGCAGGTTACCAGAATACATGATAAACAAAAAACAAAGTGAGGCTAACCAGGAAGAAGAAAACATAGAGGTAAAAGTAAGATAACACAGATATTAAGAACACGGGAACGGAGAACAATATGGAAAACGAACAGGCAGAGAAAGAATACATATGGTAGAACTCCAGTGTAGTGATGGGATGTTAGATACTGAGGCATCAAAGCTCACTATTGCAAAGCACATTGATTCAACACTGTATTGAAGATTGTATCAAAGTTACTATTAGCATATGACTAATGAGGTCTAAGCATCAGACGTCGTCTAAACACTGGATGAAGTGGCACTGTTTCACAGGTCTGGCACTGTCCTATAACTTGCAGGCTATAAGAGACTGTAAAATCTCCAGACATCTTTTTCCCACAAAATTTGAAATATGGAAAATATGGAAGCAAATCTTTCCATATGAGGATAAATAACATAAATTGATCAAGTACCATTTCTTAATACACAAAAATTAAAGCATTAAAATCTCATTTGACATAATATAAATGCAGTTACCAAAAAGTGGCTGAAAATAAGCAGGAAACTGGGCGTGTTATAAAAACTTATATACATTTACATACACTTATATATTCATTTATGTGTGTTTTGGAAAGTTTCCAAGATGTCATTTTGTGCCAGCATTGTTTAGGTTTTATTGAGACTCCTGTGTCAGGTAATCAACATATTACAGTCCATGGTAATTGGTAAATTCGGGTGAAATATTTATATTAATCTGAAATTAACTGCCCTGCCACTGTGTGTGTGTTTGTGTGTGTGTGTGTGTGTGTGTGTGTGTGTGTGTGTGTGTGTGTGTGTGTGTGTTTTGTTTTCTCAGTGTTGAAAGGCTGCTGCTGAGGCTGCTCCACTGCTACAGTGTCTCTGACCTCCAGCAGGGGGCAGCAGCAGCAGATCTGCTCTCTGCTCTGCAGCACACTGGACTTCTCCTGCAGCTCTGCTCTGGACCTGACAGCAAACACACAGACACACACTCTGACTCTGAGCACCGAGGACTGCACAGTCGTCTCCATGGTCATCCAGAGAGCTCACACATACATACCTACATACACACACACACACACACACACACACACACACACACACACACACACACACACACACACACACACACACACACAGACACACACACACAGCTCACTCTGCATGACTGTGAGATAGAGGAGGCTGGAGTGGAGTTACTCTTCCCCATTTTACACACAGTCACCCTGCAGTAAGCCACTGACAAACAATTTAACACAATATCCAGCATGTGACTGAATGTAGAAGCTGTGTGTGTTCATTGGAAAGCATTGTATGTTCTTTGAAAGGCTCTATATAAATGTAACTTTGCTCATTCAGTCATATCTTGTGTTCTGTCAAGGACATTTTTTTGAAAAAAAACAGCAAAAAGCCTGACTTTCTTGGTGATTTTATTTCTCTTACTGGCTGCCTGGTTCACTGATCACTGCCTGTCCTTGGCAGGATGGATATTGTGTGTCTCTGAAAATGTATTAATATTATTAGTATGTGCCTAACGCTCCTCTCTATTCCAAAGCTGACCCGATTTCCATAATTCTCGCATTGCATAAGACATTTATTTCCATTATATGTTTTAGCAATCAGGTGGTCATTTTTCTTTTCAACAGTTATTGGCGGGATCCAATAGATCCAAAGTCAAACGAGTACGCACATCATGTGTTGAACCCATCCATAGTATTTTTCTGCTTATCTAATATGCCAATATTTGCTCGTAACCATCCCACCAAGTCCTAAGAACACCCAAACCTAAATGCTTAGTAACTACAGTAAAGCTTGTGTCACTGTCTTAATTTATATTCTGCATTAGTTCATCAAATGGTTATTTAATGAGAGTGAGTCTGTATTTTGTATTTGAAAAAAAATAAAACTGTCAGCATTAAGCAGGTTTGTTGTCTGGTTTGAAGGCTGTGGTTGTGCTATTTTTTTGGCCTTTCTGGTCAACTAGTTTCTGTACCCAGTCATTCCATCAAGGGAGGTGTGTTGCTATTGAAATGTCTAATTTCCTTCATCTAGGGAATTCATGACATACATTAGAATTACATTTATTATAGCTGCAGTTGGCAATTAAGGGGTCCAATCATTTTATCACATCTGCACAACTTGGTTGCTGATGACATCCCATATTAAGTTCACCAGCCTTTGTGGTTGGTTTTGAGGTTTTGTTTCCAGGAATGTTGTATTTTGAAACCAATCTCTCAATTTTCTCTGCTGAATTGCTTTATATAAATATTATTTTTTTCTGATTCGACATGACTAAGAAATATAGTTCCCCCAGAAGGTCAGTTCACCCCAAATGTACTTGCATTCACAGTATGTTCATATACACCATTGAAGTTTGGTGATAATCTAACACTCTATGGCTAAGTTTTAGCCTATTAATAAAAATCCTGCTCTTGGGGATTGATAATTAAAGACACATATTTTTGATAATTATTTACAAGAAGATCTGCATTTTTTACATTGAAAGGGTATCTCTAGATCAAAAGGTCACTGATTTGTTTGAAAGGTGCATTTGCCCAACTAATTTAGGTATCAAAAATCAGGCTAAAAAAAGGTTTACGAAACGTATTGAACTTTTTTATGGAATAGTCACAAAGTATTGCACTGTATAAACTGCATTTCTCATGCACAATTGGTACACAATGGGATTAACTCATTTTTCTTTTTTTAAATACCTTTTCATATGTCAGAGGGGCTGTTGGCAAAAATGTCCTATAATTGCCATGCTAGCTCAAAGTCCATAAATCAATACTCATGTCAAGTTTCATAAGAATTACTCAAAGAAGTCTTAATTTTTTTTCAGCTGTTTTGAATGAATCAGTACACCTTGGAAGGATTGATAGGTATGTAAGTGCCATATACCATACAAATATCAACATGTTTCAGTCTCATCAACATTTTGATACCAAATTTGGGAAGATTGGAGAAAGGTCCTACGACTAGTGCGTTACAGTTCATCAGCAACATAAAAAGTAGTAGGATATTTAAATTTAAAGTTATTTCTACAAGAATCAACGTTATAGAAGTCCACTGAAGCCAGTTCTATGATTAGCCCATTACCTGAAAAACATTAGCCAATGTTTGAGTCATCCTTAGGAATCCTTCAGCTTGCTTACAGAAGCAGTATGCAAAATTTCATCTTGATCAGAAGAGCAGTCATTGAGAAACAGTTATTTGCATATTATAATGCCCCATATTGACAAAACTGCTGCATTTGGTAAACTACCTCAAAGTCAATACTGGTATAAGTATTTTCAATTTCATGAAATCTGAACATGTCGTTCAGGAGTGACAGCTAGTTAAAGTTAAAGTTAAAGCCTGACCTTTGTACTACTAATTTGTACTACTAATATTAGACTGGAATAGGACAGCTGTATTTTTTATGTCAGGTTTTTGTTTAAATAATTATTGAGATTCAGACTCTTGCAAATATTTTGACACCAATTTCACTCAGATTGTGTGAAAATCCTAGGACTGGTTTGAAATTAGCAAAAAAATAAAAAAACAAACAAACAAAAAAGTGAAATCTAATGGGCAGAGCCTATCTGAATTCAGGAGAAGCCAAGGAAGAATAAAATAAAAAATAAATAATATTATTTCTATATTCACCTCTGTCTTTTCTTTTGAACATCTGCAAATGTTAAATATAGTTTTGTCTGCAGTTCATAAAGGAAAAAGCAAAAATACATTAGAGTCAGAACTTTTGTTTCTTTGTCACACAGTTTTATTATTTTTTTGAATTCTTGTATTGTCTTTTAGCACACATTGGCAAATGTGTCCATCCTCCTGTCGATTGTCCTTGGACTTGTCCTCGGCCTCACACAGCCAGGTGAAAAAGGCTGTCACGGAATTGAGGGCCACACCTTTGCCTCTTGTTGTGCTTGGACAGCAGCTGCTGGTGCACCTTCCTCTGCTCCTCCTGCTCCTCAAGTTTGGCCTCCTTATGAATCTGCTCAATGGTCTTGGGCCCGTGGTCAGCTCGCCGCGACACCCAGTTATTCTAGAAAAGCAAAATCAGCAGATGCATACTTTTGCATCACCATGCGCTGGAATGGCAAACACAAACACACAAACACAGGCAGAGTCTCTAACCAGTCGCAGGTCGATGACGTCCTGGAGCAGGAACCGAATGCGTGAGGAACCCCTCCTCTCCTTCACTGTCTTTTCTATATATTTAAAGTAATGATCCATTTTTGGCTGAGAGAGAGAGAGAGAGAGAGAGAGTGTAAGAGAAACGTCGACAAATTTCAGATATTCTTCACCTTTCGATTCGATCAGGTGTGCTCTCAGCTGAACTCATGTCGCAAGACGTTTATGACTCTTATGTAAACCCTGCTGCCTTGCACGTTGGTCAGTGCTGTAAAGCAGTTCACTGCCACTGTGGGTGTAGCTGTGCTCTCATCAGCTGCACTTGGCTTTGGGGAATCCAGGGTGCAGCAGCAGGAGGTGGCAAACGTGGAGGAGGCTGTGAGAGCAAAACTTTCTAACAGCTGACCAGTCCTGAATAAAAGCCTTTCATTTTGTCAGCTGCAGTAGGAGCAGAGCTAACAACCACACTAACAACTTCACTAAACAACATGAACTTGGACACTTTTAAAATCATTGCCAAGGCCTAATAATACACTGATATCAGCACAGCATGCTAGTCGCACTATAGATGATGATCCTAATTAGTTGGCTACCCTGTAGTCAGAGTGCAGGCTTTTATAAACTTTTATAAACAACATTTCAACATGCTTGTTTTTTGGTTAAAAACGTGCATGGAGAAAAAAAAATACAATAAAAAAGACCAGGAAACTTGAACACAAATAACTGTCACACTAGTTGGTGACTGAACTGTCAACATCACAACTGCCATTCCTACTAGGGACAAAATTGACAGTCATTATACAATATCCAAAACTTCTTCATCCAGTTTCGATGTGTAAAGTACTTGTTGTGAAAAACGCAACACAGACCAAATCTGGACAAAATCCGCACAGCCGCTGCACTGCACACTAGCACTCATGTACACATGCGCCGTAAACCTTTACATGACATATTAAAGATAAACCGATGCAAGTGCTGAGCATCTGCTGAGAATATTAAATCAACCCAGACCAGGCCCGCGGCCTGCTTACCCTGGCCTTCTCCAAGTCCAGGTCTTTGCCGATGGCTGTGAGGAGGTGGCACAGACGCTCCAGGCTCTCCTCGCTGTGGTTCATGAACAGCTTGACCACACAGTCGTGCATGATGGCCTCTGACAGCATGTGCAGCTTGAACAGCTCCCCGATGAACTTGATGTTACCGATGGACCTCCTGTGGGCCTTGTCCTTCGCCTCCTCCAGATCCTCCTCCAGCCTCTTCCGCTCGCTGGCCTTGCGAGGAGTAACCAGAACAAAGACAAAAGCAAGAAACAGCGCGTTTGGACCCGATAACGACCAGGCCGCCTCCCAGCACTGCTGCCGATTTCAGTCCCCTTTCTCCTGATCTGTGGGTTGGTGAGTCGGGTAAACTAGACAGGAGTGCTGCTTACTGAAGTGGCCGCTTCCAGCTGGTGCCGCAGCTTCCCCAAAACATCATCGTTGACCTTGTCCTTCTCAAACTCCTTCTGACAGCGGTTCAGCAGCAGCTTTTGGAAACCCACAGTGCTGGTGGGCTTGTCTGCCATGGGCACTTTTAACTACACAGGAAAGACATGTAGGAGAAACACTTGGGTATAAGACAGTGTTGAGAGTTCTGTTACTAAATAGAAGCTGATTAAAGCTCCATGTCAGTTTAGAGTGGTTCAAACAGAGTTCACTTCTGTGTGGCATTTGCCTTTGTATGGAACTTCAGCAGCAATGTATGGGAACATGTTACTCACCATAGCCAGGCAGCTGCACATATTGCCATAGACCATAGAGAAGCTGGGCTCATCGATGGCTTTTTCAAAAACCAGATCAACCACGCCTTTGAGGCGCTCCTCTGTGTCGATGGTGAGGTCCATCACCTGCTTCATCAGCTGGTTAAACATCTGCGGTGTCAGTTTGTTCAGGATACTGCGCACCTTCTGGAAAAGCTCCTGGAGAGGAAAACAGACTACCGACTAAGCTTTCCATTACAAAGATCCCAATCTTTTGTTAAATTCAGCAGTTCTTCCACATAATGACTAACTCCTCACTTTCACCAAATATTTACTCTGCCATTTGGAACTTCGTCATGAACAAAAATCACTCAACTTTGCTATATAGACCGATAAAGGCATCATACATCAATCACACTTTCCGAGAAGTGTAGCACTGGCAGCAAACAGTTTATCAAATCTTATCAACTAAAACCCCTCATGTGCTCCAAATTCAAATTAAAAGAAAACCCCTTAGAACCAGCTACAAGAATTTTAGATTTAATCAATATATAACTCCTACAAACAAAAAATATATATACATAATAACCAAATCTGATCCAATAATAACCCTACCGACCAGACAATGCAATGAAGATCTGTCAGTCAATCTCTCCAAATGCTGAATTGCACACAAATTTGCAAGAATATTTTTAACACAACCACTGGGTGTTAACCTATAATATATACAAGATCATCCACAGAATACACTACAATATCTACAATACTCTCTCACCAAAATCAACACCACAATCAACACAAGGAACAACAAGCACACAAGATCTGGTCCTCAGTATCATCACACCCCCTGTTTACACTAGAAACCAATGTCCCCCTGCATAGCTACATTCGTGCACACTCCCCGCACACCCACCCAATTAAACAACGACTCTATAATTTAAATATCCAATTCTTGAAGAGCATATCGCAAAAAAAATTAAGTAGCTTTCAAGCCCACCATAACAGGCTGTGACTCTGAAATCTGAAAACAGGGCACAGCGGAGTGAGGTGCTGACCTGAGTTTTCTGGGTCTCGGGGTTCTGGGTGTTCTCCCTTTTCCTGCCAGGTTTCCAGGCATTCTCAGCCTTCTTCAGCTGCACCTCGTTGTTCATGGACACGTTGGTGATGATCTTGCGGGGAGGCAGCCGTCTCGGGCCTACACTGAGCAGCTGAAGCAACAAATGGGTGCTCTTTATTATGGGCGGTAACAATGTCACAAAGACCTCGGTCACAAAAGATGACCAGGCGCTCATTTATTTTTGACAGAAGAGAAGGGATGAGCGGAGAGACCCACCGGTGCACCCCTGCCTCCAGGAATTGCCCTGCTGAAGTCTGCAGAGGCTGGGTTGAAGCCTGGGTCTCTGGCGATAAGGCGAGGGCCCACCTGCTGCAGGGGCAGCTTGTTTTGTTTGATCTAGAAAAGAACAGAGTCAAGTCAAAGTCCATCAGCCCCTCTCCATGGAATGGTTTTAAAGCTCCCCAAAGGCCAATGTTTTAGCAGGCTTACCTTGTCCAGTACCACATCAGAGATGGGAGGAAGCCCCTCTGGCTTCTGCATGCAGGCAGGCATGAACTGGAAGGCCAACAGGAAGTCTCTATCATACTGCCTCTTCCAATCCTTCAGCTCTGGCTCTGCATGCAGAGAGGGGTACAGTGAGCACCTGGAGAGAGGAATCACCTCTCTGTCAGGACACTGGGCCTGCCCCACAGGAGTGTCCTCTTTTGGCTTCTTCCAGGTGTTGGATAAACTAATAGCTGTAAAACATAACAAATCGGTCTGGTGTCTTTTTAGTGTCCTAACATAGCATGTCATGCATGTGGTTATTTACCTTGACTCAAGCTTTGCCTAAGCTTGGACTGTAAGATGGGCTCCACTTTATCCTCCAGCAAGACCTCTGGCTCCTCGCCAGTCTCTTTCAGCCCTGCCCCAGTGGAGGCTCCACAGGCCTGGACTGCCTCTATAACAGCCTGGCCTGGGAGAGTGAGGCCTGAAGGAGCAGCAGTGCTGGAAGGCAATGAGGGCGTCAGCGTGCCTGAGGCAACCGCCTCTCCGGCTGCTGGACTTGCAGCCTTCGCCGGACAGTGGGCCTCCAGGGCCAGGCCGACATTGACATTCCCCTGCTCTGCTACCTGGCTGTTCAGCTGCTGGGATTTGAGGTAGAAAATGCGAGGATAATGAGGGTGTGGACATAAAAACTAGCAAAAGACGGAAAAGATGGAGAGAGAGAGGGAGAGAGAAAGAGAGAGAGAGATACTGCACACACATGCAGAAGAAGGGGAATGGCAATGAGGGTGGGGGGGTGAGCACAGCACAGCACAGCACAGCATAATTAGAGAAGTGAGTAGAGAAAGAGGCAAAGAGAGAGAGAGATGAAATGAGAAAGCACAAGAGGGCAAAAGATCCAGCCGCAAAGGCACAAAATGTGTGTGTGTGTGGAGGTGGTGGGGGGGGGGGGGGGGGGGTGAAGACACAAAGACAGCAAGAGACAGCAGACAAGCATGGGGTGCTTAAATAAATGGGCAGGAGAAATAGAGAAAGAGAGGAAAGAGGAACACTGTTAACATTTAGGGAAAGAGGACACAAAGTAAGTGCCAACGGCGCAGTAGTGAGTGTTCCCTTTACAGAGAGGCCTTTCCTCAGAGGAGTTGAGGTGCTCAGGGTTTGGCTGAATCCTTCTTACAGGGCCTTTACGTGGACTGTCTGTGTAGAGGGAACACGAGGGAAGATCAGGAGGATTCGAGTGGCTGTGAGGGAGAACTAAGATGGAGGCAGACGAAAGAATAGGCACGGAAAGTCGGAACATCAAAACACATCTGAGAAGCCTTCTTAAATCAGAACAGCCACAATCACACAAGCTACTGGAACAAGTCAAATATGACGGAGGAGGGTCAACGGTGTGACCGAATCACTGAAGAAGGAAGAGAGAATGGCCGGAAATCAAACTACACCATCAGATTTTGTTGCTGATTGTATGATGCTTTTAATAGGACAAGAGAATGAAAGCCAGCCAAACAACCAAACAATCAGCTCAGAGCTTATTATGAGGGAGGACTAGATGAGAGAGTACTTTAACCTGTGGAGTGGATCAAGCGAAGCAGCGGCCTGCAGCCGATCAGGGGCTCGGGCTGCGGGACTGAATGGCTTACCTGTGGAGCAGTAGGGGTAGTGCAGGGACGTCCCACTGGTGGGCTTGTGTTCTGGCTAATGCCTACTCCTGACATGATCTCCTCTGTGATATCCTTGCCATCCTGGTTAGGGTCTCGGATACGGATCTTAGCGAACAGCAAGTTATTTGCATCTATTAAGTCAATCCACAATTAAATTAATTTCACCTCTGAGGCAGGGGGAATACTCACTGTTTTCTTTACCCTCTTAGTGGGTGGAGGCTGCTGAGCTGTATGCACTATTATGGATGGAGATTTGGTGTATATGGTCTGGCCAGGATAGTATGAAGGCCCTGCCACTAGTGGTGACCAAAAAAAAGCACTGGTTTCAGTTAGAGAGCAAACGAAAAACCAGTTTCAGCCAGCGGGAATACCCAGAAGAAAGGTCTCTTTATCGGTGAGAGCACGCGTGTGGGTTTCCCAGGTGGGGGTAGAGAAAGGGAAGTCCAAACTCACCATATGCTAGTGGGCAGTCTGCAGGAAAGAGCCCAGGGTAGAATGTACTGGGTCCTGTGGGCTGGACGGAGTACTGCTGGGGATGTCCCACGTAGGGAAGGCCACTGTGGTGATACTGAGAATGAAACAGAACAGCAGAAGTAAAGGGCCTAGCACCAGACATGGCCATTCATATAGGACACTCCTAAAAGAGATATTCGAAGCAGTAAACAAACAAAAAATACAAAAACATTTAGTTTTTACACTGAAAAAAAACTAAACTAGAACTTCTCATTTCTGCTTCCAAGATAAAACATATTTTTATCTACACATTTTAGGAGCGGTTTATTTATTGCTGGCCAACCTGTTTATAGACAGATTTTCAACCCATTTGCTACACTGTGTACATATTTGCACAGGCGCTTTTCTCTGCTCTGGGTACCTGAGGCACGTAGTACTGGAGTACGTAGTACTGGCCGGTCTGGGATGAGGTGAAGGGCATGGGTGTCAGGAACATCATGATGGGCTGGCCGGACACGGGTCGAAAGGAAGCGCTGTTAATTGGAACGGCAGGCTGGGCTGTCTGCATCTGAGGGATCTGGAAAAGCTGGGAGAGGAGAGGAGTGGAGAGTGAGGGTCACAGAGCAGCGTGGCGTATGCCGCAGCAGCCGGCTCAGACGCTCGGAGTGAAGACTTTAGTCAAGAGTTGAGTCGTGGACTCTACAGCAGTTGTACTGGGAATGTTGAGGAGATACATACATAAAAAAAAAAAAAGTTTAAAATTTAAGGGATTTTGAATGTCCTATTATGCTAGGCATGCAAGATACAAAAAGAAAACCTTTCAAGAGTCTGTTTCACATGCATGGCACTAATACAAGGGTGAATGAATTAGCATGAAAAATTAAACAATTACAATGATGGATGCAGCTAATTAGCCATGATTGCAGGAGAGGGGATATATATGTAAAAAACAACTAATCTTGAATGTAAATTTGTACCGATAACCTGAGTCTATCAAAGCCAATGCTGACAAAATATGACATGAGCTAGAATTCAGAATGTGACAAAACCCCATCCCAGTTGGCTTTGATGCTCAGAATGGGAACATAGTGAGGGAATTCCTTCTACATGAGAAACAGTAAAATGAGCCTAAGACGTGATTCTCACATACTGTCTCCCACCGAGCTGTTGCCATCTTAACATATCTGGACATAAAATCCTCCCTCCAGCAGTTATGCAGGCAGGCAGAAATGAACCTTTGTATGGGCTCCTGGGTAATGGAGCAGCCATACCATGTCCAAAACAGATTATTAAAAAGCACTGGAGTCCAAAGGAAATAAAGAGAAACAGACTAAAAAAGACTAAACATAAAAGACTAAACATAGGTGCTGGCATCCTCCGAACTGGGGAGCAGAGTGGCGCGCAGGTGCACCACTGAGCTACTGGAATGTCTTTCAATGCATTTTTTGAAGACTGCAAAATTACCTGAATGGATCTCAATCCTCCCTTGAATATTGAAGCAGGAACGAGAGAGAAGCTAGTGGAAGAACGCACTAATGGGTGTGGAGGGTCAGAGAGACTTCAACACGCTCACATACACTGGCACACACAATTTAAACAAATCTTTAAACAAATTTAAACCAAAACAAATTTTGTTTTTTTTTAAATGACGGAATTGAACACTGTTGTTACAGTGGAATTGTGAGGTCAGAGGCAGAGCAAATGTGTTCCACTAACCTTCCTGGCCCTTTAAGTGCACTACTGCAGATAGACTGAAAACAAATTTCACCTAAATAAAATCACACTGTAACACTGAAAACATAAACACAGACAAGCACTGAATGAGTGGTAAAGGGCATTAAAGCCTAAGTATTACATGGAGATCACCGCTCACATTTTCAATTCTTTCCTTTGACAAAACAACTCACATCAACAGCCAAGGCACTGCACTGGCTTTCTAAAAGGAGATGGCAGATGGCACTATCAATTAGCTTCACTCAAAAATGGGAGAAAACAAGGAATGCGGCATGTTATGCGCTCGTGCACATAGTTCGGTCACACGTCTCTGCTATGGTCTTCCAATGTACACTGCCCTTGATATGAGGCAATATGGCCACCTACTGTAAGCTCAACCTTGGGTCACGATATCATGCAGAGCCTTCATAATACCCTATGCTTCTGTGCATGTGCTAGTCAGATTCAAGCTCAAATATCGTCTCTCTCAGCTAGCACAGCCCGGCCTCATCTGTCTACAAAACTTCCAAGAGGTCTCCGGTACACTAGACAAATGTTGCTGTTTTGTATTCACAGAGAACATTTATCCAAGTATGTGTACTGGTCAAAAAGTTGGGATGCGGCTGGGAGACAGGAATCCATCTGCCTCTGAGATTGATGTGTGAGTTGGGGAAGGGAGTGCAGTGGCTAGAACACTAAACTTGGCGAGGTTTTACCACAGGCACACAGAGGAGCATGCAGCATACAGTGGGAGGTGCTGCGCTGCGGCGGTGGACATGAGAGAGCAAACTGGGGGTGGAGGAGGGTGGGGGGAGCCAGGCAGAGACTGTGGGGGCAGGATGCGTGCAGACGCATGTCACATGCTGCAGGAATCTGGACCATGTTGCTGACAAGTTCATTGAATGTTTTGAAGCCAACTACAGCACATGCATGTCTGTGTTGTATCTGGGCTTGGTGTAGTAGGGTCAAGGAAGACTTATTTTTAGCTGAAGACGTCTATCAATAGCAACACACTTAACTGCAGATAACCATATTTACTGCTAAACTTTGGCTGACATCTCAAGTGAGGCGCACTTCATACAGAATGAATACAAGAGTTAATTTACTGTCTTGTGCAATTCAATATAACAAGCTCATGGTTCATTGCAGGTGGAGCCACCGTCCTTGTTGATTGAAAACCTTAAGAAGCAGAAGCAACAGTCCTATTCCAAGCTAGAGAAAAAAGGCACAGGACTCTCACACAGCAGACTCTGAAATGGAAGATCTCTCACATTAAGGTATGGCTATGCAGCCTTGAATTTTTATCTCCAGACATTCTTGTGTGGTTCCTAGATTTTTCCCACATTCCAATCCTTTTCTCAAGTACACTTTAAATAGAAAATAAAGTAATTAATTGAAGGGAATAGCCGGTGCCATCTTTATTCTGAGCTCAATGTTGCATACAGACGAGGTATTGTCCACAGAATGTCTAACAGTCTCAGGTGGGTTCAATCTTTATACATTTTCATCAAGTTACAAAACCATTTTTTATTAAAATTGTATCTTTAGGTGGTATCCTGGCCTCAATCCCGGACTTGCCACAGAGGCCATATTTGGTCATTCTCACTTCCTGCTTACTTCTGAAGCCTAATTTGGTCTTTTACAATTCCTGCCATCATATTATTACATTAATAATTTCATTTTATTACCTCACTTGAGTACACCTCTGGCTGGATTTTGAACCACTTGGTTGTAATCCTAAATGAATCATGAATGATGCAATCAAAGGATCACTGCTTGAAGCCAAGCAAAAAAGTTTGATTTTTCACATTCACAGACATGAAGAACCAGCAGGACGAACCAAGACTGATGTGAACTGTGTGGGAAAGTAGACTTTGCACATACTGTAGAACAAAACCGCTTTGATGAAGTTGTAAGCAAAGAGGTATTAAGAACATAAGCCTGTGTAAATCCTGATAAGCAATTGTAGTTCAGAAGTGTTTGAATATGTGTATTGTTTGTTTGTATTTTCACAGGCCAAAAACAAGTACTGATTAGCAAGATTTACTACCTCCCAGTACACCATTTCTTTTTACTGCCTGAGTAGATGTTGATGGAAGTCAAAAGGCCAACAGAAGCAACAACCATCTGGTGGTTGCTTCCAGACTACCAGGTCAGCTTGATATTCTCTATTGCCTCTCTCTGGCAGAAGACCCACCAGGTCATTCCACATTTGCATAGTTTTGGTGATGCTCTTTGCTTTGGCTTCAGTGTCACTTTGGTGGGCTTCTTTGGATGGGATGATTCCCCCGCTGAGAGTGTGCGGGCTGTTGTGGCGAGAGGATGTGTCTCCAGAGTCACATCCAGACCCACATATGGCCACCGCAACCAGAAAAGCACAGGTGAGGAAGGTAAGGCTTCTGAGAGCTACCAGCCAAGCAGGTGTGGACAGAAAAGAGGTGCTCTGTAGCAAAGAGAAAGGAAGCTGATTGCTTGGTATGTAAAAGGACAGAAACCTGGAAGCTGGTGTGGATAGTATGAAACCCACCAAAAATGAAAACAACAGCTTCATTTGGAAAAAAAAACAAAAAACCCAACAAAATGCAGCAAGAGAGAACAGGTCTTTGCTCATCTTAGATAAATCAGTGTTTGATATAATCAATGCTTAAAAAAGCAAGGTAGCCAGGAACAAAAAAGTAACCAAAAGTATTCAAGGTGAAATGTGCAGTGTATTGGCTCAGTCATTTCAACTGTTCCCCATTTTTTTTATATCAATTTTCATCTCTGACAAGGAAGATGTGGAGGGGAACCTGGGAGGCTGTTGGACAGGGTAATGAACTGGATTGCAGGCTCAAACACTGTATGCACTTGAAGGACAGTGTTCACTGCAGTTCTGTGTACGCCTTTTTTTCTATCGTGACTTTGTATCAACCGGGAAGGAGCAACTGTCATTCACACCCAACAGGAATGCAGCTAGTTGTGACCTTGAGAATTCTTGGCTATGGAATCGCCAAAAAGTATCTTAAGCACTTTAGCACCATTCTAAGACAACCATTGACAATAATTACTCACCTTAATGAATGCTTTGTCCGCATCTTGGCTGCATCTGAGCTGGTGGTTGAAAAGCAGGGCCCGCAGCTGTCGGTTCTGGTGCTGGATGTCATACTGCTCAGCGGTCTGACAGGCACGCACAACTCGTAGGTCTGTTCAAGGTGGTGCTTGTACACCTCAATTTCCATCGTAATTGTCCTATACAACCATTAAAAATTTGACAGAAGTTAAAAAACAGCAGAACGGTTTGTTACAACTGGAAAAAAATAAATAAGAAAAGATTGTTTGTTGTACATGAAAGTCAGTCAGCCATGAGGATAAGCCCTCTTGTCCAAAGTTCTGATCAGCAGTTATGACCTCCTAACACTGCAAGAAAAAAGAAAACAAATGCATCAAAGTTGGCGTTATACTCAGTAAGAACTCAGTAGACTAAGAAACTGCAAAATACTCAGAGAACTCTGTGCATGAGTCAGTGGCTCAATAGTCCAACTAAAATCAGCCAGGACCACAGTTTAGTTGGGCTAAACATGAGTCAACTAAATCCTTAGTCAGAGAATGATATTCTGTCTTTGCTGCTTACATGATCAGCTTCTTTCAAATAGCCATGTAAACTTAGTCAACTTAGTTATTTAGGAATAATATCAAACTACATGTGGGCCATCAGATCCTGTTTGCCCTTGAAGACCCACTCACAATCTCTGCCCAAGTCAGAGACTATTTAGAGCTATTATCTTAATTCCAGCACTGGACATGCATTACCTTGCACAGTTTCACAGCTCTGGCACTGCAATCAACAATGCATACGTCTTAACTAAGAAGGCAACAGTTCAAATGGAAAACCTACTTCCTCTCTGGGAGTGAAGGAAGCCAGCTGCTTGATCTTCAGTGTCTGGTTGAGTCTTGGATGCATCAAGCACAGGGACACCAGCTGATACCCCATGGTTGAGGTGCTCCATATATTGTGCAAGGATCGGTTCGTTATAATCACCATTCTGCATTTTTTAACAGCAGCAACAGCATAAAATGGTTCAGTTAAGGGTGCATCATTGGAAGACTTTCACTAAAATATGTCCTCACCATGTCTCAAATACAGCAATACCTCTTAGAAGCCATTGTACTGCACACAGAATGGACAGTCCCAGCAGTTTCTGTTCCCATATGGAACCTCAGTGTTTTGATTACAGAAAAAGCAATTCACAATGACATGAACTGGTTTCTTCCTATTGAATAGGGAGTTTATATATATAACTGAATTTGATCAAACTGTAGCAATGATTGTGAGCAAGGATCTTTCATTTTACAGCCTAAAAATGAAAGTGACAAATAAATGTATGTGACAAATAAACCAAACTTGAAACTTTATATAAATAGCTTCCTGTTAAATATACACAGTTAATCAGTCATTAAAAACTACATTCTATTAATTAAGAATGTTTATGAAAGTTAATTTAATCTAACTAACAATAAATGAACAGTCGAATATTGTAGTTCAAACAGTCCGATAGCTGTAGTAATGGCTTACCTCATTTTGCTTATTTAGAGAGAACGATAAATTTGAAAACCCACAGGTTTGTGAATTTGGGTCTCTAAATCATACAAAAGTAGGTTTTCTATTTCTGAACAGTTAGCTAGCTAACAAACTACCAGCACCTAAACGATCTAAGTTGAAAGATGAACTATGAAATGGTTCCACAAGGAATGGTTTATAGCCCCGAGTTAGACACTCGCTGACCTCAACTATTAGCTAGCTAACCAGCTTATCGCTGTGATAAAGCGATACAATTTTTAACAATGAGGACATGAATAAAGTATCCTTTACAATTTTCACAATATTGTTAACGTAACTGTAATATCTGAAAACGGACCACACAGGAAGGTGTAAAAATGAACAACTGCAAACACCCCGTTCTTTATCTTACCTCGTTAGGTAGCTAAGATAGCTAACCTAGGTTAGACCCTTTAACCATTTAAAGGTCTGAACTGTCAAACTGCGTTTCCGTTAGGCAGATAAATAGTTTGACGCCGTTTGGTGAAACTTATGCAGCCATATAAATGATTTGATCGCCGATACCTTTAGACATCATGGAATAAAAGAGGCTTATTTTAGCTGATGTGTGTGTGGAGTTGTTTGGGGGCAGCTATGAGCTGGAAGCTAAGCGTTGCTTCAGTGGCTTCTAGCATGGACTAGCTACGATCATAATTCTGCTACAAAATGTATAAATGAGGAAATATACAATTATTTACATTATTACAGCATTTACAGTATTAAAAGCGTGATTTAATGGGATGAATAGTTAACTAGCTAACGTTAGCTATCCTAGCTTGATGGCTATCTTTGCTCACTAACGGTTACTGCATCTTGGGGCCAACTTTATGCTGCACTTCGCCCCCTAGCGGGCCCGCGGGAGAATCCACACTGGCATACTCAAATAAATCACTTTATAACATCCAATATTCTTAAAGTACAGTACATTTTTCGAGATAACATTTCTTAGGAATAAAACAATTACCTGCTTACTGATTTTCAGATGTCTACATGCAGCCTAATTTGGTCTTTTACACTTCCTTCCATCATGTTATTACATAAATAATTTCATTTTGTTACCTCAGTGTCAGGAATTCTGTCACTGAGCCACAGTTCTATGAAAACTAAAGCACAACAGTCTCTACACTCGCGTTGGGTGCTATGCTAGAGTTGACCTGTTGACCAGGGAACAGACATTGGAGAGCAGGATGGACAGTACAGCTGGTCTGCTAGGGTTAGCTTTTTTTTTTTTTTCTCCAGTGGTAGCTCAGTGGTTAAGGTATCAGAAGGCTGCTGCTTCAAGCCCCCCCACTGCCAACTTACCACTGCTGGGCCCCTGAGTAAGGCTCTTAACCCTCAATTGCTCAAGTTGTACTCAGTCATAATTGTAAGTTGCTTTGGATAAAAATGTGTCAGCTAAATGCCATAAATATAAATCCAGCATGAACTCATGCCCTCTATGGTTTGTTTTTATTCAGCAGTGACTCCTGTCTCTAGGGTTTCTGTGACCTTGAGTATGAGAGAAACATTTTATTTGTGTATATATATATATATATATTACATCTATTGTTATTATTATTATTGTTAGATACTGGAGCCTTTCTGTCTTCAGGCACCCAACACAAGGTCTCTGCCTATCAGCCATGACATGGCGGCTTGACCGCGAGCTGGTCGCCCGAGGTCTTCCACTCCTTCTTCTTGTCTCCTTTACCCCTCCCTTTCTCTTTCTTTCTCTCCCTGTCTCTCTTTAAGCACAGGAGTACCTCATGGCGGGTACGGGAACAGCTCGTGGGTCGTTCATGCCAAGAACATCTAATTTTTAATAACCTTGTCTCTTTCCTTTCTACATAGACCCTCAGAACATGCCTCACTTTTCCCCGTCATCCTGTAGATTTAGATAGTAGATATAGGACACATATATACTCTGTGCTTTCCTCAATAAAGTTGAACTCTCTTCATTCACTACCTTGGTGTCAGTGTCTCTTGACTTCCCCAGATCCGGCTACAGAGGACGGAGGGCAGAGGGTAACTTGGAGGAGATCGAAACTGAAGGACTTGTCACTTTGAACCAGTTCCTAACAAGAAGTACAAAATACATAAAGTCTACCTTAAACATTGATAAGTGCAATAAACAATAAGTACTAGAGTACTACTAGACCAGCAAGTAGTAAGTTGCAGTAGTTTAGCTTTGAGATCACAAGAGACCACACAAGCACCTGGGTAGCTTCCTGCGAAAGAAAGGGCCGAATCCTTCGTATGTTACAAAGGAGAAATCTGAAACATGAGTTGAGAATGACAACTGGTTGTCCAAAGTTATGATCGTGATACCAGGGAGTTCTCAAAGGGAACTGTGAGGTCCTGATAAGGGCTGGGAGTACCCGGGATGTACAGAAGGTTGCATGTTAGCTAGGACAGCTAGCTGGCTCATTCGCTTTCTATCCATCTTAAAACTGCCAAAGTCTCGAAGTAAACATCACTAGTGAGTTATTCTACACATCTGGCATTAGCAGAGTGTTACAATAATAACAGTTCACCGCAGCAGTAAAGCGATAAACACTTGTCTTATGTAGCTGACAAGCTCGCAAAATACACCAAGCCCGTTGTCATAGCAACCAGCACTTCGCTTGCTCGAACTAGCCTAGCTAAGATAGCCTTAATGGGCTAACAAAGACTCATTTCTACGCCAGGCGCACATACTACAAATGCATATTAGCTACATAACTGTTCCAATAAATGCGTGTATTACCATGCTATTCATTAATTTTCCTGTATGTGCACAACTGTAGACCGGGGGTTCTTTAACGTAATCCTCTTCGCCATTAGCTTAGCTAGCTAATAAAGCTAAGCTAGTTAGCCAGCCTAGCTAACTAACTGATATGTTTCAATGTGGAGACGCAGTAAGAGTGTCTCTAATAATTTGAGTTTGTTTTCAGTCGGTACGTACACTCAAACGGTGTCATACAGTTATTGAATAAATCAGCAGAAGCTGTTATTAAAATAATTTTCTGCGTCCTTTCGAGGTCTTACCTTGACAGTGGTGAAGCTTAGCAGTGGTAACCTACATACGATTCGCATTAAATAAATTAAATACAAAAAAACATGTCCATGTCTTTGTGAAATTTATTCTATGAGAATAATTTAATATTACTTGCTTTGGAAAAAGCAAACACTTCATGCCAAACTTAAAGTGTGCAGGGCACAGTAATTGCTGTAGAAGACACATACATGTATTTTCACAATACACAGGCTGTTCATGTCTGTTCAGTACATATGGTTATATTACACCTTGGTTATGTGTAATATGGATATAAATGTTAAAATGTGCTATTACAGAACACGACACCTGTTGCGTTTTATATTGGTAAATCTCTGATATGACCACTGTAACAAAGTTGCGGTTATAAATACGTGAAACATTTTGATCGACTGAAATGTAGCTGTATGTACATGCAATATATTTGTGATTATGTAAATTAAACAGCTATTCTTATTCTTATGGCTAGCTAAATAAATTGCAATTTCGTCGTCTTCAAGGTATGGCATGGTGTTTATTCATTCTTCGGCATACAAAATGACGCCTTTTCACGTTGTGGAACTACAAATATGGCGGCCTTTTTTCTTTAGCGTTTTAATGACGTAAAAGCAGAGTCTCACCGTAAAGTCGGGCAGGAGGATCTGGACTCATTTATTTCTTCGTATCTTCCGCCATCTAGCGGTCAATAACGGGTAGTCTTGAATTGATTTCTATCGCGTAATACTTTGGATATAAATGTATAAATTTCCTGTTGCAGGACAGACAAAGTATAGTCAACCAGTTCTAACCTTTTGATAAAAACTTGAACTTCAAAGTAGGTGAATCTATTTCCTTAAACCAATCAGATCACAGTTAATTTACATAACATCAATGCTTTGAGTGCTTTAGATATGAGAACATCACAGTGATCTTTCTGCTCACACATCAGTCAGTCTATAATTCTGTATTATGTGTTTCTATAGCTTCCAACTTTCATGAGTTCCTTGAATCTGTGGAGAAAAGTGCAGACCAATGTAGTTTCTTATTTGTGAACATTTATACATTCATTTTAATTTATTTATCATTTAAATGTTTTATTACTTTTAATTTATAGACATAAGGACACAGAAAACTGACTGAATTGTTACAAGGTAATATTTTCTAGACTGTGTTTACCATATGTTTTTATTTCTAAACGTTAATGCAGTGTGTTAATCTGTCACACCGAGGCAGAAGGGGTGAATCTGATATACCCCTCTTCCATTGTCAACTATTCAGAGTCCTCCAGTGGAGCTCATACAACTAAAGAAACACATACAGAGGTCACTGGAGGTTCTAAGTTACATCTAAAGTGGTCTAGTTCTGACGTTGTGAGGATAAGCAGGATGCGGGGACGAGGCACGATGAAACGCACTTTTATTTTTGCAAACATGCAAAACATACAACAAAGCTCAAATACTATGCACATCTCAAACACCAACACACGTACTATGAAACACGAGACATATATACACCCAAGCCGATTACACATAACAGAGAACAGGTGAACGGCACGAGAGTGTGTGGCAACACAGACGAACACACACACACCAAGATGTTTGAGGAGGGGGCGGGGCCACAACATGACACTAAGCCTGTACACACTGTTCCAACACTACCCTGTAGGGCACCATCTCCATGGAAGTATATTTTTAAAAGCATGTTTGATAACCATATTTATACTGGAACAATTTAATCAAATGAGTTGTGTTTTTTGTTCCTCTCTAAGACGGTTCGGATGCCGATATTGAGATTTGAGTCTGAGCAAGTTGAGAAACCCACTGTGAGGGTTTCTGGGTGCTCTGGAGGAGCATCCAGAAGTTGTACACCTGCACCAAGCCTGAGACCCCTCTGCCCCTGACACAATTGCCCAGGAATGCGGGCATGTACCTAGACTATGAGGATGGACAGCTGTCTTTCTATTACATACTAACATATCTACATATTTATCGGAAACCTCCGGGAGAAGAAGCTGTATCTCCTCTTTGCGCTGCTGGACAGACACACTTATGACACTGTACTCATCAAAAGCAGCACCAGAGATGCACTGAGTCATATCCCGCTACACACCGGTCAGACCAGCTTGTTTGCACATTTTGTCATAAAACTTAAGATGTCATTTGTTGCTGTTATATATAAAATTACCAAATTAAAAAATAAATAAATCAAAAAGTACTTGTGGCTAGAGAAGCACAGCCAATCACATAAACAAGATATAATGTCAGTAATGTTTGCGGCAGGTGTTTAAAATGTGCCCAGACTCATATTCAAAAATATCCATGTTTCAACAGTTTGAAGGTGGCCATGACACTAACAGTTTGGTGGAAATTCCACAAGATATCAAACTCCACACTCACACGAACTATTCATTCTCCCATTTGGAACAATCCAGGCTTTACCATGAACAAAAATATTAAACTTTACATCTTGGATAGAAAAAGGCATTACAAACCTTAAACATATTTATCCTAAGACTTGTTTCATGTCACGCCCACAACTAGCCCCAAAATATGCTATAGAAAGCACCCAGTTCCTACAATACCATCAGCTAAGATCACCTATGTGTTCAAAAATCAATTCCGATACCTACATCCATATCAGAATTTATAAACAAGCATTCTTAATACAAAAAACCTATTATCTAAGATATACAAAATAATAGTGAAATCAAATCTCACAGTTACTCTCCCATCGAGACAATAGGAGGAACATTTATTACTAGCCCCCGACGCTGCAGTTTGGATTAAAATGTGTAATAATAATTACCACATGACAGCAACACTAACCTACAATGCATTCAGTACAAAATAATACAGAGTACATTATACTACACATTGGATGTTTAAAATTGGTTTCACAAGCTCAGCAATCTGTACATACTTTACTCAAATCACAGTTGACGATTACATTCACGCCACATGGCAGAGCACACCTATCAAGCAATTTTGGCAAGTCGTCATCAAGTTCGAGTTCAAGTTCAAGTGGTTTTATTGTCATTTCAGGTATATATACAAGTACACAACAAAAACGAAACAACGTTCCTCCAGGGCCATGGTGCAACATAAAAACAACAGTGCAACAGACAACATGCTACACAAGTGCAAACAGTCCAATATAGTGCATCACCAACATATCCCATGCTTTAAATAACCATATCCATCCAACACCATCTTTATGTCTCCTAGGAGACATATCATCAACCAATATGACAGGATACTATGTATAACATTATTATATTGATATAATAAAAATATTCTTGCAAAAAAACAACAAACAAAAAAACATATTCATGAACTGGAAAACAAAAAATAATATTAGTGTCACCCAATAGAAAAATCTATTGATAGAGTATATATATCAATAGAATAATTCTCAGAATTAATCAATAACAGAACCAATAATCTAGAGTGGACACCTTTGATAAAATCCATACAGAGCCAATCCATAAACGATAAATATCACACTCTAATACGTGTACATATACAATCCAACATACATGTACTCACACATAACCATATACATAGATACATACATACATACATACATACATACATACACACACACACACACACACACATTATTCCTGTAATGGTGCAGATGGCGAATACTTAAAAATATTATATATACATTTTGCGTTTGTCTGTTCATCTGTCTGTCTTATTTTGAATAATAAAGCTCTAAAGGTCCACTGATGGGGGGTAATAAATTCATATATTTATTTCTGCAGATTTCTAAAAGAAGAGGCTGTGGTCAGGGTGGAGTGAATCTTTGATAACCAAGATTGTTGTTGTTTTGGCCTTCGAATAGACAATGGCATTACCCAGTGTCAGGTCTTTCTCAGTAAACTGCAGAGAATGATATAGAGGGCAAGAAATGGTCAAGCACAGTTTAACTGGGTGTGTGTCTGTGAAAAACACTACAGCTCTCTGATACATTTTTGTTTCAAGATTTAATCATCATGCAAATGATTGTGATTAATGTTTTGTCTGTTTAATTCAAATATTATACTATAAACCTAATATTTTAATAGGGTTGGCAACTTTCTAGATCCGATTACTACGTGTTGTTCATGTAACTGTGCAAATAAACTGCAAACACAATTACTTTTAGAAGTATCATCCAGTTTGTTTTCACAATTGCCAAAATGTAATGAATCACAGCCAGTGTTCTAAAACAGAGCTGGAATGTATTCCTGGTTGATGTGCCCTGTTTCTGGTTAAAAAAAAAAAAAAAAAAAATTGGTGGATGAATTTTCAATGAAAGTGCTTCACTCAGCAGCCATTAATGATTCTTATATCCAGTATGAATAAATTGAAATTCCTATCCTTGTATCAGGTGCAGCAATTGTGTGTAACAATTGTGAAGCAAAAAAGCAAAAGCAAAATTGTAATATAACAATATAGGTAATATAGAACTTGATCTAATGATATTAATTAGGCTATGCAAATAACACAACTACTTCGGTAGCACATCATTTATGCCTGTTGAATAGGCAGTTTTCTGCTTTGCAGATACTTGAAATCTTTTACTAATCTTTCCCCAAATCCAGTAGGAGCTGCCTTTTACATTAACATGCCAGGATACACACTCACTGGATGTTTAATCTTTCTAGTGGTTAAGCTATATTCTTATAGTCAAGAAAGATATTTTTTAATTATTAATCAGTTAAAAGGATTTCTTACTGTAGGCCTATTATAAACAACATGGAGGAAATAAAAATAAAAATACTTGAGTTAGACAGTGGACACAGGTTGCTAATAAATCAAGTAAATGAAACTGGATGGACTGCTTAATTATGTAACAACACAACATTTATGGCGACGAAGATGTTTCACACATATACATTCTTACGTGATGCTGACCTCGATATCCATATTTCACATTGATACTGTAACACTATAGATGAAACTAAACCTCACATTCTCGTCACGTTGATAAGCTTTTTGAAAGTTTGATCATGATCAAAGATCATGATCTTTGTTTTCTAAGTGTGTTTCCAAATTGCCTTTGACTGCTGTATGCCTAATTGCGGCATTTAGCACCTCATTTCGTCTCTAATTTTTGACATGTACTCTTGACATAAGTCTTGCATAAGTGGAAAGTCGATCAGCCCCCATTTAAAAATGGTAAGCTTTTACTGTCACGTTAATAACATCACGCACACGCACACATAATGCTTCGACTGTCCTACACTTTAAATATCTTTTGCACATTATGGAGGGTGAGCATAGTTACCAGTTCCCTTCATGCAAAAGGGTTGTCTTAGGTTACTGTAAAGTCTAATGCACATTTGGAATTATTAAAAGTAGTTTATAATCAATACAAAATTTTACTGGGAGCCAAAGTAAAGTAGCTAAGATATGATTGATGTGATCAAATTTTCTAGCTCTATTAAGAACTATGGCTGCTGCATTTTGAATTCGCTAGGCACTTTAGGCACTTAATAGCACAGCTAGATAGTAAGGGATTACAGTAGTCCAATATTGAAGTAATAAATGCATGGACTACCTTTTCTGCATTATGTGTGGAGAGCATGTTCCTAATCTTTGAAATGTTTCTAAGGTGGAGAAAGGGGGTCCTAGAAACATTATTTATTTACGTGAGCTTCGAACGAGAGACTGGGATCCATAACTCCAAGATCTTTAACTGTTAGAGAAGATGTGATTGGGAGACCATTGAGGTTCATTGAGTAATTAGAGAGCGGAGACCTAGCTGACTCTGGGCTTAATAGAAATACCTCTGAATGTCTCTGAATGTTAGAAATTAATTAAAAATACTAATGTCAATGTATTTACAACGCATGTATTTAGGACGTAATTTTTTCAATCACAACAAAATATGTTGTTGTATTTTTTGCATTATGCTTACTACAGAATTAACAGTCAACTGTTCAGTGACTTTGCATGTAGAGTTGTAACACTGCTTATTACTAGAACTGTGGCTAGAATCAAAATCAACGCTAGTGTCATTCCTAAACCCCAATCAGCTGGTCGTAAAGTTAACATTCAAATAGAAAATAAAGATGCAGACTTCAGAATTAGTTAAAGAGAATAGCTGAGAGAATAGAATAAATTATCCGTTACTACCCCTGTCTTTTATCATCCCTCCATCCCTCCATCCCATGCCATCTTCCTCTATTATTTGCTTTTCTATTTTGTTCTGGTATCTCCTTATCTCTTTTAAAAAAAAACATTGGCCAAAAGACTAACAAAAACACTGACATACTTAAGACCTGTAATATTTTTTTTAAATATAACATTAAAAGGAGAATGTTACTTATTTCACCCTGACTGTCCACTTATATATCTGGTTTGAGTATGATTTTCCTTGTTCAAGTGAAAACAGTAACAAATGTAGCATGTCACAAATATATACATGACTATGTATGAAAAATGAAAGACATCAACATGAAACACTGGACCTGATTTCAGTTAAGCACCTAGTTATGGAAACTATAAAGACTAACATTGTCATAAAAATGTTGTGAAAGTTAATGCTTAGAAGATTACAAGTGGCTAAGACATACCTTGTTATAGGCTGTGCTTACTGATGTACACCAGGTGGACATAGTGTCAAAGCAGAGGGTCTGATGGAGCAGGTGGAACATCAACATTTAAAACAAAAATGAACTGCTTGTATTTAGTGAACTAAATAAGGCATAAGCGTCCTATGCATGGCATACAGATCCCTATAAGCTTTGATAAAATCCATCCTCATGTAAAAGATGTATTGTCCCAATCATAGTAAGTGAAAACTATGACATAAAAAACTTTCTTTACCTAATATAAGCAGGCAATTATCTTTTAATTTGACCTACCCCAGTAAATCACGGTATCTAAGTTGATGAATAACAGGAATAATCACAAACTTCTAATGAAGCAAAGTAATATATAATTACAATTATAAAGGACTAATTTGGTTTGTCTCCCCCAAAGCCATTAGAATGTTCTTTATATAACAAGTGAAAATGACCTACACCAATGTGATATGAAAATGTTGATATGAATAAATGCTTGCATTCCTTTCTGATACAAGTCAAAAAATATCTTTAAAGTGGCTCAAACATAAGAACTATGTGCATTCCTTCAAAAACATATACAAACCAATGAAAAAATCTCCCCTAATATGTGTATATACACAAGTGTCTGTGGGAGCCCCAAAGCTATATTATGCATTCAAATAACAAAATATATATCACAGTCCCTACAAAAAATGAAAGTAAAAAAGCTAACAAACAACAAAAAGGGGAAAATCATAAATGAAAATATCCCAAAAATAATTTACTAATGTCATGTTTGTAAGCAGCCCTGCTTTCCTGCTTCCTAAAATGGTGACATATTTTAGGTACTCAGGCCACTGGAAACAAAAATATACACAGCAGTTCTTCCACACATTTAGAGGAACCTGATTTTTTGTTAGATAAATATGTGTCGGTTATGACCGTTAAAAAGACCTGAACAAAAAAAAATGTTTGGATTTTTATTCGCTGTCACCTTTCATCACGGGCAACATAAAAATTCACACTACTGCAATATCGCTAACATGTTACTGGCATGCGAATAAGACACCTGAGCACAGAGAGAAACCCAGTGTTATGATTACAGTTGACATTGGAACTAGCTAGATAGCTCATATTAAGACACTTCTTTGGAGAACACGTGCTAAAGTGTTTTCCCCACAATCTATATGCATAATTTATTTGCCAACTGTGACCAGAGAGAGAACATACCTTACTCACAGCCTAGGACATGCATGGATTTTGATGAGGACTGCATATGCCTGGGATCAATTCAAACACGTCATGACGATGATATAAAACCTGATGAAACAAGCTTGACAAGCAGCAGTTCCGTTTTTCCTTGAAAGTATCAAGCACAGATGAAGACGTTTCTATGGTTATCTCGGTTTTATAAATATTAGCCTATAGAGTTGGGCTTAGTACGTGAATAAAAGATGGAATTAAACATGCATAAATTACGGTGTCCTGGAAAACCCATCGTGCTGCAAATAAACAAAGCATATTCATCAAAGTGGTAACACACTTTAGAAATGCGGTGCAAATTTAGAAAACGCATACAACTTCAGGAACAAATCCTGTCACAACACAACGGAAGTGCTGTTTCCGGAGGACACGGAAACGGGTGGACTTCTATGAGATTAGCGTGAAGTCTATTGGAAGTAGTGACAACTGAGTAAAAAGGGTTGTTTTTTTCCAGTTACCACTGTGTTATCAAGGGTAGGTATGTGATACAGAATGGAAGACTGACCTATTCATGCTCTGCATTCTTGCATATTTATTTATACATAAGGCAGCCTTAAAAACATGGGATGGAAATCCCATTTAACACAATATGCACTGTTTTACAGTCAGAGTGAAATAAGTAACATTCTCCTTTTAATATATATATTTTAAATGTTAAAATTCTTAACTATGTCCGTTTAGCTGCCAAAAATGCCCCTTTTGAAATTTGTATTTCTAATGTCACAAGAACACTTTATTGACCTATCTCTGCCTATTCAGCCTATAGAGGTTTAGCACACCCACTTAAATTGCCTTTCTCAGGCATTTCAGCTCTGAGTACCTTTTGAATGAAGCACAATACAGGGCAGCCAATCATAAAGGAGCTCATTTATCTTACATCCGTCTTAAAGGTTCAGTAGCAACAGGTGCCTGTTGAATTCCAAGCGATATATATATAGAGGTTGGAAATTGGTTGTGTAAAAAAAAAAAAAACAGGCTGAAAACGAGTCGTTTCCGCTCTGTGAATTGGGAGAAAGGGACAGTGTGTGGAAGCCCAACCCCAGTCATATAGGTTTGCTTCTAACCGTACCATTACCATCACCCACTCTGGTGCACTAGTTTGAGTGTATTAGAACTAGTAGCAATGCTGAAGCATTACATGTATCTATAACAAATATACTGACCATGATGAAGTGATAGGTTTGTTAAGGCAAACTGTGTATGCAATACATGTTGCTTAGGTCACTTGCTCTAATTGTACACAACTCTAAAGCTACACAACTGTACATTAGTTAAAGTCTACACAGTGTCAGTCATGTGAAGTACAACTGAAAGTTCCCCTGTTGTATTCTTCCAACAATCAAGTTCTGCGTAAGTTGGGGCAAAATAATATGACCTTCACATCAAAGAACATTTTAAACAAATGGACTGTATGTACATCTTTTTTCTAATGTTACAATTGAAGTCTAAAGTCATATCTCTTATCAGTGGAGGATGCACTTGCTCAAACCTTTCCTTTAGATTCCTTTTGTACACACTACAGACTGTGACCTCGAGATGCTTGAATGAATGTTGAACATTCACACTTGTGTATGAGTGCCGACTGTTAGCTAATGCATCATGATGAGCCTATCCTTTTTGAGTTACTTATTGAGATCATTCTCATAGCAAGTTCATTACACCTTGTGTACTCGATGTAGTGCGGTGAGCAGTTTCAATCTTAGTTACAATCTTAGTTATCAAAGACTCACTCCACCGACCAAAGCCTCTTCTCTTAGACAACATAACAAAACCATCGCAGCTTGAGAGCAAAAATCGAGCCTCGTAAGAGGTGTTATGTTCCATAGGCAGATTGACATCTTAATGCAATACACATGAACTCAATTTTCTTTGCATACATGGACATTGCACTTGTAATGTTTCTGATATTGCTTCTATCCTGAATAGCTCAGTCAGTAGAGCATCAGACTTTTAATCTGAGGTCCCTGTTCAAGTGAAAATATTGTTCTTTGCCACTAAAGTGCGCTTGAGAAGTTTCTTGAAATACCTCTAGATCAACCTAAGTCAAGGGACAGGACCCTGTTGCCTTGAGCCTTGCCGATTAAACTGACATTTCACATCCGTTTCCCCCAGCTGTGATGCTGTGCATTGGCTGTCATCCCAGGTTAGGCTAGCTAGTTCTGCTGGCAAGCTTGAAATATCAAAATCCTCCTACTTAAAAAAAAAAAAAATCACTTCTGAGCCTATCCTTTTTGAGTTAATTACTGAGATCATTCTCACAGCAAGTTCATTAGACCTTGTTCACTCATTGTAGTTCGGTGAGCAATTTCTATATTGGATGAGAGAAGGAGCAGACTTGTTCAAGTCACAGAATCCATTCACACTTAAACAACAGGAGCTTGTCAGTGGAGGGTATACTTGCTCACACCTTTCTTTTCAATTCCTGTTGCATAAGGGAATAAGGGACAAGGGAAGTCATTTTGGAACAAACCTGTGAGGCAACTGTCTTTGAGGCAAAGTGTCTGTATCCAGGGAAGAACATGTGCATGTTCAAGTGCTTGCCCTGTACTTCATTCTCTGAAGTTTACTGAGAAAGACCTGACAGCAGTTGAACACGTTTGGTTGTTGTCTGCTACCTTGTCTCTGTCTCTCTCTGTGTTCGCATGATAGGCACCACTGCATGCCATGCACCAGGCCTCCTTTCTTGTGAGGCTGTCCCTCATGACATCTATGGAGTGCATAATTGAAGACTAAGTGAAAGGATTCCCTTAAGATCTGAATACCTTTGGTTGTTGTCGTACATCGTCTCTGTCTCTCTCTCTATGTGTTAAATGCAGACTGCTCAGGTCATGGTGTTGACAGCTTCTAGTATTTTCACTAGATCCAAAGCAGTGTCAAACCAGTTTTTACATTTAAATGTTTTCACTTGGTTTTACATTTTAATGTTAACAAAATAAGAAACAATACACATTATAAATGTTAGATAGCTACATATTTGTACTTCTTGTACAAACTAAGAAAATAATAGAACACTAATTTAGTTATGTGACATATTGACACCTGAGCAAGACATGGGTGAGGGATAAAAAGGCAGGATATTAGTCACACAAAGCATTGCCAAAAAGTTTTAAAAACACAGATGTGGGGAAGCTCATGAAGACAGGCTCAGCTTTAGTCCACAGTATGCTAAATGGGAAACACTGGAGGATGGTACATGAGGGGTTTAAATAGGGAGAGAGTTAATTAGAAGCAGGTGATCGTGATGGTTGATAAGTGTGTGATTTTGAACCGAGCAGTGGTCGTGGTAGGTGATTTGTGCGGATATGTGTGTACGTGTCTGTGTCTGCGTTCCTGGTTCGGTGCGGACCAGAACCTGACAACTTGTTTCCACTTGATATCAGAATTAGTTGAAGAGAATAGCTGGTCCTGTCCTTTATTGCAACTTAAATATAAACATGCTTTTGAGGGACCCTCTGGAGAATGTCTGAGGGGTACACAAGAGTTTAATTCTTATAAACTTTTTCAAGGGCAATTATGTAAACAACCCTCCTTTTTTTCCATATTGTTCTTTGAAGTTTGCACCATTATGCTCAAATTACACATGACATTATAAAAGCTAGTCACCTATGAACCTGCGGGCTTATATAGAAGGGAAAATAAACTATGGACTATTCGTGCTCTGCATTCTTGCGTATTTATTTATACTAGGCGGTACATATCGCAGCCTAAAAAACATGGGATAAAAATCCCCATTTAACACAATTCAGGTTCTGTCTAAATGCATGGCTAGCTAGCTAGTTATTTTATAATCCCATTTAGAACATATATCAGCGAATGTCCTGAACAAAATGCGCTGTACCTAATCCCCAAAAATGACATATCTGACACTGAATAAAAACTTGTATGCTTCAACAGTATACAGTGGTAGAAATGGCGATCACCTTTAAAAGGATTTCTTACTGTAGGCCTATTATAAACAACATGGAGGAAATTAAAATAAAAATACTTGAGTCAGGTGTCTGTTGAATTCCGAGCGATATATATAGAGGTTGGAAATTGATTGTGTAAAAATGAATTGTGATTGTTAAGCCACATAGATGTAAGTGGACATCAAGGAAAAAAATAGTGTGGGTGCCAAGTATGGTGATTGTATCTTTAAAGCTGTAGGAAATGTTACATTCAGAATGTTTGTGAGACAAAAAAATAAGATATAATTACTATCCATGGTTTAATTGACTGTGTTGCAGGCAACATAGGCAGGGATTAGACTGAAAAATGTCAGAGTATTTTTAATGCTGTTTATTGCTGTTGTCAGAGGTTATGCAGCCATATTCTCCCTAGCAAGTATGGCGTCGAATCCTAACAGTTTGGCCGCCTGCAGACACAAATACCGTGTTGAGCAATATTTAATTACATCTACTTGAAATGCATATTTAATTGCATTGTTAGTATTTATGGAAAACAAGTGTTAGGATTTCTCTGCTGAATTGCAGACTTTCTCACTCTAGCAACTGTGGATTCCATCTCCTCAATCAGTTGGCCCATATTATGTTCACAGGTATCATACTGCATCTTTATGAAAGAATTCAGTTTCGCCTCCAACTATGAAGAGAAACAGTGTTAAGCAATATTTAATTACATCTACTTGAAATGCATAGTTCATAGCATTGTGAGAATTTATGGAAAACAAGCGTTAGGATTGCTCTGCTCCACTGCAGACTTTCTCACTTTAGCAAACATGGCTTCCAGGTCCTCAATACATTTATCCCTCTCATTGAAATTCATATCTTTAGGTTCCACCTGTAGATATGAGTAGAAATATTGTTGAACAGTATTTAAATACATTTAATTGAAATATGACTTTAATTACATTTTGATACATTTGTAATTTATAATTTGAATTGGACTGGAAAGGAAACAAATACAATTTTTTATCGCATAGCCGTTATCACATAGCCTGCAAGCCTAATGATGTAAAAATGTGCCCCCAAGCATCAAATGTTCAACAGAAATAACAGGACCTGACACACTAAGGTACCGTAGACCCATTCAAATTGTGCTATTGGAATAATAAATTCCAATGCATTCAGTCATTTTAGCTAGTGTTGATTTTGATTCTCGCCACAATTATACTAATAATCAGTGTTACAACTCAGCATGCAAAGTCACCGAACAGTCGACTGTTAATTCTATAGTAAGGAGAATGTAAAACAAACAAACAAAAAACCCACCAACAGTATTTTTTCCTGTAACTGACAAAGATTGCATATGCTAAATGTATGTGTCCTAAATATATTCTAAATACATTTACATTAGTGTTTTTAATTAATTTCTCGAACATTTGTTGAAATGCATTTGTAATTTATATTCAGAGACATTCAGTGTACTTAAGTACAAGCATTCAATTAGCATCACTGTTCACCATAGCTGTTTTTCCATTTTTTGTGGCTTTTGTCCCCTGCCTCAGTTTGGCTTTAAATCATTTGTCTTGGTTCTACTTTACTTACTATGGCTGATTCAGTTCCCTCAGTAGTCAAGTAATTCTTCATTAAATACTTTGTTCTAGTATCTGTTTAAAAAGTAACAGAAAATGTCTTATTAGCGTTGTATAGATACTTAGAACACTTCTACGTAGATCTCTCTCTCTCAGACACACACACACACACACACACACACCCACACACACACACACACACACACACACACACCCACACACACACACACACACACACACACACACAGTTCATCCAAGTGGTGGCTGTGGTCAGAACTTACCCTTAAAGAAGTCATCCTCTGAGGTCGTGTTCCTTCTCTTAACACCCTTCCGACAGCAGCAAGTGAACAATAGCACAAGCTGCGTGAATATTCTGGCAGGGATCTGGGCTCGTCTTTTCGTTTTTCTTTTTCCCATATTTACCAAATGTGCTTTTCCTTTTGGTCCAATCTTCATAGGATATTTTCTCTCAAATTACATGGAGGGACTGACATGTTCTAAACTGCCTGTTATACCTTTACCCAGGGATGTTCTATAGGATTAAGATCTGGGGAATGTGAAGGCCAGGGAAACATTGAAAATTTGCTGTCTTGATACTGGAACAAATCCGTGATTATACAACCCTTGCGGCAGGGTTTCTTGTCTTGTTTAGTGTCCTTCTGCCATAGTTTAAGCAGCTGCATGAAGGGATGCACTTGGTCACAATACATAGGTAAGCCCTTCTGTTCAAACATCTACTGATTTCAGAGGACCCATGTTGTGCCTTCAGACATGTTAGTTGGAGCAACAGCATTGTATCTGGCTGCAATTTGCTTGACCGTGCGCCACTTGATCATCAGAATGATTCTTGATGTCATCCTCTTCTGATCCCTTTCAAAATATTGGTCCTGGCTAGTCTGTTCCATGCCTCGTTCGCAGTTCGCTTCGCTCAGACCGCTTGACTTTCCCATTCTAATGTTTACATGGCGTTTTTTGCAATTAGTCAAAACTGACCTTTCATGACCTTCATTATAAACTTTTCTAAGCAGTCATGACCTCACCCTGTCATAATATTTACTATCAGATCTTCCCTGTGTCCAAAGTGATCTCATGGCAGGAATTTTCCAGCCAACCATTTCCAAGTCAAGCCAATTCAAGCAGAAATGCCAATGAGAGCATTTCTGATTAACTCCTGTCATTGTACTAAGTTGGTAAGAAAGGGTTAGCTACATAAAAATAAAAGTGAATGACTTAAAAGTTTGATCATTTTAACTGAATCTATATTTTATGGAATTGTGTAATTAACCTTCATTATAAACTTTCCTAAGCCGTCATGGCCTGTCCCTGCCAGAATATTTACTATCAGATCTTCCCTGTGTCCAAAGTGGTATCATGGCAGGAATTTTCCCAAGTGTTTACATTAAAGGAATCTGACTATACTGATTACTCTTCGCCAGCTAACAGCAAATAAAAGATGCTAGATTTTGGATTATGTGAGTATATAACACGTGACTGTGTTTGTGTCAGAGAAGGGAGAGGAGAGGCTTTGTCTCCGGCCTCCCGCTGCTTGCCGCTGTTCAGCTTCTCACTGCTGAGATCCTTCTCGTTCTCCTTCTCACCAATGCGTCCCACTCCGCCAATGCTGCTGCAACTTCAACCGCTGACAAAGTGCACCAGCTCAAAGCGTGGTCTAGAGCCAAATTTGAACACGGGCATCTTCCTCATTGGCTCATCTCCTCAGAGGGGCAACACATGCACAGTTTCAGCTCCTATCGATACCCACGTAGAACCTTATAAAATCAGAATGACAATGACAAGGAAACCATATTTTCAACACCTCCAGCACAACAAGTAGAAGTTTTTAGCAATGCACTACTTTTAGTGGTTGTTGAGCATCTGGAAAGAATGCAAGTCACCAGGGTAACATCATCAAGAAGCTCTTTTAGACTTACTTCCATCAGATGAATTTGGCCTCTTTTTTGCTTCAGTATTTGAGACTAATTTGTAGGAGGGCATTTTGCCAACATGAATCCCCTCTGCCATGACATGCACTCTCTGCATCAGTTGTGGGACATACCTGCTAGACCAAACATTTACATTCTGAATACTTTGGCTGAAGTTGTTAAAATGTTAGTACAAAAATCAACACTTTTATCTGTATCTTAATTTCAGGCTGATTTAACAAGTAGATAAGCTAATGTAGTGAGTGGTTGTCTTGGCTTGTCCTAATGGCAGTCAGGGGCCAAAACACTTACTGTAACACTTTATACTTATAACGCACTTTCCTTAACTATTACAGATGCCGTTTAACAATGCGTTCTATTTTTAAAATATGGAAACAGCAACTCAGCACAGAAGGCGTTAGACCCTACCTGCATCCTAAGAACACATGGGTCACCCACACCATCGATAGAGACAACAGCTGATCTAAGTCTCTTGTTTCGTAATTTTCAACGTGCTTGTTTATGAATAACTTTCGAGCTAACCACTGCTTATCACTTTCAAAGTGTTGTCAGAATTTATTGATATGAAAGACTCTCGTCATGGTGATAATTGTCTGGTAGGACCAACTGACGTTATTGCCCGGACATACGCTCGGTGAGAAAAGCATTGTGGGAATTTCAAATATGGCCTGTGCAATGCTCGGTTTGCCTGCTAGTGTCGGCTTTCCTTGGACATTTACATTTACTGCATTTAGCAGACACTCTTATCCAGAGCGACTTACAAAAGTGCTTTGTTATTTATTCATAGAATACATCCTAGCCAGTCCAATAGGTTAGAGTCCAATATAGCAATGATCTAGAATACTGTAGAAATACAGGGATTACTGCTGATGCCTAGAAGTGTTAGATACTGGAGCCTTTCTCTATTCAGGCACCCAACGCAAGGTCTCTGCCTATCAGCCATGACATAGCGGCTTGACCACAAGCTGGTCGCCCTAGGTCATCCGCTCCCTCTTCTTGTCTCCTTTACCCCTCCCTTTCTCTCTCTCCGTCTCTCTTTAAGCACAGGAGTGGCTAATGGCGGACAAGGGAACAGCTCGTGGCTCGTTCATGCAGAGAACACCTAATCTTTAATAACCTTGTCCCTTTCCTTTCTACGTAGACCCTTAGAACATGCCTCACTTTTCTCCATCATCCTGTAGATTTAGATAGTAGATATAGGACACATTTATACTCTGTGCTTTCCTCAATAAAGTGGAACTCTCTTGATTCACTACCTTGTTGTCAGTATCTCTTGACTTCCCCGGATCCGGCTACAGAGGACGGAGGGCAGAGGGTAACTTGGAGGAGATTGAACCTGAAGGACTTGTCACTTTGAACCAGTTCCTAACAAGAAGTACGAAATACATAAGGTCTACCTTAAACATTGATAAGTGCAATAAACAATAAGTACTAGAGTAGTAATAGACCAGCAAGTAGTAAGTTGCAGTAGTTCAGCTTTAAGATCATAAGAGACCGCACAAGCACCCGGGTAAGCTTCCTGCGAGAGAAGGGGCTGAATCCTTCGTATGTTACAAAGGGGAAATCTGAAACATGAGTTGAGAATGACAACTGGTTGTCCAAAGTTATGATCGTGATACCAGGGAGTTCTCAAAGGGAACTGTGGGGTCCTGATAAGGGCTGGGAGTACCCGGGATGTACAGAAGGTTGCATGTTAGCTTGGACAGCTAGCTGGCTCATTCGCTTTCTAGCCATCTTAAAACTGCCAAAGTCTCGAAGTAAACATCACTAGTGAGTTATTCTACACATCTGGCATTAGCAGAGTGTTACAATAATAACAGTTCACCGCAGCAGTAAAGCAATAAACACTTGTCTTATGTCTTAGCTTGCTCGAACTAGCCTAGCTAAGATAGCCTTAATGGGCTAACAAAGACTCATTTCTACGCCAGGCGCACATACTACAAATGCATATTAGCTACATAACTGTTCCAATAAATGCGTGTATTACCATGCTATTCATTAATTTTCCTGTATGTGCACAACTGTAGACCGGGGGTTCTTTAACGTAATCCTCTTCGCCATTAGCTTAGCTAGCTAATAAAGCTAAGCTAGTTAGCCAGCCTAGCTAACTAACTGATATGTTTCAATGTGGAGACGCAGTAAGAGTGTCTCTAATAATTTGAGTTTGTTTTCAGTCGGTACGTACACTCAAACGGTGTCATACAGTTATTGAATAAATCAGCAGAAGCTGTTATTAAAATAATTTTCTGCGTCCTTTCGAGGTCTTACCTTGACATTGGTGAAGCTTAGCAGTGGTAACCTACATACGATTCGCATTAAATAAATTAAATACAAAAAAAAAACCATATTTCTACGGTCAACCGAGAAGTCCATGTCTTTGTGAAATTTATTCTATGAGAATAATTTAATATTACTTGCTTTGGAAAAAGCAAACACTTCATGCCAAACGTAGTGTGCACGGCACAGTAATCTGCTGTAGAAGACACATACATGTATTTTCACAATACACAGGCTGTTCATGTCTGTTCAGTACATATGGTTATATTACACCTTGGTTATGTGTAATATGGATATAAATGTTAAAATGTTCTATTACAGAACACGACACCTGTTGCGTTTTATATTGGTAAATCTCTGATATGACCACTGTAACAAAGTTGCGGTTATAAATACGTGAAACATTTTGATCGACTGAAATGTAGATGTATGTACATGCAATATATTTGTGATTATGTAAATTAAACAGCTATTCTTATTCTTATGGCTAGATAAATAAATTGCAATTTCGTCGTCTTCAAGGCATGGCATGGTGTTTATTCATTCTTCGGCATACAAAATGACGCCTTTTCACGTTGTGGAACTACAAATATGGCGGCCTTTTTTCTTTAGCGTTTTAATGACGTAAAAGTAGAGTCTCACCGTAAAGTCGGGCAGGAGGATCTGGACTCATTTATTTCTTCGTATCTCCCGCCCTCTAGCGGTCAATAACGGGTAGTCTTGAATTGATTTCTATCGCGTAATACTTTGGATATAAATGTTTAAATTTCCTGTTGCAGGACAGACAAAGTATAGTCAACCAGTTCTAACCTTTTGATAAAAACTTGAACTTCAAAGTAGGTGAATCTATTTCCTTAAACCAATCAGATCAAAGTTCATTTACATAACATAAATGCTTTGAGTGCTTTAGATATGAGAACATCACAGTGATCTTTCTGCTCACACATCAGTCAGCCTATAATTCTGTATTATGTGTTTCTATAGCTTCCAACTTTCATGAGTTCCTTGAATCTGTGGAGAAAAGTGCAGACCAATGTAGTTTCTTATTTGTGAACATTTATACATTCATTGTAATTTATTTATCATTTAAATGTTTTATTACTTTTAATTTATAGACATAAGGACACAGAAAACAGTTCATATACTGAATGAATTGTTACAAGGTAATATTTTCTAGACTGTGTTTACCATATATTTTTATTTCCAAACGTTAATGCAGTGTGTTAATCTGTCACACCGAGGCAGAAGGGGTGAATCTGATATACCCCTCTTCCATTGTCAACTATTCAGAGTCCTCCAGTGGAGCTCATACAACTAAAGAAACACATACAGAGGTCATTGGAGGTTCTAAGTTACATCTAAAGTGGTCTAGTTGTGACGTTGCGAGGATAAGCAGGATGCGGGGATGAGGCACGATGAAACGCACTTTTATTTTTGCAAGCATGCAAAACATACAACAAAGCTCAAACACTATGCACATCTCAAACACCAACACACGTACTATGACACACGAGACATATATACACCCAAGCCGATTACACATAACAGAGAACAGGCGAACGACATGAGAGGGTGTGGCAACACAGACGAACACACACACACCAAGATCTTTGAGGAGGGGGCGGGGCCACAACATGACACTAAGCCTGTACACACTGTTCCAACACTATCCTGTAGGGCACCATCTCCATGGAAGTATATTTTTAAAAGCATGTTTGATAACCATATTTATACTGGAACGATTTAATCAAATGTGTTGTGTTTTTTGTTCTTCTCTAAGACCTTTCGGACGCCGATATTCAGATTTGAGTCTGAGCAAGTTGAGAAAGCCACTGTGAGGGTTTCTGGGTGCTCTGGAGGAACACCCAGAAGTTGTACACCTGCACCATGCCTGAGACCCCTCTGCCCCTGACACAACTGCCCAGGAATGTGGGCATGTACCTAGACTATGAGGATGGACAGCTGTCTTTCTATTACATACTAACATATCTACATATTTATCGGAAACCTCTGGGAGAAGAAGCTGTATCCCCTCTTTGCGCTGCTGGACAGACACACTTATGACACTGTACTCATCAAAAGCAGCACCAGAGATGCACTGAGTCATATCCCGCTACACACCTCTCAGGCCAGCTTGTTTGCACATTTTGTCATAAAACTTAAGATGTCAGTTGTTGCTGTTATATATAAAATTACCAAATTAAAAAATAAATAAATCAAAAAGTACTTGTGGCTAGATGAACACAGTCAATCACATAAACAAGATATAATGTCAGTAATGTTTGCGGCAGGTGTTTCAAATGTGCCCAGACTCATATTCAAAAATATCCATGTTTCAACAGTTTGAAGGTGGCCATGACACTAACAGTCTGGTGGAAATTCCACAAGATATCAAACTCCACACTCACACAAACTAGTCATTCTCCCATTTGGAACAATCCAGGCTTTACCATGAACAAAAATATTAAACTTTACATCTTGGATAGAAAAGGGCATTACACACCTTAAACATATTTATCATAAGCCTTCTTTCATGTCACGCCCACAACTAGCCCCAAAATATGCTATAGAAAGCACCCAGTTCCTATAATACCATCAGCTAAGATCACCTATGTGTTCAAAAATCAATTCCGATACCTACATCCATATCAGAATTTATAAACAAACATTCTTAATACAAAAAACCTAATCTAAGATATACAAAATAATAGTGAAATCAAATCTCACAGTTACCCTCCCATCGAGACAATGGGAGGAAGATTTATTACCAGCCCCCGACGCCGCAGTTTGGATTAAAATGTGTAATAATCATTACCACATGACAGCAACACTAACCTACAATGCATTCAGTACAAAATAATACAGACTACATTATACTACACATTGGATCTTTAAAATTGGTTTCACAAACTCAGCAATCTGTACATACTTTACTCAAAACACAGCTGACGATTACATTCACACCACTCGGCAGAGCACACCTATCAAGCAATTTTGGCAAGTCATCATCACCAACATATCCCATGCTTTAAATAACCATATCCATCCAACACCATCTTTATGTCTCCTAGGAGACATATCATCAACCAATATGACAGGATACTATGTATAACATTATTATATTGATATAATAAAAACATTATTGCAAAAAAACAACAAACAAAAAAAACATACTCATGAACTGGAAAACAAAAAATAATGTTAGTGTCACCCAATAGAAAAATCTATTGATAGACTATATATCAATAGAATAATTCTCAGAATTAATCAATAACAGAACCAATAATCTAGACTGGACACCTTTGATAAAATCCATACAGAGCGAATCCATAAACGATAAATATCACACTCTAATACGTGTACATATACAATCCAACATACATGTACTCACACATAACTACACACACATATATATATATATATATATATATATATATATATATATATATATATATATATATATATATATATATATATATATATACATACATACATACACACACACACGCGCACACACACACAAATCATTCCTGTAATGGTGCAGATGGCGAATACTTAAAAATATTCTATAAACATTTTGCGTTTGTCTGTTCATCTGTCTGTCTTATTTTTAATAATAAAGCTCTAAAGGTCCTCTGATGGGGGGTAATAAATTAATATATTTATTTCTCCAGATTTCTATCTCTGAGAGAAAAAAAAATGTCCTTATACAAATTGCACCTCGTTGTGGACCTCGGCTAGGTTTACATTCCAGGTGATTATTTTAGAATTCAAGGGGAGGAGCTGCAGGAGTTGGAGGAATTAATTAGGAAAAAAGAAGTTATCAGAGCAATAGAGGAATTAAACATACGCAAGACTCCAGGAGCCGATGGTTTACCTGCTAAATTTCATAACGTGTGCGTTAGTGAAATTGCTGATCTTCTAGCTGATGTTTTTAATGAAGCATTAGATGGGGGGCAATTGCATGATTCATTTTATCATAGTGTGATATATAAAAAAGGAGATCCTTGTAAGTTGGATAATTGGAGACAGGTCAGCCTATTGAACTTGGAGTACAAAATTTGTGCAAAAATAATTGTTAATAGGATGTCAGAAATATTGAATGATATCATAGAGGAAGATACATGTGGGATAGTTTAGGAGTAATAAGGAGTTTGGTTACTGAAGGATTATATGTCTGCATTATATGTCTTGCTGCATTATATGTCATCGCTATTAGCCCACTATTATATAAAATTAAAAATGATCAGCAATTACAAGGTGTTCAAATGTTAGTTATGGAAAGATGGAAAATATCTGCGTACGCAGATGATGTGACGGTTTATGTCAAGAATCAAAATGAGTTTCATATAGTTAAGAGACACTTCGAAAAGTATGAAGTTGTGGCTGAAGCGAAATTAAATGAAAGTAAAAGTGAAGGGGTATGGAAAGGAGATGGACAACCTGTACCAATAAATGTAGAAATAAAAACTGAAATTAAAATATTAGGTTTGATGGTAGTAAATGGTAGATTTAGCGAATGGAATTGGGAGAAGAAGGAGTGTGAAATTAAACTAGAATTGGGAAAATGGAGGGTGTCAAACTATAAGACTAGAAAACAGGAGGTTAAGACCTTTGTTTTGTCGAAATTGTTGTTTTTGACTACGGTTTTCCCTCCGAATGAGAAATGTATTAAGAGGTTGAATAAAATGTGTGTTCGTTTTATTTGGGGAAATAACAGAGAAGTGACAGAACGGGAAATTATGTACAAGTCGAAAGATAAAGGCGGATTAGGGGGAGTTGAGTTAACTCGGAAATTAGAAAATGCCTTTTGCAAAATTGTAACGAAAGCTATATTTCGGAAAGCAATTTGGGTAGGAGATGTAAATCAGTGGAAAGAAAAGAGGCAAGTCAAGGAAATATGCTCCTTATTTTAAATTAGTATATGGAGATTTTTTGTTTAAATATAGGCATCTTAATATTGATTGGAATAAGTCCCCAAATAAAATGATAGGTAAAACAATACAAGACCATGATTTTGGGGGAATGTCAATTATAAGGGTCTGACAGTGACAGAATGTGAAACCTGTGTTAAAAATGTGTGAAACCTCGGAAAATGTTCGAGATACTGCATGGCTTATATCTGTTGGAAGACTGCCTGTACGATGTATTGTCAAATGGAGTTGTTTTGTTACAACAAAGGAATGTCCGATGTATAATTGCATAGCCGATGAAACGATAGAACATTTATTACTGCAGTGCACAAGGACTATTGAAATTTGGGAGAAAATGAAAGGTATTGGGTTTAAATGGGATCGTAACAGGAAAAGTATTAGGTATGGAGTGTTTAATAAGAATTTGACTGAGAATGTGAAGGACAAATGTGACAAATTCGAAGATTTGGAAAACACGATGTAAGATGATTATTGAGCAATGTATAATACCTGCAGAAATAGTTTTTAAACAGATTGTATGTGAGTTAAAAAGGTTAAAGACGTTTGATATGAGAGGAAAAATTCCCTGGACTCTTTTGGACATATAAATGGATGATGTATACCTAATTTACAGATGTAAATTGTGTTGTTAATTATTAATGTATAGAGTGAAGGTAGTCTGTGTCCTCTGGTAGATATTGTTTGTGAGGTTTTTGTGATGGAGTGTTTGTATTGAATTGAATTGAATTTTCTTAATAAAGTCAATTTAAAAATGGAGAAAGGTGGTCCTAGAAACATTATTTATTTACGTGAGCTTCGAACGAGAGGGAGGGATACATAACTCCAAGATCTTTAACCGTTAGATAAGATGTGATTGGGAGACCATTGAGGTTCATTGAGTAATTAGAGAGTGGGGACCTAGCTGACTCTGGGCCTAATAGAAACACCTCTGAATGTCTCTGAATGTTAGAAATTAATTAAAAATACTAATGTAAATGTATTTACGACACATGCATTTAGGACATGTAAGTTTTTCAATCACAACAAAATATGTTGTTGTATTTTTTGCATTATGCTTACTACAGAATTAACAGTCAAAAGTTCAGTGACTTTGCATGCAGAGTTGTAACTCTGCTTATTACTAGAACTGTGGCTAGAATCAAAATCAGTGTCACTCCTAAATCCCCAATCAGCTAGTCGTGAAGTTAACATTCAAATAGAAAATAAAAATGCAGACTTCAGAATTAGTTAAATAGCTGAGGGAATAGAATAAATTATCCGTTGCTACCCCTGTCTTTTATCATCCCTCCATCCCTCCATCCCATGCCATCTTCCTCTATTATTTGCTTTTCTATTTTGTTCTGGTATCTCCTTATCTCTTTTTAAAAAAACATTGGCCAAAAGCAGCTACATCATTACCTGGTTTGGGAACTGCACCACCTTTGACCGCAAGACCCTCCAAAGAATAGTGAGAACAGCTGAGAAGATCATTGAGGTCTCTCTTCCCTCCATCACGAACATCTACCTAACACGCTGCATCCGGAAAGCCACCAACATTGTGAAAGACCCCACAAACCCCTCACATGAACTGTTCACCCTTTTGCCATCTGGAAGAAGGTACCGCAGCATCCAGTCCCGCACCTCCAGACTGTGCAACAGCTTCTTCCCAGAAGCCATTAGACTCCTGAACTCTGGCTAACTCCAATTCCAATTCAGATTCCAAAATGGGCACTTTTATACATGCTTATAGACAGTCACTCACACTCACACACACACACACACACACACACACACACACACACACACACACACACACACACACACACACGTACATACATACATACATACATATATACATATCTATACACACACTCACACATTGTTTTTCATTGGACTAGTGCTGAAGTCAAACGTCACACAGATAAACTATGCACTCCTGTTGCAGTCTTGCACATTATCCTACTTGCTGCTAGAGTACTGTACTAAACCAGCACTGTACTCTGAACTGTTCTGGCTGCTACCGGTGACTGCTATGTTCACTGTAGCATATCACTGATTGCTATGCACAACTCGCTTTACATATGCCCAGTACTGTGTACTGTACTAAATTGCACTGTCTACTCATTTTCTATTTTTTATTTGTCCTGTCCTGTGTTTATTATTGTTTATTTAATGTTTATTTAATGACATTTTGCACTATATTGGACTGTTTGCACTTGTGTAGCATGTTGTTTTCAGGTTGCACCATGGTCCTGGAGGAACATTGTCTCGTTTTTGTTGTGTACTTGTATATAGCTGAAATGACAATAAAACCTCTTGAAATTGAACTTGAACTTAAAGTCCCACCAGACAGGCCAAGCCCTACAGCCTTGTACTGGGCCGCAGGATCAAGCAGCGCCTGTGGGAAGCGCTCTTCTGTCCGACTCTGCGAGAGGAAGTGAAGCCTGATGGACAGTTCGACGTGACTGAGAGCTTCTCTACTCCAACTTTCAACAGCTTCGTGCCGCACTTTGAAGTGGACATGAGTGGAGAACCCATGCCTGAACAGCCTAAGAAGAAAAGCCGAAGACACTGACTTTATTATTATTATTGTGATTGTTATTGTCATCCTTGTTTGTATTACTACTATTATTCTTCTTATTATTGTGTTTGCTGTTATTAACTATTTATATTCTATATGTAGAGTTTCTGTATTGTTTAAAATTTGTTTAAGCTTTTCTTAATTTTAAATTTAGTCAATCAGTCTGTCCCTTGTTAAATAATTGTGTAATAGTTCATGAGATGTCATTGTAATAACATTTTAAAATTATTTTGCATTATAATAAATTTACTGTAAATAACAATAACTTTAAATGTTTAAGGTGTGGCATCTTAAATAAATTGATAGAACTGTACATCTTTTTTCTAACGTTACAATTTGAGTCTTAATTTACATCTCTTATCAGTGGAAGATGCACTTGCTCACACCTTTCCTTTAGATTCCTTTTGTACACACTACAGACTGTGACCATGAGATGCTTGAATGAAAATTGAACATTCACCCTTGTGTATGAGTGCCGAATGTTAGCTAATGCCTCATGATGAGCCTATCCTTGTTGAGTTACTTACTGAGATCATTCTCATAGCAAGTTCATTACACCTTGTGTACTCGTTGTAGTGCGGTGAGCAGTTTCAATCTTAGTTACAATCTTAGTTATCAAAGACTCACTCCACCGACCAAAGCCTCTTCTCTTAGACAACATGACAAAACCATCGCAGCTTGAGAGCAAAAATTGAGCCTCTTAAGAGGTGTTATGTTCCACAGGCAGATTGACATCTTAATGCGGTTCACATGAACTCAATTTTCTTTGCATACATGTATATTGCACTTGTAATGTTTCTGATATTTCAGCCTTTCATTTCTCTCTTTACATGACAACACTGTAGACATTTCTTCCAAAAGCACTGAATGTTATTCTGAACAGTTATAGCTTTTCTCCATTCATGTACACAAAGTCCAGTATGTATCGAAATGTCATCAAAAGAGATATCTGTTGGTAGCTGAACATCTCCAACTTGTACAATGTGATGTTTCTTCTTTGTGTCAAATGAACTTAAATATTGAAACATCCAAAAAATACTGGTGTTTGGACCCATGGAAGTACTTTCATGTTACCTCTGATAGCTCATTTGGTACAGCAGAGAACTGCAGAAGTTAAGACTGTAATCCTTGGTCTGCCCGTTCAAATGCGGCTCGAAGGAAGTTTGTGTTTTCACCTAAAATCTTCAATTTTACATGAGCGAAAGAAGAGGACTTTCCAGGACCTGGAATCGAATCAGCCGCAGCGGTCAGACCGCTGAATCCTAGCCACAAGACCACCAGGAACAAAGCTGCATGTTTCTCCTGACACAAACATTTTTCAAAGTCTGCAGTCCTACTATACTGATGACATTTGGATGCATACTGGACTGGGTATGCATGAGAGGAAACGGGCCATTAAGCGAGTTATTCATCTTTCTTTTTGTTTTACAAAAAAGATGAAGTTTGTAAGAGTCAGGAATTTTTTTTACCCTCTGGAATCACTCAAGAAAAGTGGGAATGCTAGTGTCACTAAAACATGGAAAGAGCCATTATTGGCATTTCTTGTACACACAGGGACAAATCTTCAGGCAGAAATAAAGGGGTTAGGTGCTGTTGGCATGATAACTTCAGAGTTTCAAGAGGGTGGGGATGGCATTCCATTATATACACACACACACACACACACACACACACACACACACACACACACACTTATATATATATATATATATATATATATATATATATATATATATATATATATATATATATATATATATATATATATATATATATATGGCTGGATCGCAAATGTAACACAACAGCCTGCTGCCAATGTGATATTTTAGAAATGTTTTAGCATCTCCCACTTGTCCTGATCAGGCAGACCACCAGACAAAGTGGGCCTTTGTAATAGGATGTTGCCATCAGAGCTAAAGAGTTTTAAGAGGAGGAGGAAGATTCATTATATGCAAACTGACTGGATCTCACATGATACTTAGCATGCTTTAACACTACACTGCCAAAGGAGTTAGCTGACAGATGTGTCATCATTCCCCGTTCACTGAAGGAGTTCACTGTTGGAAAGCTCTTAACATGTCATGTCAGTTACGATGTCCTGGATTGGGGAGGATGACCAAACCAGACCATTTGGGCCTTTGTGTCGCTTGAGAAGACTGGCACACAGACACCATATCAAAGCTTGAGACTTATTTTTCGTGTCCTGAATCCTTCCTGAAGTAGCTAGGAAGCTTTGCTTCTATCCTGAATAGCTCAGTCAGTAGAGCATCAGACTTTTAATCAGAGGTCCCTGTTCAAGTGAAAATATTGTTTTTTGCCACTAAAGTGTGCTTGAGAAGTTTCTTGAAATACCTCTAGATCAACCTAAGTCAAGGGACAGGACCCTGTTGCCTTGAGCCTTGCCGATTAAACTGACATTTCACATCCGTTTCCCCCAGGTTAGGCTAGCTAGTTCTCCTGGCAAGGTTGAAATATCAAAATCCTTCCTACTTTAAAAAAAATCAACACTTCTGAGCCTATCATTTTTGAGTTAATTACTGAGATCATTCTCACAGCAAGTTCATTACACCTTGTTCACTTATTGTAGTTCGTTGAGCAATTTCTATATTGGATGAGAGAAGGAGCAGACTTGTTCAAGTCACAGAATCCATTTACACTTAAAAAACAGGAGCTTGTCAGTGGAGGGTGTACTTGCTCACACCTTTCTTTTCGATTCCTGTTGCATAAGGGAATAAGGGACAAGGTAAGTCATTTTGGAACAAACCTGTGAGGCAACTGTCTTTGAGGCAAAGTGTCTGTATCCAGGCAAGAACATGTGCATGTTCAAGTGCTTGCCCTGTACTTCATTCTCTGAAGTTTACTGAGAAAGACCTGACAGCAGTTGAACACCTTTGGTTGTTGTCTGCTACCTTGTCTCTGTCTCTCTCTGTGTTCGCATGATAGGCACCACTGCATGCCATGCACCAGGCCTCCTTTCTTGTGAGGCTGTCCCTCATGACATCTATGGAGTGCATAATTGAAGACTAAGTAAAAGGATTCCCTTAAGATCTGAATACCTTTGGTTGTTGTCGTACATCGTCTCTGGCTCTCTCTGTGTTAAATGCAGTCTGCTCAGGTCATGGTGTTGACAGCTTCTAGTATTTTCACTAGATCCAAAGCAGTGTCAAACCTGTTTTTACATTTAAATGTTTTCACTTGGTTTTACATTTTAATGTTAACAATATAAGAAACAATACACATTATAAACATTAGGTAGCTACATATTTGTACTTCTTGTATAAACTAAGAAAATAATAGAACACTAATTTAGTTGTGTGACATATTGACACCTGAGCAAGACATGAGTGAGTGATAAAAAGGCAGGATATTAGTCACACAAAGCACTGCCAAAAAGTTTTAAAAACACAGATGTGGGGAAGCTCATGAAGACAGGCTCAGCTTTAGTCCACAGTATGCTAAATGGGAAACACTGGAGGATGGTACGTGAGGGGTTTAAATAGGGAGAGAGTTAATTAGTAGCAGGTCATCGTGATGGTTGATAAGTGTGTGATTGTGAACTGAGCAGTGGTCGTGGTAGGTGATTTGTGCGGATATGTGTGTACGTGTCTGTGTGTGCGTTCCTGGTTGGGTGCGGACCAGAACCTGACAACTTGTTTCCACTTGATATCAGAATTAGTTGAAGAGAATAGCTGGTCCTGTCCTTTATTGCAACTTAAATATAAACATGCTTTTGAGGGACCCTCTGGAGAATGCCTGAGGGGTACACAAGAGTTTAATTCTTATAAACTTTTTCAAGGGCAATTATGTAAACAACCCTCCTTTTTTTTCCATATTGTTCTTTGAAGTTTCCACCATTATGCTCAAATTACACATGACATTATAAAAGCTAGTCACCTATGAACCTGCGGGCTTATATAGAAGGGAAAATAAACTATGGACTATTCGTGCTCTGCATTCTTGCGTATTTATTTATACTAGGTGGTACATAACGCAGCCTAAAAAACATGGGATAAAAATCCCCATTTAACACAATTCAGGTTCTGTCTAAATGCATGGCTAGCTAGCTAGTTATTTTATAATCCCATTTAGAACATATATCGTCGCGAATGTCCTGAACAAAATGCGCTGTACCTAATCCCCAAAAATGACATATCTGTCACTGAATAAAAACTTGTATGCTTCAACAGTATACAGTGGTAGAAATGGCGATCACCTTTAAAAGGATTTCTTACTGTAGGCCTATTATAAACAACATGGAGGAAATTAAAATAAAAATACTTGAGTCAGGTGTCTGTTGAATTTCGAGCAATATATATATATAGAAGTTGGAAATTGGTTGTGTAAAAATGAATTGTGATTGTTAAGTCACACAGATGTAAGTGGACATCGAGGGAAAAAATAGTGTGGGTGCCAAGTATGGTGATTGTATCTTAAAGGCTGTAGGAAATGTTACATTCAGAATGTTTCTGAGACAAAAAAAATAACATATAATTACTATCCATGGTATAATTGACTGTGTTGCAGACAACATAGGCAAGGATTAGACTGAAAAATGTCAGAGTATTTTTAATGCTGTTTATTGCTGTCGTCAGAGGTTATGCAGCCATATCCTCCCTAGCAAGTACGGCGTCTAATACCTGCAGACACAAATACCGTGTTGAGCAATATTTAATTACATCTACTTGAAATGCATATTTAATTGCATTGTTAGTATTTATGGAAAACAAGTGTTAGGATTGCTCTGCTGCATTGCAGACTTTCTCACTCTAACAACTGTGGATTCCATCTCCTCAATCAGTTGGCCCATATCATGTTCACAGGTATCATACTGCATCTTTATGAAATAATTCAATTTCACCTCCAACTATGAAGAGAAACAGTGTTAAGCAATATTTAATTACATCTACTTGAAATGCATAGTTCATAGCATTGTGAGAATTTATGGAAAACAAGCGTTAGGATTGCTCTGCTCCACTGCAGACTTTCTCACTTTAGCAAACACGGCTTCCAGGTCCTCAATGCATTTATCTCTCTCAATGACATTCATATCTTTAGGTTCCACCTGTAGATATGAGTAGAAATATTGTTGAACAGTATTTAAATACATTTAATTGAAATATGACTTTAATTACATTTTGATACATTTGGAATTTATAATTTGAATTGGACTGGAAAGGAAACAAATACAATTTTTATCGCATAGCCGTTATCACACAGCCTGCAGGCCTAATGATGTAAAAATGTGCCCCCAAACATCAAATGTTCAACAGAAATAACAGGACCTGACACACTAAGGTACCGTAGACCCATTCAAATTGTGCTATTGGAATAATAAATTCCAATGCATTCAGTCATTTTAGCTAGTGTTGATTTTGATTCTTGCCACAATTATACTAATAATCAGTGTTACAACTCAGCATGCAAAGTCACCGAACAGTCGACTGTTAATTCTATAGTAAGGAGAATGTAAAACAAACAAACAAAAAACCCACCAACAGTATTTTTTTTTCCTGTAACTGACAAAGATTGCATATGCTAAATGTATGTGTCCTAAATATATTCTAAATACATTTACATTAGTGTTTTTAATTAATTTCTCGAACATTTGTTGAAATGCATTTGTAATTTATATTCAGAGACATTTCAGTGTACTTAAGTACAAGCATTCAATTAGCATCACTGTTCACCATAGCTGTTTTTCCATTTTTTGTGGCTTTTGTCCATTGCCACAGTATGGCTTTAAATCATTCGTTTTGGTTCTACTTTACTTACTATGGCTGATTGAGTTCTCTGAGTAGTGAAGTCCTTCTTCATTAAACGCTTTGTTCTAGTATCTGTTTAAAAAGTAACAGAAAATGTCTTATTAGCGTTGTATAGATACTTAGAACACTTCGACGTAGATCTCTCTCTCTCAGACAAACACACACACACACACAGTTCATCCAAGAAGTCATCCTCTATTCTGGCAGGGATCTGGGCTCGTGTTTTTTCCGTTTTTCTTTTTCCCATATTTACCAAATATCCCGTGCTTTTCCTTTTCATATTTCTCAGAAGGAACATGTTCCTTGCGTCTTGGATTGCAATTGTAACTACCGCACTGACCCATAATAAATTTAGTGTACCCGTTATCTGTGATCTGTAGTCTAAAAATGGGTCACAGAAATTGTTCATTTGAAAAATCTGTTCTTTGACTACATCATAATCGCTTAATTGATGCGGCTGCATTATGACATCACACGCCACCCACTGAAATAAAAGCTGAGGATGTCATTGCAAAGGTAGGAGGAGCCAGAGTAGAATATTACAGAATATTACATTGCTTGAATAGTGGCTCTGTCTGCCCTGGGGGTATTATTGAAACCCAAAGGCTGAAAGGATGGGGAGAGAGAGAGAGAGAGGGAGCGAGCGAGCATGTGTGAACATATTCTTGTCACGGTACGCCCCCCCCAAACGTCTCCCCGTGTGTGTTTGCTTGTGTGTGTGTGTGTGTGTTCATCCGTGTGGCCATGCTCCCTTGTGTTTCACGGCTGCCCTTCATTGTGTTGTTATTGTTTCCGTATATAAGTCCTTTGTGTCAACGTTAACGTTGTCAGTGTTTGATCCCACGATAGCCTTAGTGCTACGTTGTCTTCCATGTCTCTAAATAAACATCGTTGTACGCATCATTGCTCCTCTTTTGTATCCTGCCAAGCCTCCCTGCGTTACAATTATGATAAAATTTGATAAAATACTAGATCATAGTTTGCAGTCTGAAGTACTTTTGACCTGCTGAGAGTTAGCCTGATTTGACTTAGCCTGTTCCTAACCTTTGTTTAGTATGTTGCATAAAAGCTCATGGAAATATTTCAGATGTAACATACATGTAACTGACCTAGTAGAGCAAAATTACAGAATTGTAAGGAGGAAGTGACGTTCTTGGGGCATATCATTAAAGGGGGAAATACACACAAGCTGTCTCAAAACCGAGCACAAGCCATAATTTCGCTACCTAAACCATAGTGGCATACTCCCCTCTTACTGTTTTAGTCCCACACGCATTACACCGAATACTGCAGGACCAAAGAGTGTCACACTTATCAGCCCAGTGGTAGCTGAGATACCACACCACCCTCTTAGATATGCCTAATATAACTGTCAAAAGGTGTATAACACTGAACCCAGCTACACTCCTTCCTACGGAGGAGGATGGAGATCCACAAGACTGCACAGCAGTCTTAGCTGAAGTATATATACCGCGGGTTGATCTCTTTGAAGAAGCCATAAGTAACCCAGACCTATGCCTCTATGTGGATGGGTCAGCATGCAGGGACGACACAGGGGTCAATAGGGAAGCATACGCGGTAGTAACAGATCATGAAATACTTAAAACAGAAGTATTACCATCCTCCTATTCAGCGCAGGCTGCTGAACTAGTAGCACTGACGGAAGCATGCAAACTAGCTGCAGACAAAACTGTTAATGATTTTGGAGCCATATGGAAACATAGGCAATTCCTGACAAGCTCGGGTAAATATATTAGACATCACCATCTTGCTAGAAGCCATTTCGCTGCCAAAGACAATTGCAGTTGTTAAGTGTGCAGCTCACAGGACTACAGAAGACCAAATCAGCAAGGGGAATACTTTTGCAGATAGAGTAGCAAAGGCAGCTGCAACTAAAACCGCTGTGCAAGCAATACAGGAAACCGCTGCTACCCCGCAGGCCACATTACGGGAAATTCAGTCAGGGGCTACCGCCACTGAAGGCACCAGGTGGAGACAACTAGAACCTCCTGTTAACAACCCACGCTGCTGTCAAAATAGAAGGACGAGGAACCTGGGTACATCACACACACCGTAAGAAGGCTCCGACACCAGCCCCAACTCCAAGCAGCAGCACCCAAACAGACTAGGTCGGAACTGTGTTGAGTAGGGTGTTAAAGGCAAGGCCTACCCTTTCGACACTCGGAACCGTCAAGAGACGGTAGAGAAAATCAGACACAGCTAACACAGTCAGAACATAGACTGAATATTAATATGGATGAAGAATCCCATGACTTATGAGAAGACTTGTTACCATTTCAGGGTCCCAACGCCACTGAAGCAGAATGATTAGCAGCTAAATGCCAACAAAATACAGCGTGTATGTCAGCCATTGTGCATGCCCAACATATCGAACAAGAGTACCTGGTGTGCCAGCACACCAGTGTTCCAAGGACTGTGATCCCTCTGAAAAACGCAGACGTAGGAGAAGTGAATATGACAATCTCTATGTGCCAGGTTATTAACCAGACCTCAAACTGTCCCAGTCCCACTAACCCCGCACCACCGAAAATGATGCTGCATGTGGCAGCTAGTAAGGGTGAGATATTTGTATAGCAGATGAAGCAGCAGGTGCCGGAAGTCTGGTCCAGATGCATCGATTATGTGCAGGTGCACAGCAATGGCACTTGCAGTGACTCCAATAGCAGTTCCCTGTGGAATTGCTCCATGACAACCCTGCAGGGGTATTGGAATGTAATGTGGGTCGGTGGTTCGGTGGCCTATGGTGAATTGCCACAGAACTGGACTGGTTGTTGTTATCCAGCTGTAGTGCGCCCAAGGACGCAGGTGTATACACTTCCCCATGCCAAGCAGCACAGGGTGAGGAGAGACATAACCAGCACAGACTATTGTGGTAGAATTCTGAGGGACCCATGGACCACTCCGGGTGAAACCATTGGTTGGTCCCTTTTCCTGGGCGGTGGCACAGTAGCAACCCTGCAAAAGATCAATGGCTTAGCTTATCAGTTACTGCAAGTAGTTAATGACACCTTAGCAGCAATAGGTGCCTTAAAGATAGAACAACAAGTGATAAGGGCAGCAGTGCTTCAACATAGAATGGTATTAAATCTCCTAACCATGAAGGAAGGAGGAGTGTGCAAAATGATTAACACTTCCTGCTGTTTTTACATTCCAGATCTCAGTGCTAATATTACTGATTATATGAATCATATGTGATCTGCCTTCACTCCGCAGCCTACAGTTCCAGTAGCGGCTGTAGCGTTGCCCATTCTGCTACTCATTCTTCTTCTTTTTCTTCTTCTTCTGTGTTTACCTCCTTTTTTGTCATTGCGTGTCAGACGTCTTTCTAGTGTGTTCACCATGCCAGCGCTCAGCGGCCATGCCAATGACCAACCGCAGCTCAGTGAAGACATTCTGCTCCCCAAGATGGGCGGTGCTGGTGATCCACATGAAGACATCGTAGTGCTATTTGCTGAATAAATGTGTGATAATGTGTGATATAGAATAAAGGGGGCAAATGTTGTGGAAATTTACCTTACTTCATTTTGTGGAAATGTACTTTGCTTTATTTTACTTTGCTTTATGTTTCTATAGTCACAGCATAACAGTCTGCAGATAAGCATGTGAGTCAGGTACACCAGCTGCTCACATACCGTTCTAACCATAGTGATAGAAGAAGCCTTCAGCGCTCAGGCTGACCAAAACATGAATTAGCTGATACTCTGTAGGAGTCGTTTTTCTTTTTTTTCTCTTTCTTCTGTTCTCTGTATAAGGGGAGGGGGACCGTACTGCGCGTCAGTCCTCTTACTCTGTTATACAGGGGACAGAACTCAATAAAATTTTACTCTTTACTACTCAATGCATAAAGCTGTCTGTGTTTGATGTGCTCTCATTTTCCCACCACATCCATTTATCAGTACTTCTGAATAACCAAAATGGCTTAAAACAGCTGAGGGGATGTTTGAAACTGAGTAATAAGATGTTCAGCAATTTATATATGATAATACAAGGCAGTAAATTAAATTGGGCTGAACTGGACAATAGTACCTGGCATGAAAAGTATGTCGTAGAGAGAGTAACAAAAAACTCAACCTCTCACCTCGCGCTCTGAGATGTCTCCGTCACTGTCTGTAGTGTCCTCTAGGATACTGCTGCCCTCACTAAAGTGTGTCACCCTGACCGGGTCAAACATCTCTTGAACATAATAACTACACAATGGAAAATCAGCTTCAAGTGCTGCACTGAGCAAGAGTGCACTGTAAATGGCCAGATATAAATGGCAATGTCAGTAGTAAATTTATATATGCAGTCATGGAACAGGACCTAGCTGTAGAGCACAGCTTTAAGGTGCATATTATGATGTGCTCTTAGCAATCATCCTCCTGGCTGTGTCTTGCTCTTTTGGCCAAATGTTTCTCTTCCAAAGCAGACAGACCAGACTTGCTGCATATTACTCCGTGCACTATAAATAAACCACATGTATAATGCCTTGTAAACAATGGAACAAGGGAAATTTGAATTGTGACTACTCTGTTAAAGGGGCGGATAAGGCAACCCACCCAAACCCCCCCGAAAGCTGTTCTGTTATCCCTAATTGCTATGCAATAGTCCTGTGATTAACTCAAAGGCTGGAGAAGTTTCACCTTTCTCTACTTGAATCCTGAAGGCTGTTCGGTTCTGTCACCCACAATCCATCCTGTGTAATTAAACATTCACATCATAACTCGACCCCGTGCAATAGGGCAAACTCACTCGGATGGGGGAAAGGATCACAGACTACCTGTACTGCTGCCGCAACTGCGGCCATTCCAACAACATCCACATACATTCCAGCAACATCCTATTATAGGACACAGTGGGCTTAAGTACACCCATTTAATAGCATGTTGGACCTTCTTTGGCCTCCAGAACTGCAGCAATTCTTTCTGGCATAGTTTCCACTATTTGCTGAAAATACTCTGCAGGAATCTTGGTCCAATCTTCATAGGATATTTTCTCTCAAATTACATGGAGGGACTGACATGTTCTAAACTGCCTGTTATACTCTTACAGCCGCTTTGAAATACAAAGAAAAATACAAAGAAAATACAAAGAAAATACAAAGAAAAGCCCTGACTCTGGCAAACTTCATTTTTTTGTAGGACAAAGAGAAAGATAAATAACTCTCTTTATGGCCTTTTTCCACTCATGCATACTAAGTCCAGTATGCATCCAAACATTGTCAGAATAGTAGGAGTGCAGACTTTGAAAAATGGTCGTGTCAGGCAAGCTATGCAGCTTTGTCCTTGGTTGTCTAGTCGTTAGGATTTGGCGCTCTCACTGCCGCGGCCCGGGTTGGATTCCTGGTCAGGGAAAAACCTCTTCTTTGGCTCATATAAAATGACAGATTCTGCATTAAAACATAAAGTTTGTGGGAGTCGGAGTTGAACCGACAGCCTAAGGATGACAGTTTTAACTTCTACTCTACCAACCGAGCTATTGAAAGTGACGTGCAAGTAATCCCACATGTCCAAACACCAGTATGTTGGCAAGTAACACAGCCAGTTTTGGATGTTTCAATTGTTAAGTTCATTTGACACAAAGAAGAAAGATTGCATTGTATAAGTTGTTCAGCTACAAACAGATATATCTTTTGATGACATTTGGAATCATACTGGACTTTGTGTACATGATTGGAGAAAGGCCATAAATGGTTAGAATAACATTCAGTGCTTTTGGAGAAAAGTTTCGAGAGTTTTGTCATGTAGTGAGAGAAATGAGTGGCTGAAATATCAGGCATTAAAAGTTCATTTTGCACTCACGGAAAGAAAATTGCTTTCATGTGGACCGCATTGAGATATCGATCTGCCTGTGGAACATAACACCTCTAAAGAGGCTAGATTTGTGCTCTCAAGCTGCGATGGTGGTTTTCTCATGGCTTCTAAAAGAAGAGGCTGTGGTCAGGGTGGAGTGAGTCTTTGATAACCAAGATTGTTGTTGTTTTGGCCTTCGAATAGACAATGGCATTACCCAGTGTCAGGTCTTTCTCAGTAAACTGCAGAGAATGATATAGAGGGCAAGAAATGATCAAGCACAGTTTTATTGGGTGTGTATCTGTAAAAAACACTACAGCTCTCTGATACATTTTTGGTTCAAGATTTAATCATCATGCAAATGATTGTGATTAATGCTTTGTCTGTTTAATTCAAATATTATACTATAAACCTAATATTTTAATAGGGTTGGCAACTTTCTAGTTCCGATTACTACATGTGTGTGAAGTACAGGTGCTGTAGCTATACGGTATACAATTGTCCACAGTAGCCTAATTATAATATATACAACCAAAAATCCATCTAAAATAAACACCAGAAACCTGGACTAAGGGTAATGTACATAAGTACATTAAATCTAGGTAGGACTGCTCAATAGCTAGGATAACAGCAGAACAATTGTCCCGCCGTATAAGCAAAATGAGAGCCTGCTAAGGCCGCCAAGAGGGTGCCAAAGACCATGTATTTATTTCTATTTGTTTTTTACCTATGTTATGTCAGTGGCAGCTCAGATTTCTGCATAGGGCCCCAAACAGGCTTGGGCCAGCCCTGGTATCACAGTGTCGTGCACTGGAAAACCATCAAGCCTGTTGACTATGCTACCAGTGTTGTTGATGTAACTGTGCAAATAAACTGCAAACACAATTACTTTTAGAAGTATCATCCAGTTTGTTTTCACAATTGCCAAAATGTAATGAATCACAGCCAGTGTTCTAAAACAGAGCTGGAATGTATTCCTGGTTGATGTGCCCTGTTTCTAGTTCCAAAAAAAAAAAAAAAAAAAAAAAAATTGGTGGATGAATTTTCAATGAAAGTGCTTCACTCAGCAGCCATTAATGATTCTTATATCCAGTATGAATAAATTGAAATTCCTATCCTTGTATCAGGTGCAGCAATTATGTGTAACAATTGTGAAGCAAAAAAGCAATAGCAAAATTTTAATATAACTATATAGGTAATATAGAACATGATCTAATGATATTAATTAGGCTATGCAAATAACACAACTACTTCGGTAGCAGATCATTCATGCCTGTTGAATAGGCAGTTTTCTGCTTTGCAGATACTTGAAATCTTTTACTAATCTTTCCCCAAATCCAGTAGGAGCTGCCTTTTACATTAACATGCCAGGATACACGCTGACTGGATGTTTAATCTTTCTAATGGGTAAGCTATATTCTTATAGTCAAGAAAGATATTTTTTAATTATTAATCAGTTAAAAGGATTTCTTACTGTAGGCCTATTATAAACAACATGGAGGAAATTAAAATAAAAATACTTGAGTTAGACAGTGGACACAGGTTGCTCATAAATCAAGTAAATGAAACTGGATGGACTGCTTAATTATGTAACAACACAACATTTATGGCGACGAAGATGTTTCACACATATACATTCTTACGTGCTGCTGACCTCGATATCCATATTTCACATTGATACTGTAACACTATAGATGAACCTAAACTTCACATTCTCGTCACGTTGATAAGCTTTTTGAAAGTTTGATCATGATCAAAGATCATGATCTTTGTTTTCTAAGTGTGTTTCCAAATTGCCTTTGACTGCTGTATGCCTAATTGCGGCATTTAGCACCTCATTTCGTCTCTAATTTTTGACATGTACTCTTGACATAAGTCTTGCATAAGTGACGTTACGACAAAGAAGACGAGCTTCCACCAGCTCATGGGAGCACTACACATCCCCAACATTAAGTAACAAAATCCCAGAGACCTTCTGCCTGTACTGGCCAGACTTCAGATCAGAAGGTGAGAGAATACAGTCATGTGTTGTGTGGCTCAGATTGTTCACACAGTTAGTAACAGTCCAAACACTTTAATTATACTGTACAGCATGAGACCTGGAAATGTGTGTATGTGTGTCTTCTCCCCAGGCTGAGCTCCAGCTTTGTAATGTCCATCATCAGAGAGATCTATCAGACTGGCTCTGCTCACTGTGTGTCCAGCTTGTTGAGTTCAGCAGAGAACTGCATCAACCTGAACAGCAGAGAGCTGGACTCTGTCCACTGTGCTGCCCTGCGCTTCATCCTCCAGCACTGCACAGCAGTCTCTCTCAGCCTGCTTTTCACCTCCATACCAAAGGCGGAGTTGGAGAACATTGAGCCACTGCTCTAACATGTCTCCCGTCTCAGGCTTGAACTTTTCTCACAATCAGAATTTTAACACAGAACTGGTCTGTTTAGGGAGTGTTATATAAACGTTTATGTACGTTTATGTGTTTTTCACGAGTTTCCTCAAAAGTCATTTTGTGCCAGCATCATTTAGGTTTTATTGAGACTCCTGTCAGGTAATCAGCAATATCCATGGATATTTACCTAGAATAAAATGACTTTCTGGAGGAAATTGGTAAATTTAAGTGAAATATTTATATTAATCCAAAATTAACTGCCCAGTAAGCCAATGACTCAACACCACACAAACTAGGGAAACATTCTGGAAAAGGGAAAATAATTTTATCATTTGAAACAAAATGTGTGTAAATAGCATTAATGTTAGTAGTTATGTGAGTGTGTTAGTGTTTTGTGACTCTACATGTTGGTGAATGTTGAGAGTGTTCAGCTGCAATAAAGCCATGCTGCTCCAGTTCCTGTCTCTTCTCTGTGTGGGGACTGATATGGCCTGTAGGTCACTGGCGCTGTTTCTGGAACATTCTGAAGGGCTGTCAGAACTGGACCTTAGCCACTGTCAGCTCACTAACCACTGCCTGCAGATGCTGTTCGCACACCAGCACAAAGCCCACATCCTGGAGTGAGTGGACAAGCGGGAGGAGGAATGTGTAGAGAGTCTTGATTGTTGAGTGCACAGTGAACACTAACATAGATATAACACATTTTACTCTTTTTCTCACAATTTAACACAAAATCTGGCATGTGACTGAACATAGAAGCTGTGTGTGTTCATTGTAAAGCATTGTATGTTCCTTGAAAGGCTCTATATAAATGTAACTTTGCTCATTCAGTCATATCCTGTGTTCCTTCAAGGACTTATTTTTTTCAAAAGCAAACAGCAAAAAGCTTGATTTTCTTGGTGATTTTATTTGGAAATGACGACCTCTCTCACTGGCTGCCTGGTTCACTGATCACTTCCTGTACTTGGCAAGATGGACCTCTGTGGTCTACAAAATATCCAGACTGCTTGTAGAAACACATGTTCTCATTAAAAAGAGAAATAAGGCATAACAGACTCTTTATGATTTACAGTTTCATGCCTGATAGATAACAAGTCATGTGTACAGGAACTGAAAGAAATGATATTTTGTTTAAAATGTCAGAATGCATAATTATCTGGCCATTAATGACTCAGGTCCACTGACACAAATATACTATTTATTTCTTTGCTTATTCATTCATTTGCTAATTCAGTCATTCGTTTATTCATTCATTCGTTCATTAATTTAATTCATTGATATATAAATCTACAGGTGTTTGTACTACTACGCGGTGATTTAGTAGAGGGAGGTGTGTTTGGGAATCCTGAACAATGTGGTAATTATAATCCATCTAATTTCAGCCTCAGTCACAATGACATCACTGATGTGTCAGCAAAGAGGATCTACGATACTTTCTCCACCAACAACAATATTCACACTGTGAGGTAACTGTGTGTGTGTGTGTTTAGGCATGTAAAATAAGGCTGTATTTATTTGAGTTTAAAATTTCAAATTTAAAAGCCTATTTTGATTTTATAGGCTCTTCAACAACAGAATTACAGGCATACAAATCTTCCTCTCAGACAAGTGCTTTGAAGTCTGGTGATGTTGATGTGTTGTTGGCACTGTAATGATGAGATTTGATTTTTCTAGATTATTGGGACTATCCAAATTATATTTTTGTTTTAAGTGAAAAAATGTAATGATTAAAAAACAAATTTTAGTTATCTTATACATTTTAAGATTACATATAAAAATCAAATACTCAAAATTTATTTATAAAGTACTTTTTAAAATTGTATTTTATTTTATTTTATTTTATTTACAACAGGTGCTATTACAAAGCAGCTTTTCAAATGTCCAAGTCCAAGCCCCCAGTAAGCAAGCCAAGGGTGACAGTGGCAAGGAAAAGCTCCCTAGAGCATGAGGAAGAAACGTCAAGAGGAACCAAGACTCAAAGGGGCCCCATCCTCCTCTGGCTGTTTAAAGAGAGACCTAAATTAAAAAATGAAATAAGCATTTAATGTTTAGACCAACTTTCTGGAGGTTCTAGTCTTGTCCCAATAGTGTGCATGTGTCTGAGACCCAAGTCGCAAGAGAACGTCCATTAAGGGCAACAGAGAGTAGTTGGTTGGGGTGGAGGTGGTGTGGGCTACAACAGGGGACATCAGGGGATGATGTGAGTAGCCAATCTTAGACAAGATGAGGCTGAGTAACATCACGACATCACGGGTAGGTGTACCTCAGCAGAGTCCACTATCAGTCCAGTGTATTAGTGCAATGATGTTTGATTCCTACTCGAAGAACATGTGATATTTCCAACATTCACTTTAGGTATCAATGAAGTTGTGACATCAAGCAAAGGAGGACAGTGAGACATGAGTAGACAAGCACAAGTTGGACTTATTAGGGACAATGAAACAAAACCTGAAGACAAGAAAACAGAAATGAAAGCCTGAGTGAGCTGAACTGAACTGAATCAAACTCCTACCGGTATATGGACCTAGCTCTATAATATAGTTGAAACTGTAAGTTGCTATAGATAAGCGTGTCTGCCGGATGTCTGCTCACATTAAGCAGTGCAGTTGTGCAGTGTGAACATGACATCTGTCTTTTACAGCAAAATCTAATTATTTTATTATTCTTTAAATGTCTTTAAATGTCTTCATGGTCTAGCAACTCATAATGGCATTAGCACTTGAAAGCAAAAAAAAAAACCAAAAAAAAAAACCCAACAGCAAAACAAAAACATCTCAAAACACACTTATTGCATTGAGTTCTGTTTAGATGACTTTTGATTTTATATTAACACATCTACTGTTATCTATTTACCTTTTCCTTTTATCATTATATATGTCATTTTATTTTTTATCCTTTGGGCAATTAGTCTCTTCTCAATGCGTTTTATTTTTTGTGTGCAGAGAGAAGGGGTAAGAAGATGCATATACAGAGGTCTGGACTAGCTGTGCTGTCAAAGGTTAGGGGAAATGAAATAAATAAATGTTCCAAAATGTTTTTTTAAATAGTTTAGTATCCAACATTTTAAATTCTAACATTTATGGTTACCCCCAGCAGTGATCAGTGGTGGCTCAGTGGTTAAGATACTTGACATGTAGTCAGAAGCTTACCAGTTCCAGCCCTACTGCTGCCAAGTTGCCACTGTTGGTTCTCTGAGCAAGGCCTTTAACCCTCAAGACAACAATTCGCTCAGACAACAATGGCCACAAGAGGGAGACAAAGAGCTTCTCTAGTAATCAATGAAAACAGGAATACCCTGTAACTGTATGCTATACTATTCTTTTATTTTATATTTTTCCTTGATGTCCACTTACAATGTTTGCATGGCTTTATGTTCCAAAAATAATCATAATCTATTTCACACAAATATTTTCCAACCTGTTTATCTTGTAGAATTAAATAGGACATGTATTACATTAGGAATAAAGAATTCTGCGCTGCATACACTTAGACATCGGTAATATAACTTGCAGTTATATAACTTCTAGTGAAAATCCTTGAAGCAGTCAACAGTGAGCTCCATTTAACCCTCTGAAGTTAAACAAAGAATTGCAGCTAAATGTGTGAACATTATCACATGTGTCAGTTCATAACAAGTTAAGCTTCATAATAGGTCACGAAGTCAAGAAAATTCATACCTAAGCATTACTTTGTTTGATATGTTTATGGATGTATTTGGGTATAACCAGGTCATTTGCCTGTTTTTATGTATTGATCTTTATTGCTCCAAAAAACTACTCACGTCTTCCAATGTTCTTGATCCCCACTTCTAAGAAATAGTAAATGGACTAATCGTAGTTGTGGATAAGTATAAGACTAAACAGCTGTGAACTAATTCCACACGAGGGGAGTCATCACTGGAAAGGTGTCCTGGTGCGAGGCGTGCAGTGGTCCCTGTCCTGCGAACACAGAGAGACACAGAGGTGAGATACCAGTTAAAAAGGTTTGAGAAAGTACATCCTCCACTGACAAGATTCTGTTGTTTAAATGTAAATGGAACAGGTCTGCTCCTTCTCTCAGCCAATATAGAAACAGCAAACTGCACTACAACAAGTACACAAGGTGTAATGAACTTGCTATGAGAATGATCTCAGTAAGTAACTCAGAAAGGAAAGGAGCTTCTCCTTCCTGTTTTCTTTGTTCTCTTCTTGTTAGTGTTTGTATTTGCTCTTTCAAAACACTCCTGCACTCATTCCTCACACTAAAACATGAACCTGGTGTTGTTTACACAGTGACTTGGTGTGAGGCATCTGATCCATGATTTCCCCCTGGGGTCACAGGTCTCGTTTGTCGCCCTTTTTTTTCTCCTTAAGACAAAAACAAATTAAAATAAGAGCAGAAAAACTGAGCAGAAATAAACAACTATTAAAATTCTAGATGCACTGTGGAATGTTCAGAGAAAAACAAGACACTCCAGTCTCTATTGTATTTAATATGTGGTATTTAACTGTCAATATGGGGACATTACGACAAGGGAGTGGGCTCAGCTGACCTGTCTATGATTTTATTATTATTTTTTTTTTAATCCTAGTCTTTGATTAAGTTAAGGCATTTTTCTTTCAAAGAAAAGAAAAGGAATGGAACATGTGAAACACAAACAGAAAAATAGGTATGCATTTATCTAATAAACTGATGACTACGATTAGGTGAGACAAGTTTTAGGATATAATAATAAGTGTATAATTTCCATCACACTTTTCACCTGAGTCTCCTGTGTTTCTGAATAAAAGAAAGTAATATAACACACGCAGTTATACAATTTCCGAAAGGCATATTATTTAGAAATAAAGAAGAACTTGGTTATTATTTGGTTATTAGGACACATGAGGAAAGAATTTCAGTTGCATTCATTTAGCCAAAGACATCCATGACTGAAACAAGCTTCCTGTCACCACTGACCACCCTCCTAGCGTTCATGTCTCCACGGTTTCCCTGTCTAGTGTCTTTATTTTGATTTACTCCCTTGTTGTGGTTCCATTCCTTCGTTTCGTTTTCTGCACCCCTCATAATTTGCACTTGTGTCTGGTTTAATGCTCATTTGACCATGTTTTTAAGCCCTGTTTTAGTTTAGTCTTGTTGCTATTTATTGTAAGTCCAGCTGCTGTTTGTTAATCGAGGCTTCCGTGCATGTGAATATAAGCCTGAATGTTTATCCTCGCCCCAATGTTATAGCCTGCATCCCTGGTTTGTCTTCGTGCACTTTTCTTTACTTTAGTTTATCATGAATTCTCGGACTCTCCATGTTAATAATTTGACCCTGGACTTTGGATTTGCCCCTAATAAATCTCACTCTTTTCCACACACTGCTCATCGTTACACTTCCCCAACCTACTATATTTACATTAAAACTCCGTCAACAGCAGTCTTTAGCGTTGAGGGTTTTTTTAATCTGTGTAAAATTACATAATTTCTGCTGTTTCAGAAGTGAAGGATTTGCGTGCTCTAAATTTTCATAATTCTCGTATTGCATAAGACATTTATTTCCATTATATGTTTTAGCATTCAGGTGGTCATTTTTCTTTTCAACAGTTATTGGCGTGATCCAATAGATCCAAAGTCAAACGAGTACGCACATCATGTGTTGAACCCATCCATAGTATTTTTCTGCTTATCTAATATGCCAATATTTTCTCGTAACCATCCCACCAAGTACGAAAAACACCCAAACCTAAATGCTTAGTAACTAAAGTAAAGCTTGTGTCAGTGTCTTAATTTATATTCTGCATTAGTTCATCAAATGGTTATTTATTGAGAGTGAGTCTGTATTTTGTATTTGAAAAAAAATAAAACTGTCAGCATTAAGCAGGTTTGTTGTCAGGTTTGAAGGCTGTGGTTGTGCTATTTTTCTGGCCTTTCTGGTCAACTAATTTCTGTACCCAGTCATTCCATCAAGGGAGGTGTGTTGCTATTGAAATGTCTAACTTCCTTCATCTAGGGAATTCATGACATACATTAGAATTACATTTATTATAGCTGCAGGTGGCAAGTAAAGGGTCCAATCATTTTATCACATCTGCACAACTTGGTTGCTGATGACATCCCATATAAAGTTCACCAGCCTTTGTGGTTGGTTTTGAGGTTTTGTTTCCAGGAATGTTGTATTTTGAAACCAATCTCTCAATTTTCTCTGCTGAATTGCTTTATATAAATATTATTTTTCTGATTCGACATGACTAAGAAATATAGTTCCCCCAGAAGGTCAGTTCACCCCAAATGTACTTGCATTCACAGTATGTTCATATACACCATTGAAGTTTGGTGATAATCTAACACTCTATGGCTAAGTTTTAGCCTATTAATAAAAATCCTGCTCTTGGGGATTGATAGTTAAATACACATATTTTTGATCATTATTTACAAGAAGATCTGCATTTTTTACATTTAAAAGGTATCTCTAGATCAAAAGGTCACTGACTTGTTTGAAAGGTGCATTTGCCCAACTAATTTAGGTATCAAAAATCAGGCAAAAAAAAGGTTTACGAAACGTATTGAACTTTTTTTATGAAATAGTCACAAAGTATTGCACTGTATAAACTGCATTTCTCATGCACAATTGGTACACAATGGGATTGACTCATTTTTCTTTTTTTAAATACCTTTTCATATGTCAGAGGGGCTCTGTTGGCAAAAATGTCCTTTAATTGCCATGCTAGCTCAAAGTCCATAAATCAATACTCATGTCAAGTTTCATAAGAATTACTCAAAGAAGTCTTCATTTTTTTTCAGCTGTTTTGAATGAATCAGTACACCTTGGAAGGATTGATAGGTATGTAAGTGCCATATACCATACAAATATCAACATGTTTCAGTCTCATCAACATTTTGATACCAAATTTGGGAAGATTGGAGAAAGGTCCTACGACTAGTGTGTTACAGTTCATCAGCAACATAAAAAGTAGTAGGATATTTAAATTTAAAGTAATTTCTACAAGAATCAACGTTATAGAAGTCCACTGAAGCCAGTTCTATGATTAGCCCATTACCTGAAAAACATTAGCCAATGTTTGAGTCATCCTTAGGAATCCTTCAGCTTGCTTACAGAAGCAGTATGCAAAATTTCATCTTGATCACAAGAGCAGTCATTGAGAAACAGTTATTTGCATATTATAATGCCCCATATTGACAAAACTGCTACATTTGGTAAGCTACCTCAAAGTCAATACTGGTATAAGTCTTTTAAATTTCATGAAATCTGAACATGTCGTTCAGGAGTGACAGCTAGTTAAAGTTAAAGTTAAAGCCTGACCTTTGTACTACTAATTTGTACTACTAATATTAGACTGGAATAGGACAGCTGTATTTTTTATGTCAGGTTTTTTGTTTAAATAATTATTGAGATTCAGACTCTTGCAAATATTTTGACACCAATTTCATTCAGATTGTGTGAAAATCCTAGGACTGGTTTGAAATTAGCAAAAAAATAAAAAAACAAACAAACAAAAAAGTGACATCTAATGGGCAGAGCCTATCTGAATTCAGGAGAAGCCAAGGAAGAATTAAATAAAAAATAAATAATATTATTTCTATATTCACCTCCGTCTTTTCTTTTGAACATCTGCAAATGTTAAATATAGTTTTGTCTGCAGTTCATAAAGGAAAAAGCAAAAATACATTAGAGTCAGAACTTTTGTTTCTTTGTCACACAGTTTTATTATTTTTTTGAATTCTTGTATTGTCTTTTAGCACACATTGGCAAATGTGTCCATCCTCCTGTCGATTGTCCTTGGACTTGTCCTCGGCCTCACACAGGCAGGTGAAAAAGGCTGTCACGGAATTGAGGGCCACACCTTTGCCTCTTGTTGTGCTTGGACAGCAGCTGCTGGTGCACCTTCCTCTGTTCCTCCTGCTCCTCAAGTTTGGCCTCCTTATGAATCTGCTCAATGGTCTTGGGCCCGTGGTCAGCTCGCCGCGACACCCAGTTATTCTAGAAAAGCAAAATCAGCAGATGCATACTTTTGCATCACCATGCGCTGGAATGGCAAACACAAACACACAAACACAGGCAGAGTCTCTAACCAGTCGCAGGTCGATGACGTCCTGGAGCAGGAACCGAATGCGTGAGGAACCCCTCCTCTCCTTCACTGTCTTTTTTATATATTTAAAGTAATGATCCATTTTTGGCTGAGAGAGAGAGAGAGAGAGAGAGAGAGAGAGAGAGAGAGTGTAAGAGAAACGTCGACAAATTTCAGATATTCTTCACCTTTCGATTCGATCAGGTGTGCTCTCAGCTGAACTCATGTCACAAGACGTTTATGACTCTTATGTAAACCCTGCTGCCTTGCACGTTGGTCAGTGCTGTAAAGCAGTTCACTGCCATTGTGGGTGTAGCTGTGCTGTCATCAGCTGCACTTGGCTTTGGGGAATCCAGGGTGCAGCAGCAGGAGGTGGCAAACGTGGAGGAGGCTGTGAGAGCAAAACCTTCTAACAGCTGACCAGTCCTGAATAAAAGCCTTTCATTTTGTCAGCTGCAGTAGGAGCAGAGCTAACAACCACACTAACAACTTCTCTAAACAATATGAACTTGGACACTTTTAAAATCATTGCCAAGGCCTAATAATACACTGATATCAGCACAGCATGCTAGTCGCACTATAGATGATGATCCTAATTAGTTGGCTACCCTGTAGTCAGAGTGCAGGCAACAGGCAAGCAACAGAAAACACTGACGGCAAAACTTTTATAAACAACATTTCAACATGCTTGTTTTTTGGTTAAAAGCGTGCATGGAAAAAAAAAAAACCACAATAAAAAAGACCAGGAAACTTGAACACAAATAACTGTCACACTAGTTGGTGACTGAACTGTCAACATCACAACTGCCATTCCTACTAGAGACAAAATTGACAGTCAATATACAATATCCAAAACTTCTTCATCCAGTTTCGATGTGTAAAGTACTTGTTGTGAAAAACGCAACACAGACCAAATCTGGACAAAATCCGCACAGCCGCTGCACTGCACACTAGCACTCATCTACACATGCGCCGTAAACCTTTACATGACATATTAAAGATAAACCGATGCAAGTGCTGAGCATCTGCTGAGAATATTAAATCAACCCAGACCAGGCCCGCGGCCTGCTTACCCTGGCCTTCTCCAAGTCCAGGTCTTTGCCGATGGCTGTGAGGAGGTGGCACAGACGCTCCAGGCTCTCCTCGCTGTGGTTCATGAACAGCTTGACCACACAGTCGTGCATGATGGCCTCTGACAGCATGTGCAGCTTGAACAGCTCCCCGATGAACTTGATGTTACCGATGGACCTCCTGTGGGCCTTGTCCTTCGCCTCCTCCAGATCCTCCTCCAGCCTCTCCCGCTCGCTGGCCTTGCGAGGAGTAACCAGAACAAAGACAAAAGCAAGAAACAGCGCGTTTGGACCCGATAACGACCAGGCCGCCTCCCAGCACTGCTGCCGATTTCAGTCCCCTTTCTCCTGATCTGTGGGTTGGTGAGTCGGGTAAACTAGACAGGAGTGCTGCTTACTGAAGTGGCCGCTTCCAGCTGGTGCCGCAGCTTCTCCAAAACATCATCGTTGACCTTGTCCTTCTCAAACTCCTTCTGACAGCGGTTCAGCAGCAGCTTTTGGAAACCCACAGTGCTGGTGGGCTTGTCTGCCATGGGCACTTTTAACTACACAGGAAAGACATGTAGGAGAAACACTTGGGTATAAGACAGTGTTGAGAGTTCTGTTACTAAATAGAAGCTGATTAAAGCTCCATGTCAGTTTAGAGTGGTTCAAACAGAGTTCACTTCTGTGTGGCATTTGCCTTTGTATGGAACTTCAGCAGCAATGTATGGGAACATGTTACTCACCATAGCCAGGCAGCTGCACATATTGCCATAGACCATAGAGAAGCTGGGCTCATCGATGGCTTTTTCAAAAACCAGATCAACCACGCCTTTGAGGCGCTCCTCCGTGTCGATGGTGAGGTCCATCACCTGCTTCATCAGCTGGTTAAACATCTGCGGTGTCAGTTTGTTCAGGATACTGCGCACCTTCTGGAAAAGCTCCTGGAGAGGAAAACAGACTACCGACTAAGCTTTCCATTACAAAGATCCCAATCTTTTGTTAAATTCAGCAGTTCTTCCACATAATGACTAACTCCTCACTTTCACCAAATATTTACTCTGCCATTTGGAACTTCGTCATGAACAAAAATCACTCAACTTTGCTATATAGACCGATAAAGGCATCATACATCAATCACACTTTCCGAGAAGTGTAGCACTGGCAGCAAACAGTTTATCAAATCTTATCAACTAAAACCCCTCATGTGCTCCAAATTCAAATTAAAAGAAAACCCATTAGAACCAGCTACAAGAATTTAAGATTTAATCAACATATAACTCCTACAAAAATATATATATATATATATATATACATAATAACCAAATCTGATCCAATAATAACCCTACCGACCAGACAATGCAATGAAGATCTGTCAATCTCTCCAAATGCTGAATTGCACACAAATTTGCAAGAATATTTTTAACACAACCATTGGGTGTTAACCTATAATATATACAAGATCATCCACAGAATACACTACAATATCTACAATACTCTCTCACCAAAATCAACACCACAATCAACACAAGGAACAACAAGCACACAATATCTGGTCCTCAGTATCATCACACCCCCTATTTACACTAGAAACCCATGTCCCCCTGCATAGCTACATTCGTGCACACTCCCCGCACACCCACCCAATTAAACAACGACTCTATAATTTAAATATCCAATTCTTGAAGAGCATATCGCAAATAAAATTAAGTAGCTTTCAAGCCAACCATAACAGGCTGTGACTCTGAAATCTGAAAACAGGGCATGGCGGAGTGAGGTGCTGACCTGAGTTTTCTGGGTCTCGGGGTTCTGGGTGTTCTCCCTTTTCATGCCAGGCTTCCAGGCATTCTCGGCCTTCTTCAGCTGCACCTCGTCGTTCATGGACACGTTGGTGATGATCTTGCGGGGAGGCAGCCGTCTCGGGCCTACACTGAGCAGCTGAAGCAACAAATGGGTGCTCTTTATTATGGGCGGTAACATTGTCACAAAGACCTCGGTCACAAAAGATGACCAGGCGCTCATTTATTTGTGACAGAAGAGAAGGGATGAGCGGAGAGACCCACCGGTGCACCCCTGCCTCCAGGAATTGCCCTGCTGAAGTCTGCAGAGGCTGGGTTGAAGCCTGGGTCTCTGGCGATAAGGCGAGGGCCCACCTGCTGCAGGGGCAGCTTGTTTTGTTTGATCTAGAAAAGAACAGAGTCAAGTCGAAGTCCATCAGCCCCTCTCCATGGAATGGTTTTAAAGCTCCCCTAAGGCCAATGTTTTAGCAGGCTTACCTTGTCCAGTACCACATCAGAGATGGGAGGAAGCCCCTCTGGCTTCTGCATGCAGGCAGGCATGAACTGGAAGGCCAACAGGAAGTCTCTATCATACTGCCTCTTCCCATCCTTCAGCTCTGGCTCTGCATGCAGAGAGGGGTACAGTGAGCACCTGGAGAGAGGAATCACCTCTCTGTCAGGACACTGGGCCTGCCCCACAGGAGTGTCCTCTTTTGGCTTCTTCCAGGTGTTGGATAAACTAATAGCTGTAAAACATAACAAATCGGTCTGGTGTCTTTTTAGTGTCCTAACATAGCATGTCATGCATGTGGTTATTTACCTTGACTCAAGCTTTGCCTAAGCTTGGACTGTAAGATGGACTCCACTTTATCCTCCAGCAAGACCTCTGGCTCCTTCCCAGTCTCTTTCAGCTCTGCCCCAGTGGAGGCTCCACAGGCCTGGACTGCCTCTATAACAGCCTGGCCTGGGAGAGTGAGGCCTGAAGGAGCAGCAGTGCTGGAAGGCAATGAGGGCATCAGCGTGCCTGAGGCAACCGCCTCTCCGGCTGCTGGACTTACAGCCTTCGCCGGACAGTGGGCCTCCAGGGCCAGGCTGACACTGACATTCCCCTGCTCTGCTACCTGGCTGTTCAGCTGCTGGGATTTGAGGTAGAAAATGCGAGGATAATGAGGGTGTGGACATAAAAACTAGCAAAAGACAGAAAAGATGGAGAGAGAGAGAGATAGAGAGAGAGAGAGAAAGAAAGAGAGAGAGAGAGAGAGATACTGCACACACATGCAGAAGAAGGGGAATGGCAATGAGGGTGGGGGGGGTGAGCACAGCACAGCACAGCACAGCACAGCACAGCATAATTAGAGAAGTGAGTAGAGAAAGAGACAAAGAGAGAGAGAGAGGAAATGAGAAAGCACAAGAGGGCAAAAGATCCAGCCGCAAAGGCACAAAATGTGTGTGTGTGTGTGTTGAGGTGGGGGGGGAAGACACAAAGACAGCAAGAGACAGCAGACAAGCATGGGGTGCTTAAATAAATGGGCAGGAGAAATAGAGAAAGAGAGGAAAGAGGAACACTGTTAACATTTAGGGAAAGAGGACACAAAGTAAGTGCAACAGCGCAGCAGTGAGTGTTCCCTTTACAGAGAGGCCTTTCCTCAGAGGAGCTGAGGTGCTCAGGGTTTGGCTGAATCCTTCTTACAGGGCCTTTATGTGGGCTGTCTGTGTAGAGGGAACACGAGGGAAGATCAGGAGGATTTGAGTGGCTGTGAGGGAGAACTAAGATGGAGGCAGACGAAAGAATAGGCACGGCAAGTCGGAACATCAAAACACATCTGAGAAGCCTTCTTAAATCAGAACAGCCACAATCACACAAGCTACTGGAACCAGTCAAATATGACGGAGGAGGGTCAACGGTGTGACCGAATCACTGAAGAAGGAAGAGAGAATGGCCAGAAATCAAACTACACCATCAGATTTTGTTGCTGATTGTATGATGCTTTTAATAGGACAAGACAATGAAAGCCAGCCAAACAACCAAACAATCAGCTCAGAGCTCATTATGAGGGAGGACTAGATGAGAGAGTACTTTGACCTGTGGAGTGGATCACGCGAAGCAGCGGCCTGCAGCCGATCAGGGGCTCAGGCTGCGGGACTGAATGGCTTACCTGTGGAGCAGTAGGGGTAGTGCAGGGACGTCCCACTGGTGGGCTTGTGTTCTGGCTAATGCCTACTCCAGACATGATCTCCTCTGTGATATCCTTGCCATCCTGGTTAGGGTCTCGGATACGGATCTTAGCGAACAGTAAGTTATTTGCATCTATTAAGTCAATCTACAATTAAATTAATTTCACCTCTGAGGCAGGGGGAATACTCACTGTTTTCTTTACCCTCTTAGTGGGTGGAGGCTGCTGAGCTGTATGCACTATTATGGATGGAGATTTGGTGTATATGGTCTGGCCAGGATAGTATGAAGGCCCTGCCACTAGTGGTGACCAAAAAAAAGCACTGGTTTCAGTTAGAGAGCAAACGAAAAACCAGTTTCAGCCAGCGGGAATACCCAGAAGAAAGGTCTCTTTATCGGTGAGAGCACGCATGTGGGTTTCCCAGGTGGGGGTAGAGAAAGGGAAGTCCAAACTCACCATATGCTAGTGGGCAGTCTGCAGGAAAGAGCCCAGGGTAGAATGTACTGGGTCCTGTGGGCTGGAGGGAGTACTGCTGGGGATGTCCCACGTAGGGAAGGCCACTGTGGTGATACTGAGAATGAAACAGAACAGCAGAAGTAAAGGGCCTAGCACCAGACATGGCCATTCATATAGGACACTCCTAAAAGAGATATTCGAAGCAGTAAACAAACAAAAAATACAAAAACATTTAGTTTTTACACTGAAAAAAAACTAAACTAGAACTTCTCATTTCTGCTTCCAAGATAAAACATATTTTTATCTACACATTTTAGGAGCAGTTTATTTATTGCTGGCCAACCTGTTTATAGACAGATTTTCAACCCATTTGCTACACTGTGTACATATTTGCACAGGCGCTTTTCTCTGCTCTGGGTACCTGAGGCACGTAGTACTGGAGTACGTAGTACTGGCCGGTCTGGGATGAGGTGAAGGGCATGGGTGTCAGGAACATCATGATGGGCTGGCTGGACACGGGTCGAAAGGAAGCGCTGTTACTTGGAATGGCAGGCTGGGCTGTCTGCATCTGAGGGATCTGGAAAAGCTGGGAGAGGAGAGGAGTGGAGAGTGAGGGTCACAGAGCAGCGTGGCGTATGCCGCAGCAGCCGACTCAGACGCTCGGAGTGAAGACTTTAGTCAAGAGTTGAGTCGTGGACTCTACAGCAGTTGTACTGGGAATGTTGAGGAGATATATACATAAAAAAAAAAAGTTTAAAATTTTCAAGGGATTTTGAATGTCCTATTATGCTAGGCATGCAAGATACAAAAAGAAAATCTTTCAAGAGTCTGTTTCACATGCATGGCACTAATACAAGGGTGAATGAACTAGCATGAAAAATTAAACAATTACAATGATGGATGCAGCTAATTAGCCATTATTGCAGGAGAGAGGATATATATGTAAAAGACAACTAATCTTGAATGTAAATTTGTACCGATAACCTGAGTCTATCAAAGCCAATGCTGACAAAATATGACATGAGCTAGAATTCAGAATGTGACAAACCCCCATCCCAGTTGGCTTTGATGCTCAGAATGGGAACATAGTGAGGGAATTCCTTCTACATGAGAAACAGTAAAATGAGCCTAAGAGGTGATTCTCACATACTGTCTCCCACCGAGCTGTTGCCATCTTAACATTTTCTGGACATAAAATCCTCCCTCCAGCAGTTATGCATGCAGGCAGAAATGAACCTTTGTATGGGCTCCTGGGTAATGGAGCAGCCATACCATGTCCAAAACAGATTATTAAAAAGCACTGGAGTCCAAAGGAAATAAAAAGAAACAGACTAAAAAAGACTAAACATAAAAGACTAAACATAGGTGCTGGCATCCTCCGAACTGGGGAGCAGAGTGGAGCGCAGGTGCACCACTGAGCTACTGGAATGTCTTTCAATGCTTTTTTTGAAGACTGCAAAATTACCTGAATGGATCTCAATCCTCCCTTGAATATTGAAGCAGGAACGAGAGAGAAGCTAGTGGAAGAACGCACTAATGGGTGTAAAGGGTCAGAGAGACTGTAACACGCTCAGATACACTGGCACACACAATTTAAACAAATCTTTAAACAAATTTAAACCAAAACAAGTTTGTTTGTTTTTTTTAAATGACGGAATTGAACACTGTTGTTACAGTGGAATTGTGAGGTCAGAGGCAGAGCAAATGTGTTCCACTAACCTTCCTGGCCCTTTAAGTGCACTACTGCAGATAGACTGAAAACAAATTTCACCTAAATAAAATCACACTGTAACACTGAAAACATAAACACAGACAAGCACTGAATGAGTGGTAAAGGGCATTAAAGCCTAAGTATTACATGGAGATCACTGCTCACATTTTCAATTCTTTCCTTTGACAAAACAACTCACATCAGCAGCCAAGGCACTGCACTGGCTTTCTAAAAGGAGATGGCAGATGGCACTATCAATTAGCTTCACTCAAAAATGGGAGAAAACAAGGAATGCGGCATGTTATGCGCTCGTGCACATAGTTCGGTCACACATCTCTGCTATGGTCTTCCAATGTACACTGCCCTTGATGTGAGGCAATATGGCCACCTACTGTAAGCTCAAACTTGGGTCACGATATCATGCAGAGCCTTCATAATACCCTATGCTTCTGTGCATGTGCTAGTCAGATTCAAGCTCAAATATCGTCTCTCTCAGCTAGCACAGCCCGGCCTCATCTGTCTACAAAACTTCCAAGAGGTCTCCGGTACACTAGACAAATGTTGCTGTTTTGTATTCACAGAGAACATTTATCCAAGTATGTGTACTGGTCAAAAGGTTGGGATGCGGCTGGGAGACAGGAATCCATCTGCCTCTGAGATTGATGTGTGAGTTGGGGAGGGGAGTGCAGTGGCTAGAACACTAAACTTGGCGAGGTTTTACCACAGGCACACAGAGGAGCATGCAGCATACAGTGGGAGGTGCTGCGCTGCGGCGGCGGACATTAGCTGCTGGTGGGCAGGATGAGAGAGCAAACTGGGGGTGGAGGAGGGTGGGGGGAGCCAGACAGAGACTGTGGGGGCAGGATGCGTGCAGACGCATGTCACATGCTGCAGGAATCTGGACCATGTTGCTGACAAGTTCATTGAATGTTTTGAAGCCAACTACAGCACATGCATGTCTGTGTTGTATCTGGGCTTGGTGGATTAGGGTCAAGAAAGACTTATTTTTAGCTGAAGATGTCTATCAATAGCAACACAACTGCAGATAACCATATTTACTGCTAAACTTTGGCTGACATCTCAAGTGAGGCGCACTTCATACAGAATGCCAGGAAAATAATCTCCTCCTAAACGTCAGTAAGACAAAGGAGCTGATCGTGGATTGCAGCAAGAAGCAGGAGCGGCACTACCAACCTGTGACGATCAGTGGAACCACGGTGGAGAGAGTAGATAGTTTCAGGTACCTTGGTGTTCACATCTCGCAGGACCTGTCCTGGTCCCGCCATACCAGCTCCCTGGCAAAGAAGGCTCGTCAGCGTCTTTACCACCTCAGACGCCTAAGGGACTTCAGACTGCCCTCCAAGGTACTGCGGAACTTCTACACCTGCACTATCGAGAGCATCCTCACGGGGAACATCACAGTCTGGTTTGGAAATAGCACCAAGCAGGACAGACAAGCTCTACAAAGGGTAGTGCGTTCAGCAGAGCGCATCACTCACTCGGAACTTCCTGACCTGCAGACCACCTACTACAAGCGGTGCCAAACCAAGGCCAGGAAAATTGTGAAGGACCCCACCCATCCCAACAATAGACTCTTCTCTCTGTTGAGGTCAGGGAGGCGCTTCCGCTCCCTGAAGGCCAAGACAGAGAGGCTGAAGAGGAGCTTCTTCCCACAGGCCATTCGGGCCCTGAATCAGGGAAACTGATAAACTGTGGGGACCACCACCACGTAACATGACTGTATATCTGTACATCTGTATATATAGATTTAGATTTATACTCAATTAACCTGTTACAACAACTGTAGATATGGTACTATACAATGGATCTGTACATTCTGTAGATTGTGTACATATATACTCAACCATATACATTGTACATTGTGTATATAATCATAATATACATATATTGTACATACATTGTTAATATATTTTTGTACATACATAGAATATATATTTATCTGTATATATATATATTTTTCTCTATGCACCCCTGGTTCTCTTCCTCAGTTTGGACAGAGCACTCTCCACCATTTCACTGCGTGTTGTACTGTGTATGTGACAAATAAACCAAACTTGAAACTTGAAACTTGAGAAAGAATACAAGAGTTAATTTAGTGTCTTGTGCAAGTCAATATAACAAGCTCATGGTTCATTGCAGGTGGAGCCACCGTCCTTGTTGATTGAAAACCTTAAGAAGCAGAAGCAACAGTCCTATTCCAAGCTAGAGAAAAAAGGCACAGGACTATCACACAGTAGACTCTGAAATGGAGGATCTCTCACATTAAGGTATGGCTATGCCGCCTTGACTTTTTACCTCCAGACATTCTTGTGTGGTTACTAGATTTTTCCCACATTCCATTAATTTTCTCAAGTAAATAAAGATATAGATGCAGTAATTAATTGAAGAGAATAGCTGGTGCCATCTTTATTCTGAGCTCAATGTTGCATACAGACGAGGTATTGTCCACAGAATGTCTAACAGTCTCAGGTGGGTTCAATCTTTATACATTTTCATCAAGTTACAAAACCATTTTTTTATTAAAATTGTATCTTTAGGTGGTATCCTGGCCTCAATGCGGGACTTGCCACAGAGGCCATATTTGGTCATTCTCACTTCCTGCTTACTTCAAAAGCCTAATTTGGTCTTTTACAATTCCTGCCATCATATTATTACATTAATAATTTCATTTTATTACCTCACTTGAGTACACCTCTAGCTGGATATTGAACCACTTGGTTGTAATCCTAAATGAATCATGAATGACGCAATCAAAGGATCACTGCTTGAAGCCAAGCAAAAAAGTTTGATTTTTCACATTCACAGACATGAAGAACCAGCAGGACGAACCAAGACTGATGTGAACTGTGTGGGAAAGTAGACTTTTCACATACTGTAGAACAAAACCGCTTTGATGAAGTTGTAAGCAAAGAGCTATTAAGAACATAAGCCTGTGTAAATCCTGATAAGCAACTGTAGTTCAGAAGTGTTTGAATATGTGTATTGTTTGTTTGTATTTTCACAGGCCAAAAACAAGTACTGATTAGCAAGATTTACTACCTCCCAGTACACCATTTCTTTTTACTGCCTGAGTAGATGTTGATGGAAGTCAAAAGGCCAACAGAAGCAACAGCCATCTGGTGGTTGCTTCCAGACTACCAGATCAGCTTGATATTCTCTATTGCCTCTCTCTGGCAGAAGACCCACCAGGTCATTCCACATTTGCATAGTTTTGGTGATGCTCTTTGCTTTGGCTTCAATGTCACTTTGGTGGGCTTCTTTGGGTGGGATGATTCCCCCGCTGAGAGTGTGCGGGCTGTTGTAGAGAGAGGATGTGACTCTGGAGACACATCCTCTCTCCAGACCCACATATGGCCACCGCAACCAGAAAAGCACAGGTGAGGAAGGCAAGGCTTCTGAGAGCTACCAGCCAAGCAGGTGTGGACAGAAAAGAGGTGCTCTGTAGCAAAGAGAAAGGAAGCTGATTGCTTGGTATTTAAAAGGAGAGAAACCTGGAAGCTGGTGTGGATAGTATGAAACCCACCAAAAAGGAAAACAACAGCTTCATTTGGAAAAAAAAACAAAAAACCCAACAAAATGCAGCAAGAGAGAACAGGTCTTTGCTTATCTTAGATAAATCAGTGTTTGATATAATCAATGCTTAAAAAAGCATGGTAGCCAGGAACAAAAAAGTAACCAAAAGTATTCAAGGTGAAATGTGCAGTGTATTGGCTCAGTCATTTCAACTGTTCCCCATTTTTTTTATATCAATTTTCATCTCTGATAAGGAAGATGTGGAGGGGAACCTGGGAGCCTGTTGGACAGGGTAATGAACTGGATTGCAGGCTCAAACACTGTATGCACTTGAAGGACAGTGTTCACTGCAGTTCTGTGTACGCCTTTTTTTCTATCGTGACTTTGTATCAACCGGGAAGGAGCAACTGTCATTCACATCCAACAGGAATGCAGCTAGTTGTGACCTTGAGAATTCTTGGCTATGGAATCGCCAAAAAGTATCTTAAGCACTTTAGCACTATTCTAAGACAACCATTGACAATAATTACTCACCTTAATGAATGCTTTGTCCGCATCTTGGCTGCATCTGAGCTGGTGGTTGAAAAGCAGGGCCCGCAGCTGTCGGTTCTGGTGCTGGATGTCATACTGCTCAGCGGTCTGACAGGCACGCACAACTCGTAGGTCTGTTCAAGGTGGTGCTTGTACACCTCAATTTCCATCGTAATTGTCCTATACAACCATTAAAAACTTGACAGAAGTTAAAAAACAGCAGAACGGTTTGTTACAACTGGAAAAAAATAAATAAGAAAAGATTGTTTGTTGTACATGAAAGTCAGTGAGCCATGAGGATAAGCCCTCTTGTCCAAAGTTCTGATCAGCAGTTATGACCTCCTAACACTGCAATCAAAATGCACGGGCAGAAGATGCGTTACTGAAAAAACACTCTGCAGATCTGGAATTCATGTCACCACAGTCAAAGTTGAAGGCTTTGTTCGGTGAAAAGAAAACAAATGCATCAAAGTTGGTGTTATACTCAGTAAGAACTCAGTAGACTAAGAAACTGCAAAATACTCAGAGAACTCTGTGCATGAGTCAGTGGCTCAATAGTCCAACTAAAATCAGCCAGGACCACAGTTTAGTTGGGCTAAACATGAGTCAACTAAATCCTTAGTCAGAGAATGATATTCTGTCTTTGCTGCTTACATGATCAGCTTCTTTCAAATAGCCATGTAAACTTAGTCAACTTAGTTATTTAGGAATAATATCAAACTACATGTGGGCCATCAGATCCTGTTTGCCCTTGAAGACCCACTCACAATCTCTGCCCAAGTCAGAGACTATTTAGAGCTATTATCTTAATTCCAGCACTGGACATGCAATACCTTGCACAGTTTCACAGCTCTGGCACTGCAATCAACAATGCATACGTCTTAACTAAGAAGGCAACAGTTCAAATGGAAAACCTACTTCCTCTCTGGGAGTGAAGGAAGCCAGCTGCTTGATCTTCAGTGTCTGGTTGAGTCTTGGATGCATCAAGCACAGGGACACCAGCTGATACCCCATGGTTGAGGTGCTCCATATATTGTGCAAGGATCGGTTCGTTATAATCACCATTCTGCATTTTTTAACAGCAGCAACAGCATAAAATGGTTCAGTTAAGGGTGCATCATTGGAAGACTTTCACTAAAATATGTCCTCACCATGTCTCAAATACAGCAATACCTCTTAGAAGCCATTGTACTGCACACAGAATGGACAGTCCCAGCAGTTTCTGTTCCCATATGGAACCTCAGTGTTTTGATTACAGAAAAAGCAATTCACAATGACATGAACTGGTTTCTTCCTATTGAATAGGGAGTTTATATATATAACTGAATTTGATCAAACTGTAGCAATGATTGTGAGCAAGGATCTTTCATTTTACAGCCTAAAAATGAAAGTGACAAATAAATGTATGTTACAAATAAACCAAACTTGAAACTTTATATGAATAGCTTCATGTTGAATATACACAGTTAATCAGTCATTAAAAACTACATTCTATTCATACAGAATGTTTATGAAAGTTAATTTAATCTAATTAACAATAAATGAACAGTCGAATATTGTAGTTCAAACAGTCCAATAGCTGTAGTAATGGCTTAACTCATTTTGCTTATTTAGAGAGAACGATAAATTTGAAAACCCACAGGTTTGTGAATTTGGGTCTCTAAATCATGCAAAAGTAGGTTTTCTATTGCTGAACAGTTAGCTAGCTAACAAACTACCAGCACCTAAACGATCAAAGTTGAAAGCTGAACAATGAAATGGTTCCACAAGGAATGGTTTATAGCCCCGAGTTTCACACTCGCTGACCTCAACTGTTAGCTAGCTAACTAGCTTATCGCTGTGATAAAGCGATACAATCTTTAGCAATGAGGACATGAATAAAGTATCCTTTACAATTTTCACAATATTGTGAAAATTTAATTTGCTGGCATTGGAGGTTATTAAATATTCACAATATCAATAATAATTCCTTGGCTCACAGAATCAGACATTACATTTTTGCTGTTATGGCAGCTGTTATAAAGATCATATTTATACAGAACCCTGTTCAGTTAGTGCTAGTATTGAGGAACCATTGCATAACTAATAGCGGTACAGAGACAGAAACATCATGTGTTCAGATGAATAACTGGATGTGTGTGAGACAGTCTGTGAGAGGTTTGCATTTGTGTGTGTTGCATGACTATGAGTGGAAAAACCATATAAAGGTAAAAACATTACCTCTGCAACAAGGATCTCTTCTATTTGAAGGAAAGGTTTAAGTTAGACACAGTCTCCACAGAGTAAGTTAAATCTGTCTGTGTTAAGACCAGTTGACATATCAGTGGTTTATCACTGATTATGCCTGCCACTGAGATACCACAAATTAAGGACTCCAGATTCCAAGACATAGAGTTGTGCAGTGTGAGCGATACATCAATTTGAAAACTTCAAAAGTCACGTAATGTGTGCATGGCATAAGCATATCAGCAGGTCCCAAAAACATTTGCTATCAGAAATGATTTCATCATAAAAAAAAAACTACAAATTCTAGACTTGAGAATGTGAGCATCAATCCCACTAACACTCACATACTAAAAGAGCACTCTACCACTTGAGCAAAGTTCTCCTAGAGTGGGACTTGTTTGCAGATCGGACAAAAGCTGAAGACACAGTGGAATGGCAATTCTCTAGGAGATCATACCAAATCCTGTATCCACCCTAAATATTTCATCTAGCTGTGAAGTCAAAAAAGCTTATTCCTGAATTGACAGGAATAGTTCTTGCAGATTCTGATATGCTATGCAAACACTATAAAATGTGAGCTATGTTCGATCTGGCAGCCATTGGCTCTAACTGTCTCTTTTTAATGAGTTAAGCAATGCTTACAGAATAACTTTCTATGGCTTCAAATACTTCCAAGAATTAAACCTTGCAGAGCTCTGTAGCTAGACACATTGCCTCTGTGGGTTTGACATGTTCATTTGACAAACTAGCTAAAATAGCATCTTTTGGTTTGAATAAATTGCCCCTTAGACCCAGACAAAAAAATTGCTCAAAATCTTTCTGCTTATTCATGCAGCAATGACCCAGATTTCCAAAGAAAGAGGACGTATGGTTAAAGCTAGAAACAAATGCCTACTCTGTGCTCAGGCAGAAAATCTGATATTTTAAATATGTCCCTAAAAGGTTTATATTCCTTGGCTCACAGAATCAGACATTACATTTTTGTTGTTATGGCAGATTTCATGGTGTAATAGACAGCACTATGTAACTCGCAGCAATAAAGCTCAGTGGACTTTGCAATTGATGATTTCGTCACTGTGTACAACTGCACTGAACTGCTCTTTAACAAAAGCTTCTGCACATTTGCTTTTGAAGTTTAATTCAAAAGTTGGCTGCAGAATAACCATTTGTCAGAGGGAACAATATGTGTCAACTTTCACCTATGCTCGGTCGAAAAGTGGCCGTAATCTTGTTGACACCAAGTCTACAATTTCATGGAAAGGTTCCCTTCACTGCTGCACCGAGAACTGCAAAAGGAATTGAGAAAGGCCGATTAGCTCAGTTGGTCAGAGTGGGGTGCTAATAATGCCATGGGTTTGATCTCCATATGTGCCCTGTGCCTCTTCCAGGAAGATTTTTTAAACCATTTTCGATAATGGCACCACTTTGAACCAGATACCTTTTTCTCTTCTGACAGCTGCACAGTGGCCTTGTGAAAAGAATACAGTATAGAAAGGCACCCACAAACATTACTGTACACATCAGAGGTCAGCACAGGAATGTCAGTTTGTAAGCCTGCCAAATCTGCCCCCACAGGCTCCCTGAGTTCTACTAATCGCTCCAACACCTTGTTTCAACCTCAGTTTCTTTTTTTTAAATTTTCCCATATGCTCTTGAACAAGGTCCCACATCTCCTTTAACAATAAAACAGTAAACATTACACATGTACCAATATAAAACAATATGTAAACAATGTGAAAATAATGTTACTAACTTTGGCAGTTGTGCTGCTTCTAAAATAGCCCACCAGCTTCCTTGACTTTGTACAAATGGCAGATAGCACTGGGGTTAGTTCAAGAGCCTTTTAAACAACTATATTCAGGGTGTGAGCAATGCAGAGTGCATGAGGCAGCTTCAGCTATTTGCCACAGGCAATCATATTAGATGTGCCATCAGTAACCATGTGACTTTATTTTATTCCCCATTCTTCCATAAAAGAGGATTTCACACAGGCCAAATTTTCAGCCGTATGCGCCTGCAGGAATTTCACAACACCAAGTAGTGTAGACTTCAGAAATGTGTTGTCATCTATAAAATGGCAGGTCACAGCCAAGAAGGCATCCACATTAAGAGATGTCCACATGTCTGCTGTCAAACTCATTGCAAGAACTTTCTGGACCTCAGCTTTGGCCTTCTCTTTCTCTTGTTGACATTTGGCCTCAACCATGGCCTTTACAGTCTAAAGGGAAGGAAGAAAATAATTATATATATTTTTAATACTACTCTCATAATGTATCCATGTCACCACACATACCTTCCTAGTTGGGAGAATATAAGTTGAATCCAATTTTGCTACCAAGTCCCTGAAGCTTTTATCCTCAACTAAGCTAAATGGCTGTGTGTCTCTAACTATCATGGGGACCAAAGCCTCATCCAGCTCTTCCTTTCTGGTCACTGCTTTGTAAAGATTAGATTATACTTTGTCACCAAAAAATATAGTACTCACCAATGAAATTCACTTTATAATCCAATCCAAACTGCAAATAACATCATATATATATATATATATATATATATATATATATATATATATATATATATATATATATATACACATTTTATATACATGTGCATAATAACGTTAACACCTTGTGACAACTGATAAATAAGCCAAATGACATTGGCAAGGGTGACAGTAGGAAAAACTCACTGGAGGGGACTTGGAAGGTGTCAGACTCAAAAGGGAACTCATCCTCCTTCGGTTAACCCTGGATAAACCTGGGCAAAGATGAGTTGGGTAGAGGATGGCTGACAAATTGTAAGCATGAAAGATACACTACAGCATTCCTACACAAAGACATCATAGGAGATAGAAACAGAGCACAGTTCACCTGGATAGAACACCTGGGTAGAAATACAGTAACTCATTATTATAACAGTACAAAGAAATGAAATGTGGATCATCCAGGTGAGGTTCATCTGCTAATCTGCACATAAATATTGTTTGTGACAGTGCAGAATGTTGCAGGTAAATGGAGGGCAAGGTGCTGTCATTTTAAGCATTTTAAGGCAGGTCCAGGAAGGAGAAACCCCAGCAGGTAGGAAGAGTTAGTGGGGAGCACAGATAGCACAGCACTCCAGAATCATGTACTGGAGCATGGTGTGTCCACTGGGAGGAGGTGGGGTGGTTGGAAGAGCATAAAAGACTGTTGTTACTGCAAAGATTCATTTAGACCTTTCATTTGGACTGTTATTCTTTTTTTAGGGGGCGGGGGGGGGGGCATGTATTTAATGAAATAATAACGAAAAATTAATAGATGAATTCATACCAACTCAAATTTGCTGGTAAAGAAATCATTTGTAAGGTAAAAGTTATTTTAAGAGTGATGTTAAGGAATTTTTTTAAATGTTAATTATAATTTCATTAGAATAATTCTAACATCTACGGGATGATCTGAGGGTTAAAGAAAAAAGAGGTGGACCTTATGGGCAATAAAGCAAAAGTCGTTATTGTAGTACAAGACCCTTTGTTCTAGCTAAGTGATCTGCTGCATCTCAGTTTGAGTCATGTAGAATTCTAAAGACAGAAAGTCTTTATTCTGGCATAAAATAAAACTGAAGGGGGAAACATACTTTGAGTTAGTACCAGTAGTTATTGATTGTACACAAAGTCCAGTATGCATCCAAATGTAATCAAGAGATATCTGTTGGTAGCTGAACATCTCCAACTCGTACAATGCAATGTTTCTTCTTTGTGTCAAATGAACTTAACAATTCAAACATCCATAACTGGCCGTGTTTCTTGCCAACATACTGGTGTTTGGACTTATGGGATTACATGTCTGTTGCCTTCAATAGCTTAGTTGGTAGAGTGGAGGACTGTAGAATTTAAAACTGTTATCCTTAGTCTGTCAGTTAAAATCTGACTCAAAGGAAGTTTGTTTTTTCACATACAAGCTTCTTTTTTAAGTGAGCAAAAAGAGCGTCCCCTGACCAGGAATCAAGCACAAGTCGCAGTGGTGAAAGTGTTGAATCCTAGCCACTCACCCACCAGCAATAAAGCTCAGATGCTTCTGACAAACATTTTTCAAACTCTGTATTCCTAGTATACTGACGATGTTTGTATGCATACTGGACTTGGTATGCATGAGCATTAGGAGGTCATAAAGAGAGGTATTCATATTTCTTTTTATTCCACATAAAAATTAAGTTTGAAAGAGAATCCTAGCCACTAGCTCACCAGGGATAAAGGTGACAGTTTCCTCTGACATGAACATGACCTACATTCATTGGTAACATTTTGATCGAAACCAGGCAAAAGTATTTAGTCACTAGCTGAAATAGCTCAGCTGGGTGAGTGTTAGATTGAATATCAAAAGACTCCTAGTTCAGTCCTGGGTTTTGGTAGCTGTGCAAGACCAAGCTCCTCATCAAACTGTCCTCTTTTTAAGAATATTTCATAAACTTTTACATTCCTTTCCTAAAAACGAATGACATTACTGTTTTTACGCTATTGTTAGAAGTCATAGTGTAATAGTGCTCTAGACTTTGAATTCAGTGATCCTACTTAAACTTTAGTGGAATTTGCACTTCCTTATGATATGTTTCCTCACTGCACAGAGAGCCATTTGAACATTGGCTTCTGTATAAACGCTTTTGAAATGTTTTTCATTAGTTGTCTACTGGCCAAACCACTGGACAAGGGGAGGGTAGGTGTCAGCTTGCATGTATGCTTGTGTTGGTATCCTGGTTCACACACTCCCTGTGTTTTCATGGAATGGGGCCTACCTCAGCTTCCTTTGGCTCATGGATGGGCTTTGTCCTACCAAAAAAGGTGATGCAAATAAGTCATCTGCTTACTAAAGTTCTTGAAAATCACACTCTGCGAAGAGGCATTGCATAATGCAAAAAAACCTTCAGAAACAATACACTCTAATGACAGCAACCAACATACTTAATACAGGAGTGACCTCAGGGGTGATCTCATCCAAAGGCCACAACAGGAACAACAGGCTTAAGAAGGGACACATGAAATGACCTCAAAACACAAAAGTGAGCAGGTAAGTTGAGTTGATATGTGACTTCATTAATGTGCTTGGTCATTTCATATGGACCGATATACTTGGGACCTAACCTGCGACATGACCCCGGCTTGCGGTAGTCCTGTGTAGAGAGCCACACTCTGTCACCAGGTTGGTATATCGGGTTCTCCCCTCTGTGCCTGTCCGCAATTTCCTTATACGTTCAGAGAACTCATACAATACACTGATCTGTTTCCTCCCATACCCTTTCGCTCCGCTGCATCCACTCATCCACAGCGGGGAAACCAGCTGATATGGAAGTCCATGGGACATTTGAGGCTGATAACCTAAAATACAATAAAAAGGAGTCAAGCCAGTGGATGAACTAGTAAGTGAATTTTGGGCCATTTCTGCCAATAAGAGGAACTTGGACCGGTCTGATGGATTGTTCATATAAAAACAATGTAGGAATTGGCCATTTGACTGTGGATGTAAAACTAATAGCTACCCCGATGTGTTCAATATAGGAAGCCCAAACTCGAGATGTGAATTGATGTCCCCAATATGATATTATGTCCTCTGGGATGCCAAATATACGGAACACCTGGTTAAACAAGGCTTCCACAGTTTGGCAGGCTGTAGGCATACTCGGAAACACAATGAACCACACACCCCTGGAGAATCCATCAACTACAGTGAGGACAGAGAGGTCAGTAACGCAATCTAAGGTGATGTGAGACCAAGGACTTTCTGGTACGGGAAGAAGCATGAGCTTTCCTGTGGGTAGGGTCTTAGGCATCTTGCTTTGACTGCAAATTGAACATGAAGAAACATACTTATAAATATCGCTTGTCATAGCCCTGAACCAGCGAAGAATGAGCCCACTTCAACAGATGGTCACAGCACAAGGTAGGTAATGTTTTCCCGACAGACATTCCATTGGGATGACTGTGTCTTGTATGGCTTGTTTATTCCATCATCTATTTTATATACACTTGTCTATTTAATCATCTATTGTAACTTGGACTTGTCGTATCGTTGTGAAAGTACAGCTCCTACCCCGATGTTAGCAGCATCAGCTTCCACGACAAATGGAATGGAAGGATCAGGATGTCGACGTATGCTAGTCGTGGTAAAAGCTTCTTTCGGTTTCCTGAATGCTTGATCAGCCTCCTGATTCCAAAGTAGCTTGGTCATTGCTCCTTTCAGGAGGGCTGTGAGAGGAGCTGCAATGCTGCTAAAATTCCATATGAAGCATCGGTAAAAGTTTGCAAATCCCAAGAATCTCTGGAGTTTTTTAACTATAATAGTAATGGGCCACTGGAAGATGGCTTTGATCTTCTTATCATCCGTAGTGATTTCACCATGGCTGATCACGTATCCTAGAAAAGTTATAGTTGGAAGGTGGAACTCACATTTCTTTCCCTTTACAAACTCAATAAACTTTTACTCTTTACTACTCAATGCATAAAGCTGTCTGTGTTTGATGTGCTCTCATTTTCCCACCACATCCATTTAGCAGTACTTCTGAATAACCGAAATGGCTTAAAACAGCTGAGGGGATGTTTGAAACTGAGTGATAAGATGTTCAGCAATTTATATATGATAATACAAGGCAGTAAATTAAATTGGGCTGAACTGGACAATAGTACCTGGCATGAAAAGTATGTCGTAGAGAGAGTAACAAAAAACTCAACCTCTCACCTCGCGCTCTGAGATGTCTCCGTCACTGTCTGTAGTGTCCTCTAGGATACTGCTGCCCTCACTAAAGTGTGTCACCCTGACCGGGTCAAACATCTCTTGAACATAATAACTACACAATGGAAAATCAGCTTCAAGTGCTGCACTGAGCAAGAGTGCACTGTAAATGGCCAGATATAAATGGCAATGTCAGTAGTAAATTTATATATGCAGTCATGGAACAGGACCTAGCTGTAGAGCACAGCTTTAAGGTGCATATTATGATGTGCTCTTAGCAATCATCCTCCTGGCTGTGTCTTGCTCTTTTGGCCAAATGTTTCTCTTCCAAAGCAGACAGACCAGACTCGCTGCATATTACTCCGTGCACTATAAATAAACCACATGTATAATGCCTTGTAAACAATGGAAGAAGGGAAATTTGAATTGTGACTACTTTGTTAAAGGGGCGGATAAGGCACCCCACCCAAACCCCCCGAAAGCTGTTCTGTTATCCCTAATTGCTATGCAATAGTCCTGTGATTAACTCAAAGGCTGGAGAAGTTTCACCTTTCTCTACTTGAATCCTGAAGGCTGTTTGGTTCTGTAGCCCACAATCCATCCTGTGTAATTAAACATTCACATCATAACTCGACCCCGTGCAATAGGGCAAACTCACTCGGATGGGGGAAAGGATCACAGACTACCTGTACTGCTGCCGCAACTCTGCGGCCATTCCAACAACATCCACATACATTCCAGCAACATCCTATTATAGGACACAGTGGGCTTAAGTACACCCATTTAATAGCATGTTGGACCTTCTTTGGCCTCCAGAACTGCAGAAATTCTTTCTGGCATAGTTTCCACTATGTGCTGAAAATACTCTGCAGGAATCTTGGTCCAATCTTCATAGGATATTTTCTCTCAAATTACATGGAGGGACTGACATGTTCTAAACTGCCTGTTATACTCTTACAGCCGCTTTGAAATACAAAAAAAACATATTTATCTTCCACTCCACTCAAGGATGGCCACACTTGGAATTTCCCTTGGCACATTTAAAACATTGTGTGAGCCAGATAGCTTCTGATTTCAACCTTCCAATGCTCTGAGTATTAGTGTTCCATGCATATGAGTTGCTTCAACACGTCCATGCGTGTTGTAAAGAAACACAGTGTAAGCAGTAGTAATGAAAGTGCATCTCTACCTCAACAGTGCATCTCTACACTTTCGAAATGCGCTGCAAATTTAGAAAACGCATACAACTTCAGGAACAAAGTATCAAGCACAGATGAAGACGTTTCTATGGTTATCTCGGTTTTATAAATATTAGCCTATAGAGTTGGGCTTAGTACGTGAATAAAAGATGGAATTAAACATGCATAAATTACGGTGTCCTGGAAAACCCATCGTGCTGCAAATAAACAAAGCATATTCATCAAAGTGGTAACACACTTTAGAAATGCGGTGCAAATTTAGAAAACGCATACAACTTCAGGAACAAATCCTGTCACAACATAACGGAAGTGCTGTTTCCGGAGGACATGGAAAGGGGTGGACTTCTATGAGATTAGCGTGAAGTCTATTGGAAGTAGTGACAACTGAGTAAAAAGGGTTGTTTTTTTCCAGTTACCACGGTGTTATCAAGGGTAGGTATGTGATACAGAATTGAAGACTGACCTATTCATGCTCTGCATTCTTGCATATTTATTTATATATAAGGCAGCCTTAAAAACATGGGATGGAAATCCCATTTAACACAATATGCACTGTTTTACAGTCAGAGTGAAATGAGTAACATTCTCCTTTTAATATATATATTTTAAATGTTAAAATTCTTAACTATGTCAGTTAAGCTGCCAAAAATGCCCCTTTTGAAATTTGTATTTCTAATGTCACAAGAACACTTTATTGACCTATCTCTGCCTATTCAGCCTATAGAGGTTTAGCACACCCACTTAAATTGCCTTTCTCAGGCATTTCAGCTCTGAGTACCTTTTGAATGAAGCACAATACAGGGCAGCCAATCATAAAGGAGCTCATTTATCTTACATCCGTCTTAAAGGTGCAGTAGCAACTGTTGAATTCCAAGCGATATATATAGAGAGGTTGGAAATTGGTTGTGCAAAAAAAAAAAAAAAACCAGGCTGAAAACGAGTCGTTTCCGCTCTGTGAATTGGGAGAAAGGGACAGTGTGTGGAAGCCCAACCCCAGTCATATAGGTTTGCTTCTAACAGTACCATTACCATCACCCACTCTGGTGCACTAGTTTGAGTGTATTAGAACTAGTAGCAATGCTGAAGCATTACATGTATCTATAACAAATATTCTGACCATGATGAAGTGATAGGTTTGTTAAGGCAAACTGTGTATGCAATACATGTTGCTTAGGTCACTTGCTCTAATTGTACACAACTCTAAAGCTACACAACTGTACATTAGTTAAAGTCTACACAGTGTCAGTCATGTGAAGTACAACTGAAAGTTCCCCTGTTGTATTCTTCCAACAATCAAGTTCTGCGTAAGTTGGGGCAAAATAATATGAGCTTCACATCAAAGAACATTTTAAACAAATGGACTGTATGTACATCTTTTTTCTAATGTTACAATTGAAGTCTAAAGTTATATCTCTTATCAGTGGAGGATGCACTTGCTCAAGCCTTTCCTTTAGATTCCTTTTGTACACACTACAGACTGTGACCTCGAGATGCTTGAATGAATGTTGAACATTCACACTTGTGTATGAGTGCCGACTGTTAGCTAATGCATCATGATGAGCCTATCCTTTTTGAGTTACTTATTGAGATCATTCTCATAGCGAGTTCATTACACCTTGTGTACTCGATGTAGTGCGGTGAGCAGTTTCAATCTTAGTTACAATCTTAGTTATCAAAGACTCACTCCACCGACCAAAGCCTCTTCTCTTAGACAACATGACAAAACCATTGCAGCTTGAGAGCAAAAATCGAGCCTTGTAAGAGGTGTTATGTTCCATAGGCAGATTGACATCTTAATGCGATACACATGAACTCAATTTTCTTTGCATACATGTACATTGCACTTGTAATGTTTCTGATATTGCTTCTATCCTGAATAGCTCAGTCAGTAGAGCATCAGACTTTTAATCTGAGGTCCCTGTTCAAGTGAAAATATTGTTCTTTGCCACTAAAGTGCGCTTGAGAAGTTTCTTGAAATACCTCTAGATCAACCTAAGTCAAGGGACAGGACCCTGTTGCCTTGAGCCTTGTCGGTAGCCGACAAGCTCGCAAAATACACCAAGCCCGTTGTCATAGCAACCAGCACTTAGCTTGCTCGGACTAGCCTAGCTAAGATAGCCTTAATGGGCTAACAAAGACTCATTTCTACGCCAGGCGCACATACTACAAATGCATATTAGCTACATAACTGTTCCAATAAATGCGTGTATTACCATGCTATTCATTAATTTTCCTGTATGTGCACAACTGTAGACCGGGGGTTCTTTAACGTAATCCTCTTCGCAATTAGCTTAGCTAGCTAATAAAGCTAAGCTAGTTAGCCAGCCTAGCTAACTAACTGATATGTTTCAATGTGGAGACGCAGTAAGAGTGTCTCTAATAATTTGAGTTTGTTTTCAGTCGGTACGTACGCTCAAACGGTGTCATACAGTTATTGAATAAATCAGCAGAAGCTGTTATTAAAATAAATTTCTGCGTCTTTTCGAGGTCTTATCTTGACAGTGGTGAAGCTTAGCAGTGGTAACCTACATACGATTCGCATTAAATAAATTAAATACAAAAAAAACACAAACATCTTTCTACGGTCAACTGAGAAGTCCATGTCTTTGTGAAATTTATTCTATGAGAATAATTTAATACTACTTGCTTTGGAAAAAGCAAACACTTCATGCCAAACTTAAGGTGTGCACGGCACAGTAATTGCTGTAGAAGACACATACATGTATTTTCACAATACACAGGCTGTTCATGTCTGTTCAGTACATGTGGTTATATTACACCTTGGTTATGTGTAATATGGATATAAATGTTAAAATGTTCTATTACAGAACACGACACCTGTTGCGTTTTATATTGGTAAATCTCTGATATGACCACTGTAACATAAAGTTGCGGTTATAAATACGTGAAACATTTTTGATCGACTGAAATGTAGCTGTATGTACATGCAATATATTTGTGATTATGTAAATTAAACAGCTATTCTTATTCTTATGGCTAGCTAAATAAATTGCAATTTCGTCGTCTTCAAGGCATGGCATGGTGTTTATTCATTCTTCGGCATACAAAATGACGCCTTTTCACGTTGTGGAACTACAAATATGGCGGCCTTTTTTCTTTAGCGTTTTAATGACGTAAAAGCAGAGTCTCACCGTAAAGTCGGGCAGGAGGAGCTGGACTCATTTATTTCTTCGTATCTTTCCCCATCTAGCGGTCAATAACGGGTAGTCTTGAATTGATTTCTATCGCGTAATACTTTGGATATAAATGTTTAAATTTCCTGTTGCAGGACAGACAAAGTATAGTCAACCAGTTCTAACCTTTTGATAAAAACTTGAACTTCAAAGTAGGTGAATCTATTTCCTTAAACCAATCAGATCACAGTTCATTTACATAACATCAATGCTTTGAGTGCTTTAGATATGAGAACATCACAGTGATCTTTCTGCTCAAACATCAGTCAGTCTCTAATTCTGTATTATGTGTTTTTATAGCTTCCAACTTTCATGAGTTCCTTGAATCTGTGGAGAAAAGTGCAGACCAATGTAGTTTCTTATTTGTGAACATTTATACATTCATTGTAATTTATTTATCATTTAAATGTTTTATTACTTTTAATTTATAGACATAAGGACACAGAAAACAGTTCATATACTGAATGAATTGTTACAAGGTAATATTTTCTAGATTGTGTTTACCATATGTTTTTATTTCTAAACGTTAATGCAGTGTGTTAATCTGTCACACCGAGGCAGAAGGGGTGAATCTGATATACCCCTCTTCCATTGTCAACTATTCAGAGTCCTCCAGTGGAGCTCATACAACTAAAGAAACACATACAGAGGTCACTGGAGGTTCTAAGTTACATCTAAAGTGGTCTAGTTGTGACGTTGCGAGGATAAGCAGGATGCGGGGACGAGGCACGATGAAACGCACTTTTATTTTTGCAAACATGCAAAACATACAACAAAGCTCAAATACTATGCACATCTCAAACACCAACACACGTACTATGACACACGAGACATATATACACCCAAGCCGATTACACATAACAGAGAACAGGTGAACGACACGAGAGGGTGTGGCAACACAGACGAACACACACACACCAAGATGTTTGAGGAGGGGGCGGGGCCACAACATGACACTAAGCCTGTACAACCTGTACACACTGTTCCAACACTACCCTGTAGGGCACCATCTCCATGGAAGTATATTTTTAAAAGCATGTTTGATAACCATATTTATACTGGAACAATTTAATCAAATGAGTTGTGTTTTTTGTTCCTCTCTAAGACGGTTCGGATGCCGATATTGAGATTTGAGTCTGAGCAAGTTGAGAAACCCACTGTGAGGGTTTCTGGGTGCTCTGGAGGAGCACCCAGAAGTCGTACACCTGCACCAAGCCTGAGACCCCTCTGCCCCTGACACAATTGCCCAGGAATGCGGGCATGTACCTAGACTATGAGGATGGACAGCTGTCTTTCTATTACATACTAACATATCTACATATTTATCGGAAACCTCCGGGAGAAGAAGCTGTATCTCCTCTTTGCGCTGCTGGACAGACACACTTATGACACTGTACTCATCAAAAGCAGCACCAGAGATGCACTGAGTCATATCCCGCTACACACCTCTCAGGCCAGCTTGTTTGCACATTTTGTCATAAAACTTAAGCTGTCATTTGTTGCTGTTATATATAAAATTACCAAATTAAAAAATAAATAAATCAAAAAGTACTTGTGGCTAGAGAAGCACAGCCAATCACATAAACAAGATATAATGTCAGTAATGTTTGCGGCAGGTGTTTCAAATGTGCCCAGACTCATATTCAAAAATATCCATGTTTCAACAGTTTGAAGGTGGCCATGACACTAACAGTTTGGTGGAAATTCCACAAGATATCAAACTCCACACTCACACGAACTATTCATTCTCCCATTTGGAACAATCCAGGCTTTACCATGAACAAAAATATTAAACTTTACATCTTGGACAGAAAAAGGCATTACAAACCTTAAACATATTTATCCTAAGACTTGTTTCATGTCACGCCCACAACTAGCCCCAAAATATGCTATAGAAAGCCCCCAGTTCCTACAATACCATCAGCTAAGATCACCTATGTGTTCAAAAATCAATTCCGATACCTACATCCATATCAGAATTTATAAACAAACATTCTTAATACAAAAAACCTATTATCTAAGATATACAAAATAATAGTGAAATCAAATCTCACAGTTACTCTCCCATTGAGACAATAGGAGGAACATTTATTACTAGCCCATGACGCTGCAGTTTGGATTAAAATGTGTAACAATAATTACCACATGACAGCAACACTGACCTACAATGCATTCAGTACAAAATAATACAGAGTACATTATACTACACATTGGATGTTTAAAATTGGTTTCACAAGCTCAGCAATCTGTACATACTTTACTCAAATCACAGTTGACGATTACATTCACGCCACGTGGCAGAGCACACCTATCAAGCAATTTTGGCAAGTCGTCATCAAGTTCGAGTTCAAGTTCAAGTGGTTTTATTGTCATTTCAGCTATATATACAAGTACACAACAAAAACGAGACAACGTTCCTCCAGGGCCATGGTGCAACATAAAAACAACAGTGCAACAGACAACATGCTACACAAGTGCAAACAGTCCAATATAGTGCATCACCAACATATCCCATGCTTTAAATAACCATATCCATCCAACACCCTCTTTATGTCTCCTAGGAGACATATCATCAACCAATATGACAGGATACTATGTATAACATTATTATATTGATATAATAAAAATATTCTTGCAAAAAAACAACAAACAAAAAACATATTCATGAACTGGAAAACAAAAAATAATATTAGTGTCACCCAATAGAAAAATCTATTGATAGAGTATATATATCAATAGAATAATTCTCAGAATTAATCAATAACAGAACCAATAATCTAGAGTGGACACCTTTGATAAAATCCATACAGAGCCAATCCATAAACGATAAATATCACACTCTAATACGTGTACATATACAATCCAACATACATGTACTCACACATAACCATATACATAGATACATACATACATACATACATACACACACACACACACACACACACACACACACACACACACTCACATCATTCCTGTAATGGTGCAGATGGCGAATACTTAAAAATATTATATATACATTTTGCGTTTGTCTGTTCATCTGTCTGTCTTATTTTTAATAATAAAGCTCTAAAGGTCCACTGATGGGGGGTAATAAATTCATATATTTATTTCTCCAGATTTCTATCTCTGAGAGAAAAAAAACGTCCTTTTACAAATTGCACCTCGTTGTGGACCTCGGCTAAGTTTACATTCCAGGTGATTATTTTTAAGTTATAAATAAAAATAAATAAAAAATAAAGTGTAACAGTTCCCGATGAGGCGGTGTGGTGATAGCAGGCCAAAAAAATCAAAATCTTCAATATGTCGCATGTAATTTACTCTAAATAAAAATATTTAGATATGATTTACATACGAGTTCTATTTTTAGGCCTACTAAATGTATACTTTAAATACATTCATTAATTAGCACAGATAATATATCTGCTCTTTATACTTGGATTTCTAACCTACATATTTAAAAATTTAACTGATGTATTTATTTCTGCAGATTTCTAACTCTGAGAGAAAAAGACGTCCTTTTACAAATTGCACCTCGTTGTGGAACTCTACTAGGTTTAATTCCAGGCGAGTATTTTTAAGAGGCTAGATTTGTACTCACAAGCTGCGATGGTGGTTTTTTCATAGCTTCTAAAAGAAGAGGCTGTGGTCAGGGTGGAGTGAATCTTTGATAACCAAGATTGTTGTTGTTTTGGCCTTCAAATAGACAATGGCATTACCCAGTGTCAGGTCTTTCTCAGTAAACTGCAGAGAATGATATAGAGAGCAAGAAATGGTCAAGCACAGTTTAATTGGGTGTGTGTCTGTGAAAAAGACTACAGCTCTCTGATACATTTTTGGTTCAAGATTTAATCATCATGCAAATGATTGTGATTAATGCTTTGTCTGTTTGATTCAAATATTATACTATAAACCTAATATTTTAATAGGGTTGGCAACTTTCTAGATCCGATTACTACATGTGTGTGAAGTACAGGTGCTGTAGCTATACGGTATACAATTGTCCACAGTAGCCTAATTATAATATATACAACTAAAAATGCATCTAAAATAAACACCAGAAACCTGGACTAAGGGTGATGTACATAAGTGCATTAAATCTAGGTAGGACTGCTCAATAGGTAGGATAACAGCAGAACAATTGTCCCACCATATAAGCAAAATGAGAGCCTGCTAAGGCCGCCAAGAGGGTGCCAAAGACCATGTATTTATTTCTATTTGTTTTTTACCGATGTTATGTCAGTGGCAGCTCAGATTTCTGCATAGGGCCCCACACAGGCTTGGGCCAGCCCTGGTATCACGGTGTCGTGCACTGGAAAACCATCAAGCCTGTTGACTATGCTACCAGTGTTGTTCATGTAACTGTGCAAATAAACTGCAAACACAATTACTTTTAGAAGTATCATCCAGTTTCTTTTCACAATTGCCAAAATGTAATGAATCACAGCCAGTGTTCTAAAACAGAGCTGGAATGTATTCCTGGCTGATGTGCCCTGTTTCTGGTTACAAAAAAAAAAAAAAAAAAAAAAAATTGGTGGATGAATTTTCAATGAAAGTGTTTCACTCAGCAGCCATTAATGATTCTTATATCCAGTATGAATAAATTGAAATTCCTATCCTTGTATCAGGTGCAGCAATTATGTGTAACAATTGTGAAGCAAAAAAGCAAAAGCAAAATTGTAATATAACAATATAGGTAATATAGAACTTGATCTAATGATATTAATTAGGCTATGCAAATAAAACAATTACTTCGGTAGCACATCATTCATGCCTGTTGAATAGGCAGTTTTCTGCTTTGCAGATACTTGAAATCTTTTACTAATCTTTCCCCAAATCCAGTAGTTGCTGCCTTTTACATTAACATGCCAGGATACACACTCACTGGATGTTTAATCTTTCTAGTGGTTAAGCTATATTCTTATAGTCAAGAAAGATATTTTTTAATTATTAATCAGTTAAGGAAGTCAAGCTATTGCATTTTGCTGAGATGAAGGAATATTGCATAACCCTGTACTGGCCAAATAATTAGATTTGATGTTCTATTTTGTGGATTAATCCCATAACTGAATTATTCACATGGTTTTATAGCCATGGTTAATACTTGCTGTCAAAATGCTGAGGTTCATAAGAACCTCTTTCCTTCATAAGGAAGCTTCCTGTTTTTGAAACAGGTAGTTTCAGCATACTAGCTCTTACTGCTCTCTATCTGTTTAACAAATGTTTTGTTGGATTTAACTACTTTCTACCTGGAAACTGGCAACTTCCATGGAAAACTATTTTATCATCACAAACTATATCTAAGGAACTACCACAAACATAAGTAATGTTAACATTTTGCTTTTTCATCATGACTTATGTTCTGCTTCAGAGCACTGAATGCAGCATGTTTATTCTTCGTCATTAGTGGCAGTTTTATCTGTGAGAAGTGTAGATGAATTGCTAGTCTGACAGACAGTACGCATCCAGACAGCAAGGCGAAAGGGTGACGTTACGGCAAAGTAGACGAGCTTCCACCAGCTCATGGGACCACTACACATCCCCAACATTAAGTAACAAAATCCCAGAGACCTTCTGCCTGTGCTGGCCAGACTTCAGATCAGAAGGTGAGAGAATACAGTCATGTGTTGTGTGGCTCAGATTGTTCACACAGTTAGTAACAGTCCAAACACTTTAATTATACTGTACAGTATGAGACCTGGAAATGTGTGTCTGTGTCTGTGTTTTTGTGTGTGTGTGTGTGTGTGTGTGTGTGTGTGCCTTCTCCCCAGGCTGAGCTCCAGCTTTGTACTGTCCATCATCAGAGAGATCTATCAGACTGGCTCTGCTCACTGTGTGTCCAGCTTGTTGAATTCAGCAGAGAACTGCATCAACCTGAACAGCAGAGAGCTGGACTCTGTCCACTGTGCTGCCCTGCGCTTCACCCTCCAGCACTGCACAGCAGTCTCTCTCAGCCTGCTTTTCACCTCCATACCAAAGGCGGAGCTGGAGAGCATTGAGCCACTGCTCTAACACGTCTCCCGTCTCAGGCTTGAACTTTTCTCACAATCAGAATTTTAACACAGAACTGGTCTGTTTAGGGAGTGTTATATAAACGTTTATGTACGTTTATGTGTTTTTCACGAGTTTCCTCAAAAGTCATTTTGTGCCAGCATCACTTAGGTTTTACTGAGACTCCTGTCAGGTAATCAGCAATATCCATGAATATTTACTTCAGAATAAAATGACTTTCTGGAGGAAATTGTTAAATTTAGGTGAAATATTTATATTCCCCATTTTACACACAGTCACCCTTCAGTAAGCCACTGACTCAACACCACACAAACTAGGGAAACATTCTGGAAAAGGGAAAAGAATTTTATCATTTGAAACAAAATGTGTGTAAATAGCATTAATGTTAGTAGTTATGTGAGTGTGTTAGTGTTTTGTGACTCTACATGTTGGAGAATGTTGAGTGTGTTCAGCTGCAATAAAGCCATGCTGCTCCAGTTCCTGTCTCTTCTCTGTGTGGGGACTGATATGGCCTGTTGGTCACTGGCGCTGTTTCTGGAACATTCTGAAGGGCTGTCAGAACTGGACCTTAACCACTGTCAGCTCACTGACTACTGCCTGCAGCTGCTGTTCCCACACCAGCACAAAGCCCACATCCTGGAGTGAGTGGACAAGCGGGAGGAGGAATGTGTAGAGAGTCTTGATTGTTGAGTGCACAGTGAACACTAACATAGATATAACACATTTTACTCTTTTTCTCACAATTTAGCATAAAATTTGGAAGGGTGACTGAACATAGAAGCTGTGTTTGTTCATTGTAAAGCATTGTATGTTCCTTGAAAGGCTCTATATAAATGTAACTTTGCTCATTCAGTCATATCCTTTGTTCCTTCAAGGACTTATTTTTCTCAAAAGCAAACAGCAAAAAGCTTGATTTTCTTGGTGATTTTATTTGGAAATGACGACCTCTCTCACTGGCTGCCTGGATCACTGATCACTGCCTGTACTTGGCAACATGGACCTCTGTGGTCTACAAAATATCCAGACTGCTTGTTGAAACACATGTTCTCATTAAAAAGAGAAATATGACATAACAGACTCTATCATTTACAGTTTCATGCCTGATAGATAACAAGTCATGTGTACAAGAACTGAAATAAATGATATTTTGTTTAAAATGTCAAAATGCATAATTATCTGGCCATTAATGACTCAGGTCCACTGACACAAATATACTATTTATTTCTTTGCTTATTCATTCATTTGCTAATTCAGTCATTCGTTTATTCATTTAATTCATTGATATATAAATCTACAGGTGTTTGTACTACTACACGGTGATTTAGTAGAGGGAGGTGTGTTTGGGAATCCTGAACAATGTGGTAATTATAATCCATCTAATTTCAACCTCAGTCACAATGACATCACTGATGTGTCAGCAAGGAGGATCTATGATACTTTCTCCACCAACAACAATATTCACACTGTGAGGTAACTGTGTGTGTGTGTGTGTGTGTGTGTGTGTGTGTGTGTGTGTGTGTGTGTGTGTGTGTGTTTAGGCATTTAAAATAAGGCTGTATTTATTTGAGTTTAAAATTTCAAATTTAAAAGCCTATTTTGATTTTATAGGCTCTTCAACAACAGAATTACAGGCATACAAATCTTCCTCTCAGACAAGTGCTTTGAAGTCTGGTGATGTTGATGTGTTGTTGGCACTGTAATGATGAGATTTGATTTTTCTAGATTATTGGGACTATCCAAATTATATTTTTGTTTTAAGTGAAAAAATTTAATGATTAAAAAACAAATTTTAGTTATCTTATACATTTTAAGATTACATATAAAAATCAAATACTCAAAATGTATTTATAAAGTACTTTTTAAAATTGTATTTTATTTTATTTTATTTACAACAGGTGCTATTACAAAGCAGCTTTTCAAATGTCCAAGTCCAAGCCCCCAGTAAGCAAGCCAAGGGTGACAGTGGCAAGGAAAAGCTCCCTAGAGCATGAAGAAGAAACGTCGAGAGGAACCAAGACTCAAAGGGGGTCCCATCCTCCTCTGGCTGTTTAAAGAGAGACATAAATTAAAAAATGAAATAAGCATTTAATGTTTAGTCCAACTTTCTGGAGGTTCTAGACTTGTGTGCATGTGTCCGAGACCCAAGTCGCAAAAGAACGTCCATTAAGGGCAAAAGAGAGTAGCTGGTTGGGGAGGAGGTGGTGTGGGCTACAACAGGGGACATCAGGGGATGATGGGAGTAGCCAAGGCATCTGAGACAGGATGAGGCTCAGTAACATCACAACATCAGGGGTAGGTGTACCTCGGCAGAGTCCACTATCAGTCCAGTGTATTAGAGCAATGATGTTTGATTCCTACTCAAAGAACATGTGATATTTCCAACATTCACTTTAGGTATCAATGAAGTTGTGACATCAAGCAAAGGAGGACAGTGAGACATGAGTAGACAAGCACAAGTTGGACCTATTAGGGACAATGAAACAAAACCTGAAGACAAGAAAACAGAAATGAAAGCCTGAGTGAGCTGAACTGAACTGAGTCAAACTCCTACCGCTATATGGACCTAGCTCTGTAATATAGTTGAAACTGTAAGTTGCTATAGATAAGCGTGTCTGCCAGATGTAAACAGGAGATCACATTAAGCAGTGAAGTTGTGCAGTGTGAACATGACATCTGTCTTTTACAGCAAAATCAGATAATTTTATTATTCTTTAAATGTCTTCATGGTCTAGCAACTCATAATGGCATTAGCACTTGAAAGCAAAAAAACAGAAAAAAAAAAAAACCAACAGCAAAACAAAAACATCTCAAAACACACTTATTGCATTGAGTTCTGTTTAGATGACTTTTGATTTTATATTAACACATCTACTGTTATCTATTTACCTTTTCCTTTTATCATTATATATGTCATTTTATTTTTTATCCTTTGGGCAATTAGTCTCTTCTCAATGCGTTTTATTTTTTGTGTGCAGAGAGAAGGGGTAAGAAGATGCATATACAGAGGTCTGGACTAGCCGTGCTGTCAAAGGTTAGGGGAAATGAAATAAATAAATGTTCCAAAATGTTTTTTTAAATAGTTTAGTATCCAACATTTTAAATTCTAACATTTATGGTTACCCCCAGCAGTGATCAGTGGTAGCTCAGTGGTTAAGATACTTGACATGTAGTCAGAAGCTTACTGGTTCCAGCCCTACTGCTGCCAAGTTGCCACTGTTGGTTTGCTGAGCAAGGCCCTTAACCCTCAATTGCTCAAGATATACTCACTCGTAAGTCACTTTGGATATAAGTATCAGGTAAATGTATGATTGTGTTTTTTATAATCTTGTACACATAAATGTCATATTCAACCAGAATATGTAAAACACACTGTCAAATCGTGTTTATAAAAATACGTTTTAGTTTTAATTAATTTCTATAACTTCACTTATGTTGATATGGTTGTTGGCTCAGACAACAATGGCCACAAGAGGGAGACAAAGAGCTTCCCTAGTAATCAATGAAAACAGGAATACCCTGTAACTGTATGCTATACTATTCTTTTATTTTATATTTTTCCTTGATGTCCACTTACAATGTTTGCATGGCTTTATGTTCCAAAAATAATCATAATCTATTTTACACAAATATTTTCCAACCTGTTTATCTTGTAGAATTAAATAGGACATGTATTACATTACGAATAAAGAATTCTGCGCTGCATACACTTAGACATCGGTAATATAACTTGCAGTTATATAACTTCTAGTGAAAATCCTTGAAGCAGTCAACACCATCATCTGAGTGAGCTCCATTTAACCCTCTGAAGTTAAACAAAGAATTGCAGCTAAATGTGTGAACATTATCACATGTGTCACTTCATAACAAGTTAAGCTTCATAATAAGTCACGAAGTCAAGACAATTCATACCTAAGCATTACCTTGTTTGATGTGTTTATTGATGTATTTGGGTATAACCAGGTCATTTGCCTGTTTTTATGTATTGATCTTTATTGCTCCAAAAAACTACTCACGTCTTCCAATGTTCTTGATCCCCACTTCTAAGAAATAGTAAATGGACTAATCCTAGTTGTGGATAAGTATAAGACTAAACAGCTGTGAACTAATTCCACACGAGGGGAGTCATCACTGGAAAGGTGTCCTGGTGCGAGGTGTGCAGTGGTCCCTGTCCTGCGAACACAGAGAGACACAGAGGTGAGATACCAGTTAAAAAGGTTTGAGAAAGTACATCCTCCACTGACCAGATTCTGTTGTTTAAATGTAAATGGTTCTGTGACTTGAACAGGTCTGCTCCTTCTCTCAGCCAATATAGAAACAGCAAACTGCACTACAACAAGTACACAAGGTGTAATGAACTTGCTATGAGAATGATCTCAGTAAGTAACTCAGAAAGGAAAGGAGCTTCTCCTTCCTGTTTTCTTTGTTCTCTTCTTGTTAGTGTTTGTATTTGCTCTTTCAAAACACTCCTGCACTCATTCCTCACACTAAAACATGAACCTGGTGTTGTTTACACAGTGACTTGGTGTGAGGCATCTGATCCATGATTTCCCCCTGGGGTCACAGGTCTCGTTTGTCGCCCTTTTTTTACTCCTTAAGACAAAAACAAATTAAAATAAGAGCAGAAAAACTGAGCAGAAATAAACAACTATTAAAATTCTAGATGCACTGTGGAATGTTCAGAGAAAAACAAGACACTCCAGTCTCTATTGTATTTAATATGTGGTATTTAACTGTCAATATGGGGACATTACGACAAGGGAGTGGGCTCAGCTGACCTGTCTATGATTTTATTATTATTTTTTTTTTAATCCTAGTCTTTGATTAAGTTAAGGCATTTTTCTTTCAAAGAAAAGAAAAGGAATGGAACATGTGAAACACAAACAGAAAAATAGGTATGCATTTATCTAATAAACTGATGACTACGATTAGGTGAGACAAGTTTTAGGATATTATTTAGAATAATATTTAGGCATATTATTTAGAAATAAAGAAGAACTTGGTTATTATTTGGTTATTAGGACACATGAGGAAAGAATTTCAGTTGCATTCATTTAGCCAAAGACATCCATGACTGAAACAAGCTTCCTGTCACCACTGACCACCCTCCTAGCGTTCATGTCTCCACGGTTTCCCTGTCTAGTGTCTTTATTTTGATTTACTCCCTTGTTGTGGTTCCATTCCTTCGTTTCGTTTTCTGCACCCCTCATAATTTGCACTTGTGTCTGGTTTAATGCTCATTTGACCATGTTTTTAAGCCCGGTTTTAGTTTAGTCTTGTTGCTATTTATTGTAAGTCCAGCTGCTGTTTGTTAATCGAGGCTTCCGTGCATGTGAATATAAGCCTGAATGTTTATCCTCGCCCCAATGTTATAGCCTGCATCCCTGGTTTGTCTTCGTGCACTTTTCTTTACTTTAGTTTATCATGAATTCTCGGACTCTCCATGTTAATAATTTGACCCTGGACTTTGGATTTGCCCCTAATAAATCTCACTCTTTTCCACACACTGCTCATCGTTACACTTCCCCAACCTACTATATTTACATTAAAACTCCGTCAACAGCAGTCTTTAGCGTTGAGGGTTTTTTTAATCTGTGTAAAATTACATAATTTCTGCTGTTTCAGAAGTGAAGGATTTGCGTGCTCTAAATTTTCATAATTCTCGTATTGCATAAGACATTTATTTCCATTATATGTTTTAGCATTCAGGTGGTCATTTTTCTTTTCAACAGTTATTGGCGTGATCCAATAGATCCAAAGTCAAACGAGTACGCACATCATGTGTTGAACCCATCCATAGTATTTTTCTGCTTATCTAATATGCCAATATTTTCTCGTAACCATCCCACCAAGTACGAAAAACACCCAAACCTAAATGCTTAGTAACTAAAGTAAAGCTTGTGTCAGTGTCTTAATTTATATTCTGCATTAGTTCATCAAATGGTTATTTATTGAGAGTGAGTCTGTATTTTGTATTTGAAAAAAAATAAAACTGTCAGCATTAAGCAGGTTTGTTGTCAGGTTTGAAGGCTGTGGTTGTGCTATTTTTCTGGCCTTTCTGGTCAACTAATTTCTGTACCCAGTCATTCCATCAAGGGAGGTGTGTTGCTATTGAAATGTCTAACTTCCTTCATCTAGGGAATTCATGACATACATTAGAATTACATTTATTATAGCTGCAGGTGGCAAGTAAAGGGTCCAATCATTTTATCACATCTGCACAACTTGGTTGCTGATGACATCCCATATAAAGTTCACCAGCCTTTGTGGTTGGTTTTGAGGTTTTGTTTCCAGGAATGTTGTATTTTGAAACCAATCTCTCAATTTTCTCTGCTGAATTGCTTTATATAAATATTATTTTTCTGATTCGACATGACTAAGAAATATAGTTCCCCCAGAAGGTCAGTTCACCCCAAATGTACTTGCATTCACAGTATGTTCATATACACCATTGAAGTTTGGTGATAATCTAACACTCTATGGCTAAGTTTTAGCCTATTAATAAAAATCCTGCTCTTGGGGATTGATAGTTAAATACACATATTTTTGATCATTATTTACAAGAAGATCTGCATTTTTTACATTTAAAAGGTATCTCTAGATCAAAAGGTCACTGACTTGTTTGAAAGGTGCATTTGCCCAACTAATTTAGGTATCAAAAATCAGGCAAAAAAAAGGTTTACGAAACGTATTGAACTTTTTTTATGAAATAGTCACAAAGTATTGCACTGTATAAACTGCATTTCTCATGCACAATTGGTACACAATGGGATTGACTCATTTTTCTTTTTTTAAATACCTTTTCATATGTCAGAGGGGCTCTGTTGGCAAAAATGTCCTATAATTCCCATGCTAGCTCAAAGTCCATAAATCAATACTCATGTCAAGTTTCATAAGAATTACTCAAAGAAGTCTTAATTTTTTTTCAGCTGTTTTGAATGAATCAGTACACCTTGGAAGGATTGATAGGTATGTAAGTGCCATATACCATACAAATATCAACATGTTTCAGTCTCATCAACATTTTGATACCAAATTTGGGAAGATTGGAGAAAGGTCCTACGACTAGTGTGCTACAGTTCATCAGCAACATAAAAAGTAGTAGGATATTTAAATTTAAAGTAATTTCTACAAGAATCAACGTTATAGAAGTCCACTGAAGCCAGTTCTATGATTAGCCCATTACCTGAAAAACATTAGCCAATGTTTGAGTCATCCTTAGGAATCCTTCAGCTTGCTTACAGAAGCAGTATGCAAAATTTCATCTTGATCACAAGAGCAGTCATTGAGAAACAGTTATTTGCATATTATAATGCCCCATATTGACAAAACTGCTACATTTGGTAAGCTACCTCAAAGTCAATACTGGTATAAGTCTTTTAAATTTCATGAAATCTGAACATGTCGTTCAGGAGTGACAGCTAGTTAAAGTTAAAGTTAAAGCCTGACCTTTGTACTACTAATTTGTACTACTAATATTAGACTGGAATAGGACAGCTGTATTTTTTATGTCAGGTTTTTTGTTTAAATAATTATTGAGATTCAGACTCTTGCAAATATTTTGACACCAATTTCATTCAGATTGTGTGAAAATCCTAGGACTGGTTTGAAATTAGCAAAAAAATAAAAAAACAAACAAACAAAAAAGTGAAATCTAATGGGCAGAGCCTATCTGAATTCAGGAGAAGCCAAGGAAGAATTAAATAAAAAATAAATAATATTATTTCTATATTCACCTCCGTCTTTTCTTTTGAACATCTGCAAATGTTAAATATAGTTTTGTCTGCAGTTCATAAAGGAAAAAGCAAAAATACATTAGAGTCAGAACTTTTGTTTCTTTGTCACACAGTTTTATTATTTTTTTGAATTCTTGTATTGTCTTTTAGCACACATTGGCAAATGTGTCCATCCTCCTGTCGATTGTCCTTGGACTTGTCCTCGGCCTCACACAGCCAGGTGAAAAAGGCTGTCACGGAATTGAGGGCCACACCTTTGCCTCTTGTTGTGCTTGGACAGCAGCTGCTGGTGCACCTTCCTCTGCTCCTCCTGCTCCTCAAGTTTGGCCTCCTTATGAATCTGCTCAATGGTCTTGGGCCCGTGGTCAGCTCGCCGCGACACCCAGTTATTCTAGAAAAGCAAAATCAGCAGATGCATACTTTTGCATCACCATGCGCTGGAATGGCAAACACAAACACACAAACACAGGCAGAGTCTCTAACCAGTCGCAGGTCGATGACGTCCTGGAGCAGGAACCGAATGCGTGAGGAACCCCTCCTCTCCTTCACTGTCTTTTTTATATATTTAAAGTAATGATCCATTTTTGGCTGAGAGAGAGAGAGAGAGAGAGAGAGAGAGAGTGTAAGAGAAACGTCGACAAATTTCAGATATTCTTCACCTTTCGATTCGATCAGGTGTGCTCTCAGCTGAACTCATGTCACAAGATGTTTATGACTCTTATGTAAACCCTGCTGCCTTGCACGTTGGTCAGTGCTGTAAAGCAGTTCACTGCCACTGTGGGTGTAGCTGTGCTGTCATCAGCTGCACTTGGCTTTGGGGAATCCAGGGTGCAGCAGCAGGAGGCGGCAAACGTGGAGGAGGCTGTGAGAGCAAAACCTTCTAACAGCTGACCAGTCCTGAATAAAAGCCTTTCATTTTGTCAGCTGCAGTAGGAGCAGAGCTAACAACCACACTAACAACTTCACTAACAACATGAACTTGGACACTTTCAAAATCATTGCCAAGGCCTAATAATACACTGATATCAGCACAGCATGCTAGTCGCACTATAGATGATGATCCTAATTAGTTGGCTACCCTGTAGTCAGAGTGCAGGCAACAGGCAAGCAACAGAAAACACTGACGGCAAAACTTTTATAAACAACATTTCAACATGCTTGTTTTTTGGTTAAAAGCGTGCATGGAAAAAAAAAAACACAATAAAAAAGACCAGGAAACTTGAACACAAATAACTGTCACACTAGTTGGTGACTGAACTGTCAACATCACAACTGCCATTCCTACTAGAGACAAAATTGACAGTCAATATACAATATCCAAAACTTCTTCATCCAGTTTCGATGTGTAAAGTACTTGTTGTGAAAAACGCAACACAGACCAAATCTGGACAAAATCCGCACAGTCGCTGCACTGCACACTAGCACTCATCTACACATGCGCCGTAAACCTTTACATGACATATTAAAGATAAACCGATGCAAGTGCTGAGCATCTGCTGAGAATATTAAATCAACCCAGACCAGGCCCGCGGCCTGCTTACCCTGGCCTTCTCCAAGTCCAGGTCTTTGCCGATGGCTGTGAGGAGGTGGCACAGACGCTCCAGGCTCTCCTCGCTGTGGTTCATGAACAGCTTGACCACACAGTCGTGCATGATGGCCTCTGACAGCATGTGCAGCTTGAACAGCTCCCCGATGAACTTGATGTTACCGATGGACCTCCTGTGGGCCTTGTCCTTCGCCTCCTCCAGATCCTCCTCCAGCCTCTCCCGCTCGCTGGCCTTGCGAGGAGTAACCAGAACAAAGACAAAAGCAAGAAACAGCGCGTTTGGACCCGATAACGACCAGGCCGCCTCCCAGCACTGCTGCCGATTTCAGTCCCCTTTCTCCTGATCTGTGGGTTGGTGAGTCGGGTAAACTAGACAGGAGTGCTGCTTACTGAAGTGGCCGCTTCCAGCTGGTGCCGCAGCTTCTCCAAAACATCATCGTTGACCTTGTCCTTCTCAAACTCCTTCTGACAGCGGTTCAGCAGCAGCTTTTGGAAACCCACAGTGCTGGTGGGCTTGTCTGCCATGGGCACTTTTAACTACACAGGAAAGACATGTAGGAGAAACACTTGGGTATAAGACAGTGTTGAGAGTTCTGTTACTAAATAGAAGCTGATTAAAGCTCCATGTCAGTTTAGAGTGGTTCAAACAGAGTTCACTTCTGTGTGGCATTTGCCTTTGTATGGAACTTCAGCAGCAATGTATGGGAACATGTTACTCACCATAGCCAGGCAGCTGCACATATTGCCATAGACCATAGAGAAGCTGGGCTCATCGATGGCTTTTTCAAAAACCAGATCAACCACGCCTTTGAGGCGCTCCTCTGTGTCGATGGTGAGGTCCATCACCTGCTTCATCAGCTGGTTAAACATCTGCGGTGTCAGTTTGTTCAGGATACTGCGCACCTTCTGGAAAAGCTCCTGGAGAGGAAAACAGACTACCGACTAAGCTTTCCATTACAAAGATCCCAATCTTTTGTTAAATTCAGCAGTTCTTCCACATAATGACTAACTCCTCACTTTCACCAAATATTTACTCTGCCATTTGGAACTTCGTCATGAACAAAAATCACTCAACTTTGCTATATAGACCGATAAAGGCATCATACATCAATCACACTTTCCGAGAAGTGTAGCACTGGCAGCAAACAGTTTATCAAATCTTATCAACTAAAACCCCTCATGTGCTCCAAATTCAAATTAAAAGAAAACCCATTAGAACCAGCTACAAGAATTTAAGATTTAATCAACATATAACTCCTACAAAAAAAAAAATATATATATATACATAATAACCAAATCTGATCCAATAATAACCCTACCGACCAGACAATGCAATGAAGATCTGTCAATCTCTCCAAATGCTGAATTGCACACAAATTTGCAAGAATATTTTTAACACAACCATTGGGTGTTAACCTATAATATATACAAGATCATCCACAGAATACACTACAATATCTACAATACTCTCTCACCAAAATCAACACCACAATCAACACAAGGAACAACAAGCACACAAGATCTGGTCCTCAGTATCATCACACCCCCTGTTTACACTAGAAACCAATGTCCCCCTGCATAGCTACATTCCTGCACACTCCCCGCACACCCACCCAATTAAACAACGACTCTATAATTTAAATATCCAATTCTTGAAGAGCATATCGCAAATAAAATTAAGTAGCTTTCAAGCCAACCATAACAGGCTGTGACTCTGAAATCTGAAAACAGGGCATGGCGGAGTGAGGTGCTGACCTGAGTTTTCTGGGTCTCGGGGTTCTGGGTGTTCTCCCTTTTCATGCCAGGCTTCCAGGCATTCTCGGCCTTCTTCAGCTGCACCTCGTCGTTCATGGACACGTTGGTGATGATCTTGCGGGGAGGCAGCCGTCTCGGGCCTACACTGAGCAGCTGAAGCAACAAATGGGTGCTCTTTATTATGGGCGGTAACATTGTCACAAAGACCTCGGTCACAAAAGATGACCAGGCGCTCATTTATTTGTGACAGAAGAGAAGGGATGAGCGGAGAGACCCACCGGTGCACCCCTGCCTCCAGGAATTGCCCTGCTGAAGTCTGCAGAGGCTGGGTTGAAGCCTGGGTCTCTGGCGATAAGGCGAGGGCCCACCTGCTGCAGGGGCAGCTTGTTTTGTTTGATCTAGAAAAGAACAGAGTCAAGTCGAAGTCCATCAGCCCCTCTCCATGGAATGGTTTTAAAGCTCCCCTAAGGCCAATGTTTTAGCAGGCTTACCTTGTCCAGTACCACATCAGAGATGGGAGGAAGCCCCTCTGGCTTCTGCATGCAGGCAGGCATGAACTGGAAGGCCAACAGGAAGTCTCTATCATACTGCCTCTTCCCATCCTTCAGCTCTGGCTCTGCATGCAGAGAGGGGTACAGTGAGCACCTGGAGAGAGGAATCACCTCTCTGTCAGGACACTGGGCCTGCCCCACAGGAGTGTCCTCTTTTGGCTTCTTCCAGGTGTTGGATAAACTAATAGCTGTAAAACATAACAAATCGGTCTGGTGTCTTTTTAGTGTCCTAACATAGCATGTCATGCATGTGGTTATTTACCTTGACTCAAGCTTTGCCTAAGCTTGGACTGTAAGATGGACTCCACTTTATCCTCCAGCAAGACCTCTGGCTCCTTCCCAGTCTCTTTCAGCTCTGCCCCAGTGGAGGCTCCACAGGCCTGGACTGCCTCTATAACAGCCTGGCCTGGGAGAGTGAGGCCTGAAGGAGCAGCAGTGCTGGAAGGCAATGAGGGCGTCAGCGTGCCTGAGGCAACCGCCTCTCCGGCTGCTGGACTTGCAGCCTTCGCCGGACAGTGGGCCTCCAGGGCCAGGCTGACACTGACATTCCCCTGCTCTGCTACCTGGCTGTTCAGCTGCTGGGATTTGAGGTAGAAAATGCGAGGATAATGAGGGTGTGGACATAAAAACTAGCAAAAGACAGAAAAGATGGAGAGAGAGAGATAGAGAGAGAGAGAGAAAGAAAGAGAGAGAGAGAGAGAGAGATACTGCACACACATGCAGAAGAAGGGGAATGGCAATGAGGGTGGGGGGGTGAGCACAGCACAGCACAGCACAGCACAGCACAGCACAGCATAATTAGAGAAGTGAGTAGAGAAAGAGACAAAGAGAGAGAGAGGAAATGAGAAAGCACAAGAGGGCAAAAGATCCAGCCGCAAAGGCACAAAATGTGTGTGTGTGTGGAGGAGGGGGGGGGGGGGGTGAAGACACAAAGACAGCAAGAGATAGCAGACAAGCATGGGGTGCTTAAATAAATGGGCAGGAGAAATAGAGAAAGAGAGGAAAGAGGAACACTGTTAACATTTAGGGAAAGAGGACACAAAGTAAGTGCAACAGCGCAGTAGTGAGTGTTCCCTTTACAGAGAGGCCTTTCCTCAGAGGAGCTGAGGTGCTCAGGGTTTGGCTGAATCCTTCTTACAGGGCCTTTACGTGGGCTGTCTGTGTAGAGGGAACACGAGGGAAGATCAGGAGGATTCGAGTGGCTGTGAGGGAGAACTAAGATGGAGGCAGACGAAAGAATAGGCACGGCAAGTCGGAACATCAAAACACATCTGAGAAGCCTTCTTAAATCAGAACAGCCACAATCACACAAGCTACTGGAACCAGTCAAATATGACGGAGGAGGGTCAACGGTGTGACCGAATCACTGAAGAAGGAAGAGAGAATGGCCGGAAATCAAACTACACCATCAGATTTTGTTGCTGATTGTATGATGCTTTTAATAGGACAAGACAATGAAAGCCAGCCAAACAACCAAACAATCAACTCAGAGCTCATTATGAGGGAGGACTAGATGAGAGAGTACTTTGACCTGTGGAGTGGATCACGCGAAGCAGCGGCCTGCAGCCGATCAGGGGCTCGGGCTGCGGGACTGAATGGCTTACCTGTGGAGCAGTAGGGGTAGTGCAGGGACGTCCCACTGGTGGGCTTGTGCTCTGGCTAATGCCTACTCCTGACATGATCTCCTCTGTGATATCCTTGCCATCCTGGTTAGGGTCTCGGATACGGATCTTAGCGAACAGCAAGTTATTGCATCTATTAAGTCAATCTACAATTAAATTAATTTCACCTCTGAGGCATGGGGAATACTCACTGTTTTCTTTACCCTCTTAGTGGGTGGAGGCTGCTGAGCTGTATGCACTATTATAGATGGAGATTTGGTGTATATGGTCTGACCAGGATAGTATGAAGGCCCTGCCACTAGTGGTGACCAAAAAAAAGCACTGGTTTCAGTTAGAGAGCAAAAGAAAAACCAGTTTCAGCCAGCGGGAATACCCAGAAGAAAGGTCTCTTTATCGGTGAGAGCACGCATGTGTGTTTCCCAGGTGGGGGTAGAGAAAGGGAAGTCCAAACTCACCATATGCTAGTGGGCAGTCTGCAGGAAAGAGCCCAGGGTAGAATGTACTGGGTCCTGTGGGCTGGACGGAGTACTGCTGGGGATGTCCCACGTAGGGAAGGCCACTGTGGTGATACTGAGAATGAAACAGAACAGCAGAAGTAAAGGGCCTAGCACCAGACATGGCCATTCATATAGGACACTCCTAAAAGAGATATTCGAAGCAGTAAACAAACAAAAAATACAAAAACATTTAGTTTTTACACTGAAAAAAAACTAAACTAGAACTTCTCATTTCTGCTTCCAAGATAAAACATATTTTTATCTACACATTTTAGGAGCAGTTTATTTATTGCTGGCCAACCTGTTTATAGACAGATTTTCAACCCATTTGCTACACTGTGTACATATTTGCACAGGCGCTTTTCTCTGCTCTGGGTACCTGAGGCACGTAGTACTGGAGTACGTAGTACTGGCCGGTCTGGGATGAGGTGAAGGGCATGGGTGTCAGGAACATCATGATGGGCTGGCTGGACACGGGTCGAAAGGAAGCGCTGTTACTTGGAATGGCAGGCTGGGCTGTCTGCATCTGAGGGATCTGGAAAAGCTGGGAGAGGAGAGGAGTGGAGAGTGAGGGTCACAGAGCAGCGTGGCGTATGCCGCAGCAGCCGGCTCAGACGCTCGGAGTGAAGACTTTAGTCAAGAGTTGAGTCGTGGACTCTACAGCAGTTGTACTGGGAATGTTGAGGAGATATATACATAAAAAAAAAAAGTTTAAAATTTTCAAGGGATTTTGAATGTCCTATTATGCTAGGCATGCAAGATACAAAAAGAAAATCTTTCAAGAGTCTGTTTCACATGCATGGCACTAATACAAGGGTGAATGAACTAGCATGAAAAATTAAACAATTACAATGATGGATGCAGCTAATTAGCCATTATTGCAGGAGAGAGGATATATATGTAAAAGACAACTAATCTTGAATGTAAATTTGTACTGATAACCTGAGTCTATCAAAGCCAATGCTGACAAAATATGACATGAGCTAGAATTCAGAATGTGACAAACCCCCATCCCAGTTGGCTTTGATGCTCAGAATGGGAACATAGTGAGGGAATTCCTTCTACATGAGAAACGGTAAAATGAGCCTAAGAGGTGATTCTCACATACTGTCTCCCACCGAGCTGTTGCCATCTTAACATTTTCTGGACATAAAATCCTCCCTCCAGCAGTTATGCATGCAGGCAGAAATGAACCTTTGTATGGGCTCCTGGGTAATGGAGCAGCCATACCATGTCCAAAACAGATTATTAAAAAGCACTGGAGTCCAAAGGAAATAAAAAGAAACAGACTAAAAAAGACTAAACATAAAAGACTAAACATAGGTGCTGGCATCCTCCGAACTGGGGAGCAGAGTGGAGCGCAGGTGCACCACTGAGCTACTGGAATGTCTTTCAATGCATTTTTTGAAGACTGCAAAATTACCTGAATGGATCTCAATCCTCCCTTGAATATTGAAGCAGGAACGAGAGAGAAGCTAGTGGAAGAACGCACTAATGGGTGTAAAGGGTCAGAGAGACTGTAACACACTCAGATACACTGGCACACACAATTTAAACAAATCTTTAAACAAATTTAAACCAAAACAAGTTTGTTTGTTTTTTTTAAATGACGGAATTGAACACTGTTGTTACAGTGGAATTGTGAGGTCAGAGGCAGAGCAAATGTGTTCCACTAACCTTCCTGGCCCTTTAAGTGCACTACTGCAGATAGACTGAAAACAAATTTCACCTAAATAAAATCACACTGCAACACTGAAAACATAAACACAGACAAGCACTGAATGAGTGGTAAAGGGCATTAAAGCCTAAGTATTACATGGAGATCACCGCTCACATTTTCAATTCTTTCCTTTGACAAAACAACTCACATCAACAGCCAAGGCACTGCACTGCCTTTCTAAAAGGAGATGGCAGATGGCACTATCAATTAGCTTCACTCAAAAATGGGAGAAAACAAGGAATGCGGCATGTTATGCGCTCGTGCACATAGTTCGGTCACACGTCTCTGCTATGGTCTTCCAACGTACACTGCCCTTGATATGAGGCAATATGGCCACCTACTGTAAGCTCAACCTTGGGTCACGATATCATGCAGAGCCTTCATAATACCCTATGCTTCTGTGCATGTGCTAGTCGGATTCAAGCTCAAATATCGTCTCTCTCAGCTAGCACAGCCCGGCCTCATCTGTCTACAAAACTTCCAAGAGGTCTCCGGTACACTAGACAAATGTTGCTGTTTTGTATTCACAGAGAACATTTATCCAAGTATGTGTACAGGTCAAAAAGTTGGGATGCGGCTGGGAGACAGGAATCCATCTGCCTCTGAGATTGATGTGTGAGTTGGGGAGGGGAGTGCAGTGGCTAGAACACTAAACTTGGCGAGGTTTTACCACAGGCACACAGAGGAGCATGCAGCATACAGTGGGAGGTGCTGCGCTGCGGCGGCGGACATTAGCTGCTGGTGGGCAGGATGAGAGAGCAAACTGGGGGTGGAGGAGGGTGGGGGGAGCCAGGCAGAGACTGTGGGGGCAGGATGCGTGCAGACGCATGTCACATGCTGCAGGAATCTGGACCATGTTGCTGACAAGTTCATTGAATGTTTTGAAGCCAACTACAGCACATGCATGTCTGTGTTGTATCTGGGCTTGGTGGATTAGGGTCAAGGAAGACTTATTTTTAGCTGAAGATGTCTTTCAATAGCAACACACTTAACTGCAGATAACCATATTTACTGCTAAACTTTGGCTGACATCTCAAGTGAGGCGCACTTCATACAGAATGAATACAAGAGTTAATTTACTGTCTTGTGCAGTTCAATATAACAAGCTCATGGTTCATTGCAGGTGGAGCCACCGTCCTTGTTGATTGAAAACCTTAAGAAGCAGAAGCAACAGTCCTATTCCAAGCTAGAGAAAAAAGGCACAGGACTCTCACACAGCAGACTCTGAAATGGAGGATCTCTCACATTAAGGTATGGCTATGCAGCCTTGAATTTTTATCTCCAGACATTCTTGTGTGGTTCCTAGATTTTTCCCACTTTCCAGTCCTTTTCTCAAGTACACTTTAAATAGAAAATAAAGTAATTAATTGAAGGGAATAGCCGGTGCCATCTTTATTCTGAGCTCAATGTTGCATACAGACGAGGTATTGACCACAGAATGTCTAACAGTCTCAGGTGGGTTCAATATTTATACATTTTCATCAAGTTACAAAACCATTTTTTATTAAAATTGTATCTTTAGGTGGTATCCTGGCCTCAATCCTGGACTTGCCACAGAGGCCATATTTGGTCATTCTCACTTCCTGCTTACTTCTGAAGCCTAATTTGGTCTTTTACAATTCCTGCCATCATATTATTTACATTAATAATTTCATTTTATTACCTCACTTGAGTACACCTCTGGCTGGATATTGAACCACTTGGTTGTAATCCTAAATGAATCATGAATGATACAATCAAAGGATCACTGCTTGAAGCCAAGCAAAAAAGTTTGATTTTTCACATTCACAGACATGAAGAACCAGCAGGACGAATCAAGACTCATGTGAACTGTGTGGGAAAGTAGACTTTGCACATACTGTAGAACAAAACCGCTTTGATGAAGTTGTAAGCAAAGAGCTATTAAGAACATAAGCCTGTGTAAATCCTGATAAGCAATTGTAGTTCAGAAGTGTTTGAATATGTGTATTGTTTGTTTGTATTTTCACAGGCCAAAAACAAGTACTGATTAGCAAGATTTACTACCTCCCAGTACACCATTTCTTTTTACTGCCTGAGTAGATGTTGATGGAAGTCAAAAGGGCAACAGAAGCAACAGCCATCTGGTGGTTGCTTCCAGACTACCAGATCAGCTTGATATTCTCTATTGCCTCTCTCTGGCAGAATACCCACCAGGTCATTCCACATTTGCAGTTTTGGTGATGCTCTTTGCTTTGGCTTCAGTGTCATTTTGGTGGGCTTCTTTGGGTGGGATGATTCCCCCGCTGAGAGTGTGCGGGCTGTTGTGGAGAGAGGATGTGTCTCCAGAGTCACATCCAGACCCACATATGGCCACCGCAACCAGAAAAGCACAGGCGAGGAAGGCAAGGCTTCTGAGAGCTACCAGCCAAGCAGGTGTGGACAGAAAAGAGGTGCTCTGTAGCAAAGAGAAAGGAAGCTGATTGCTTGGTATGTAAAAGGACAGAAACCTGGAAGCTGGTGTGGATAGTATGAAACCCACCAAAAATGAAAACAACAGCTTCATTTGGAAAGAAAACAAAACAAAAAAAAACCAAAAAAACCCACAAAATGCAGCAAGAGAGAACAGGTCTTTGCTTATCTTAGATAAATCAATGTTTGAAATAATCAATGCTTTAAAAAGCATGGTAGCCAGGAACAAAAAAGTAACCAAAAGTATTCAAGTATCCATTTTTTTATATCAATTTTTATCTCTGACAAGGAAGATGTGGAGGGGAACCTGGGAGCCTGTTGGACAGGGTAATGAACTGGATTGCAGGCTCAAACACTGTATGCACTTATATGCACTTGAAGGACAGTGTTCACTACCAGTTCCGTGTACGCCTTTTTTTCTATCGTCACTTTGCATCAACTGGGAAGGAGCAACTGTCATTCACACCCAACAGGAATGCAGCTAGATGTGATCTTGAGAATTCTTGGCTATAGAATCGCCAAAAACTATCTTAAGCACTTTAGCACCATTCTAAGACAACCATTGACAATAATTACTCACCTTAATGAATTCTTTGTCTGCATCTTGGCTGCATCTGAGCTGGTGGTTGAAAAGCAGGGCCCGCAGCTGTCGGTTCTGGTGCTGGATGTCATACTGCTTAGCTGTCTGACAGGCCCGCACAACTCGTAGGTCTGTTCAAGGTGGCACTTGTACACCTCAATTTCCATCGTAATTGTCCTGTACAACCATTAAAAAATTTGACAGAAGTTAAAAAACAGCAGAACGGTTTGTTACAACTGGAAAAAAATAAATAAGAAAATATTGTTTGTTGTTGTACATGAAAGTCAGAGAGCCATGAGGATAAGCCCTCTTGTCCAAAGTTCTGATCAGCAGTTATGACCTCCTAACACTGCAATCAAAATGCACAGGCAAAAGATGCGTTACTGAAAAAACACTCTGCAGATCTGGATTTCATGTCACCACAGTCAAAGTTGAAGGCTTTGTTCGGTGAAAAGAAAACAAATATATCAAAGTTGACGTTATACTCAGTAAGAACTCAGTACAGTAAGAAACTGCAAAATACTCAGAAAACTCTGTGCATGAGTCAGTGGCTCAATAGTCCAACTAAAATCAGCCAGGACCACAGTTTAGTTGGGTTAAACATGAGTCAACTAAATCCTTAGTCAGAGAATGATATTCTGTCTTTGCTGCTTACATGATCAGCTTCTTTCAAATAGCCATGTAAACTTAGTTATTTAGGAATAATATCAAACTACATGTGGGCCATCAGATCCTGTTTGCCCTTGAAGACCCACTCACAATCTTTGCCCAAGTCCAGCACTGGACATGCATTACCTTGCACAGTTTCACAGCTCTGGCACTGCAATCAACAATGCATACGTCTTAACTAAGAAGGCAACAGTTCAAATGGAAAACCTACTTCCTCTCTGGGAGTGAAGGAAGCCAGCTGCTTGATCTTCAGTGTCTGGTTGAGTCTTGGATGCATCAAGCACAGGGACACCAGCTGATACCCCATGGTTGAGGTGCTCCATATATTGTGCAAGGATCGGTTCGTTATAATCACCATTCTGCATTTTTTAACAGCAGCAACAGCATAAAATGGTTCAGGTAAGGGTGCATCATTGGAAGACTTTCACTAAAATATGTCCTCACCATGTCTCAAATACAGCAATACCTCTTAGAAGCCATTGTACTGCACACAGAATGGACAGTCTCAGCAGTTTCTGTTCTCATATGGAACCTCAGTGTTTTGATTACAGAACCAGCAATTCACAATGACATGAACTGGTTTCTTCCCATTGAATAGGGAGTTTATATATATAACTGAATTTGATCAAACTATAGCAATGATTGTGAGCAAGGAGCTTTCATTTTACAGCCTAAAAATGAAAGTGGCAAATAAATGTATGTTACAAATAAACCAAACTTGAAACGTTATATGAATAGCTTCATGTTGAATATACACAGTTAATCAGTCATTACAAACTACATTCTATTAATACAGAATGTTTATGAAAGTTAATTTAATCTAATTAACAATAAATGAACAGTCGAATATTGTAGTTCAAACAGTCCGATAGCTGTAGTAATGGCTTAACTCATTTTGCTTATTTAGAGAGAACGATACATTTGAAAACCCACAGGTTTGTGAATTTGGGTCTCTAAATCATACAAAAGTAGGTTTTCTATTGCTGAACAGTTAGCTAGCTAACAAACTACCAGCACCTAAACGATCAAAGTTGAAAGCTGAACAATGAAATGGTTCCACAAGGAATGGTTTATAGCCCCGAGTTTCACACTCGCTGACCTCAACTGTTAGCTAGCTAACTAGCGTATCGCTGTGATAAAGCGATACAATCTTTAGCAATGAGGACATGAATAAAGTATCCTTTACAATTTTCACAATATTGTGAAATTTAATTTGCTGGCATTGGAGGTTATTAAATATTCACAATATCAATAATAATTCCTTGGCTCACAGAATCAGACATTACATTTTTGCTGTTATGGCAGCTGTTATAAAGATCATATTTATACAGAACCCTGTTCAGTTAGTGCTAGTATTGAGGAACCATTGCATAACTAATAGCGGTACAGAGACAGAAACATCATGTGTTCAGATGAATAACTGGATGTGTGTGAGACAGTCTGTGAGAGGTTTGCATTTGTGTGTTGCATGACTATGAGTGGGAAAACCATATAAAGGTAAAAACATTACCTCTGCAACAAGGATCTCTTCTATTTGAAGGAAAGGTTTAAGTTAGACACAGTCTCAACAGAGTAAGTTAAATCTGTCTGTGTTAAGACCAGTTGACATATCAGTGGTTTATCACTGATTATGTCTGCCACTGAGATACCACAAATTAAGCTTTCCAGATTCCAAGACATACAGTTGTGCAGTGTGAGCCATACATCAATTTGAAAACTTCAAAAGTCACGTAATGTGTGCATGGCATAAGCGTATTAGCAGGTCCCGAAAACATTTGCTATCAGAAAGGATTTCATCATAGAAAAAAAACTACAAATTCTAGACTTGAGAATGTGAGCATCAATCCCACTAACACTCACATACTAAAAGAGCACTCTACCACTTGACCTAGTTCTCCTAGAGTGGGACTTGTTTGCAGATCGGACAAAAGCTGAAGACACAGTGGAATGGCAATTCTCTAGGAGATCATACCAAATCCTGCATCCACCCTAAATATTTCATCTAGCTGTGAAGTCAAAAAAGCTTATTCCTGAAATGACAGGAATAGTTCTTGCAGATTCTGATATGCTATGCAAACACTATAAAATGTGAGCTATGTTAGATCTGGCAGCCATTGGCTCTAACTGTCTCTTTTTATTGAGTTAAGCAATGCTTACAGAATAACTTTCTATGGCTTCAAATACTTCCAAGAATTAAACCTTGCAGAGCTCTGTAGCTAGACACATTGTCTCTGTAGGTTTGACATGTTCATTTGACAAACTAGCTAAAATAGCATCTTTTGGTTTGAATAAATTGCCCCTTAGACCCAGACAAAAAATTGCTCAAAATCTTTCTGCTTATTCATGCAGCAATGACACAGATTTCCAAAGAAAGAGGACGTATGGTTAAAGCTAGAAAAAAATGCCTACTCTGTGCTCAGGCAGAAAATCTGATATTTTAAATATGTCCCTAAAAGGTTTATATTCCTTGGCTCACAGAATCAGACATTACATTTTTGTTGTTATGGCAGATTTCATGGTGTAATAGACAGCACTATGTAACTCGCAGCAATAAAGCTCAGTGGACTTTGCAATTGATGATTTCGTCACTGTGTACAACTGCACTGAATTGCTCTTTAACAAAAGCTTCTCCACATTTGCTTTTGAAGTTTAATTCAAAAGTTGGCTACAGAATAACCATTTGTCAGAGGGAACAATAAGTGTCAACTTTCACCTATGCTCGGTCGAAAAAGTGGCCGTAATCTCGTTGACACCAAGTCTACAATTTCATGGAAAGGTTCCCTTCAGTGCTGCACCAAAAACTGCGAAATGAACGGAGAAAGGCCGATTAGCTCAGTTGGTCAGAGCGTGGTGCTAATAACGCGAAGGTCATGGGTTCGATCCCCATATGGGCCATGTGGGTTTTGTTTGATGAATGACCCCTTGTCAACAAACCACCTGTTTGAACTTGTGTTGCTTATAACATTGCTTGTAAATCACAATCTGCTAAGACATGTTCCAAGTACATGAGAGTGTGTTCTTGATTACAAAACTTTGCCCATGGATTTGTGCTTGTTTACAAATCTTGGACAATGCAGAGAAAAGTATGAAATCAGAGGGACTCTGGCATTAGTGTAAGGCTCTCGATCGCTGTGTGAATAGGTCAAAGAAGCAATTCCAGAGGCATGCAGACAACCTGCATCCTCCCCATCAAATTATAGCCAGTTAGGTGTCTGGCAGTGCCAGGGAGTTCAAATCCTTTAGTCTGAAATGTGTTGGGATATGATTATGCCTGCCACTGAGGTCTGACAGCTCCACAGTTGCCTTGTGAAAAGAATACAGTATAGACCGGCACCCACATACATTACTGTACACATCAGAGATCAGCGCAGGAATATCAGTTTGTAAACCCGCCAAATCTGCCCCCACAGGCTCCCTGAGTTCTACTAATCGCTCCAACACCTTGTTTCAACCTCAGTTTCTTTTTTTTTGAAGCGCATGAGGCAGCTTCAGCTATTTCCACAGGCAATCATATTAGATGTGCCATCAGTAACCAGACATGTGACTTTATTTTATTCCCCATTCTTCCATAAGAGAGGATTTCACACAGGCCAAATTTTCAGCCGTATGCGCCTGCAGGAATTTCACAACACCAAGTAGTGTAGACTTCAGAAATGTGTTGTCATCTATAAAATGGCAGGTCACAGCCAAGAAGGCATCCACATTAAGAGATGTCCACATATCTGCTGACAAACTCATTGCAGGAATTTTCTGGACCTCAGCTTTGGCCTTCTCTTTCTCTTATTGGCATTTGGCCTCAACCATGGCCTTTACAGTCTAAAGGGAAGGAAGAAAATAATTATATATATTTTTAATACTACTCTCATAATGTATCCATGTCACCACACATACCTTCCTAGTTAGGAGAATATAAGTTGAATCCAATTTTGCTACCAAGTCCCTGAAGCTTTTATCCTCAACTATGCTAAATGGCTGTGTGTCTCTAACTATCATGGGGACCAAAGCCTCATCCAGGTCTTCCTTTCTGGTCACTGCTTTGTAAAGATTAGATTATACTTTGTCACCAAAAAATATAGTACTCACCAATGAAATTCACTTTATAATCCAATCCAAACTGCAAATAACATGTAAGGTGCAGAGAATAATGCAATATATATATATATATATATATATATATATATATATATATATATATATATATATATATATATATATATATATATATATATATATATATGTATATAGAGTATATACACATTTTATATACATGTGCATAATAACGTTAACACCTTGTGACAACTGATAAATAAGCCAAATGACATTGGCAAGGGTGACAGTAGGAAAAACTCACTGGAATGGTGGAAGGGACTTGGAAGGTGTCAGACTCAAAAGGGAACTCATCCTCCTTCGGTTAACCCTGGATAAACCTGGGCAAAGATGAGTTGGGTAGAGGATGGCTGACAAATTGTAAGCATGAAAGATACACTACAGCATTCCTACACAAAGACATCATAGGAGATAGAAACAGAGCACAGTTCACCTGGATAGAACACCTGGGTAGAAATACAGTAACTCATTATTATAACAGTACAAAGAAATGAAATGTGGATCATCCAGGTGAGGTTCATCTGCTAATCTGCACATAAATATTGTTTGTGACAGTGCAGAATGTTGCAGGTAAATGGAGGGCAAGGTGCTGTCATTTTAAGCATTTTAAGGCAGGTCCAGGAAGGAGAAACCCCAGCAGGTAGGAAAAGTTAGTGGGGAGCACAGATAGCACAGCACTCCAGAATCATGTACTGGAGCATGGTGTGTCCACTGGGAGGAGGTGGGGTGGTTGGAAGAGCATAAAAGACTGTTGTTACTGCAAAGATTCATTTAGACCTTTCATTTGGACTGTTATTCTTTTTTTAGGGGGCGGGGGGGGGGCATGTATTTAATGAAATAATAACGAAAAATTAATAGATGAATTCATACCAACTCAAATTTGCTGGTAAAGAAATCATTTGTAAGGTAAAAGTTATTTTAAGAGTGATGTTAAGGAATTTTTTTAAATGTTAATTATAATTTCATTAGAATAATTCTAACATCTACGGGATGATCTGAGGGTTAAAGAAAAAAGAGGTGGACCTTATGGGCAATAAAGCAAAAGTCGTTATTGTAGTACAAGACCCTTTGTTCTAGCTAAGTGATCTGCTGCATCTCAGTTTGAGTCATGTAGAATTCTAAAGACAGAAAGTCTTTATTCTGGCATAAAATAAAACTGAAGGGGGAAACATACTTTGAGTTAGTACCAGTAGTTATTGATTGTACACAAAGTCCAGTATGCATCCAAATGTAATCAAGAGATATCTGTTGGAGCTGAACATCTCCAACTCGTACAATGCAATGTTTCTTCTTTGTGTCAAATGAACTTAACAATTCAAACATCCATAACTGGCCGTGTTTCTTGCCAACATACTGGTGTTTGGACTTATGGGATTACATGTCTGTTGCCTTCAATAGCTTAGTTGGTAGAGTGGAGGACTGTAGAATTTAAAACTGTTATCCTTAGTCTGTCAGTTAAAATCTGACTCAAAGGAAGTTTGTTTTTTCACATACAAGCTTCTTTTTTAAGTGAGCAAAAAGAGCGTCCCCTGACCAGGAATCAAGCCCAAGTTGCAGTGGTGAAAGTGTTGAATCCTAGCCACTCACCCACCAGCAATAAAGCTCAGATGCTTCTGACAAACATTTTTCAAACTCTGTATTCCTAGTATACTGACGATGTTTGTATGCATACTGGACTTGGTATGCATGAGCATTAGGAGGTCATAAAGAGAGGTATTCATATTTCTTTTTATTCCACATAAAAATTAAGTTTGAAAGAGAATCCTAGCCACTAGCTCACCAGGGATAAAGGTGACAGTTTCCTCTGACATGAACATGACCTACATTCATTGGTAACATTTTGATCGAAACCAGGCAAAAGTATTTAGTCACTAGCTGAAATAGCTCAGCTGGGTGAGTGTTAGATTGAATATCAAAAGACTCCTAGTTCAGTCCTGGGTTTTGGTAGCTGTGCAAGACCAAGCTCCTCATCAAACTGTCCTCTTTTTAAGAATATTTCATAAACTTTTACATTCCTTTCCTAAAAACGAATGACATTACTGTTTTTACGCTATTGTTAGAAGTCATAGTGTAATAGTGCTCTAGACTTTGAATTCAGTGATCCTACTTAAACTTTAGTGGAATTTGCACTTCCTTATGATATGTTTCCTCACTGCACAGAGAGCCATTTGAACATTGGCTTCTGTATAAACGCTTTTGAAATGTTTTTCATTAGTTGTCTACTGGCCAAACCACTGGACAAGGGGAGGGTAGGTGTCAGCTTGCATGTATGCTTGTGTTGGTATCCTGGTTCACACACTCCCTGTGTTTTCATGGAATGGGGCCTACCTCAGCTTCCTTTGGCTCATGGATGGGCTTTGTCCTACCAAAAAAGGTGATGCAAATAAGTCATCTGCTTACTAAAGTTCTTGAAAATCACACTCTGCGAAGAGGCATTGCATAATGCAAAAAAACCTTCAGAAACAATACACTCTAATGACAGCAACCAACATACTTAATACAGGAGTGACCTCAGGGGTGATCTCATCCAAAGGCCACAACAGGAACAACAGGCTTAAGAAGGGACACATGAAATGACCTCAAAACACAAAAGTGAGCAGGTAAGTTGAGTTGATATGTGACTTCATTAATGTGCTTGGTCATTTCATATGGACCGATATACTTGGGACCTAACCTGCGACATGACCCCGGCTTGCGGTAGTCCTGTGTAGAGAGCCACACTCTGTCACCAGGTTGGTATATCGGGTTCTCCCCTCTGTGCCTGTCCGCAATTTCCTTATACGTTCAGAGAACTCATACAATACACTGATCTGTTTCCTCCCATACCCTTTCGCTCCGCTGCATCCACTCATCCACAGCGGGGAAACCAGCTGATATGGAAGTCCATGGGACATTTGAGGCTGATAACCTAAAATACAATAAAAAGGAGTCAAGCCAGTGGATGAACTAGTAAGTGAATTTTGGGCCATTTCTGCCAATAAGAGGAACTTGGACCGGTCTGATGGATTGTTCATATAAAAACAATGTAGGAATTGGCCATTTGACTGTGGATGTAAAACTAATAGCTACCCCGATGTGTTCAATATAGGAAGCCCAAACTCGAGATGTGAATTGATGTCCCCAATATGATATTATGTCCTCTGGGATGCCAAATATACGGAACACCTGGTTAAACAAGGCTTCCACAGTTTGGCAGGCTGTAGGCATACTCGGAAACACAATGAACCACACACCCCTGGAGAATCCATCAACTACAGTGAGGACAGAGAGGTCAGTAACGCAATCTAAGGTGATGTGAGACCAAGGACTTTCTGGTACGGGAAGAAGCATGAGCTTTCCTGTGGGTAGGGTCTTAGGCATCTTGCTTTGACTGCAAATTGAACATGAAGAAACATACTTATAAATATCGCTTGTCATAGCCCTGAACCAGCGAAGAATGAGCCCACTTCAACAGATGGTCACAGCACAAGGTAGGTAATGTTTTCCCGACAGACATTCCATTGGGATGACTGTGTCTTGTATGGCTTGTTTATTCCATCATCTATTTTATATACACTTGTCTATTTAATCATCTATTGTAACTTGGACTTGTCGTATCGTTGTGAAAGTACAGCTCCTACCCCGATGTTAGCAGCATCAGCTTCCACGACAAATGGAATGGAAGGATCAGGATGTCGACGTATGCTAGTCGTGGTAAAAGCTTCTTTCAGTTTCCTGAATGCTTGATCAGCCTCCTGATTCCAAAGTAGCTTGGTCATTGCTCCTTTCAGGAGGGCTGTGAGAGGAGCTGCAATGCTGCTAAAATTCCATATGAAGCATCGGTAAAAGTTTGCAAATCCCAAGAATCTCTGGAGTTTTTTAACTATAATAGTAATGGGCCACTGGAAGATGGCATTGATCTTCTTATCATCCGTAGTGATTTCACCATGGCTGATCACGTATCCTAGAAAAGTTATAGTTGGAAGGTGGAACTCACATTTCTTTCCCTTTACAAACTCAATAAACTTTTACTCTTTACTACTCAATGCATAAAGCTGTCTGTGTTTGATGTGCTCTCATTTTCCCACCACATCCATTTAGCAGTACTTCTGAATAACCGAAATGGCTTAAAACAGCTGAGGGGATGTTTGAAACTGAGTGATAAGATGTTCAGCAATTTATATATGATAATACAAGGCAGTAAATTAAATTGGGCTGAACTGGACAATAGTACCTGGCATGAAAAGTATGTCGTAGAGAGAGTAACAAAAAACTCAACCTCTCACCTCGCGCTCTGAGATGTCTCCGTCACTGTCTGTAGTGTCCTCTAGGATACTGCTGCCCTCACTAAAGTGTGTCACCCTGACCGGGTCAAACATCTCTTGAACATAATAACTACACAATGGAAAATCAGCTTCAAGTGCTGCACTGAGCAAGAGTGCACTGTAAATGGCCAGATATAAATGGCAATGTCAGTAGTAAATTTATATATGCAGTCATGGAACAGGACCTAGCTGTAGAGCACAGCTTTAAGGTGCATATTATGATGTGCTCTTAGCAATCATCCTCCTGGCTGTGTCTTGCTCTTTTGGCCAAATGTTTCTCTTCCAAAGCAGACAGACCAGACTCGCTGCATATTACTCCGTGCACTATAAATAAACCACATGTATAATGCCTTGTAAACAATGGAAGAAGGGAAATTTGAATTGTGACTACTCTGTTAAAGGGGCGGATAAGGCACCCCACCCAAACCCCCCGAAAGCTGTTCTGTTATCCCTAATTGCTATGCAATAGTCCTGTGATTAACTCAAAGGCTGGAGAAGTTTCACCTTTCTCTACTTGAATCCTGAAGGCTGTTTGGTTCTGTAGCCCACAATCCATCCTGTGTAATTAAACATTCACATCATAACTCGACCCCGTGCAATAGGGCAAACTCACTCGGATGGGGGAAAGGATCACAGACTACCTGTACTGCTGCCGCAACTCTGCGGCCATTCCAACAACATCCACATACATTCCAGCAACATCCTATTATAGGACACAGTGGGCTTAAGTACACCCATTTAATAGCATGTTGGACCTTCTTTGGCCTCCAGAACTGCAGAAATTCTTTCTGGCATAGTTTCCACTATGTGCTGAAAATACTCTGCAGGAATCTTGGTCCAATCTTCATAGGATATTTTCTCTCAAATTACATGGAGGGACTGACATGTTCTAAACTGCCTGTTATACTCTTACAGCCGCTTTGAAATACAAAAAAAACATATTTATCTTCCACTCCACTCAAGGATGGCCACACTTGGAATTTCCCTTGGCACATTTAAAACATTGTGTGAGCCAGATAGCTTCTGATTTCAACCTTCCAATGCTCTGAGTATTAGTGTTCCATGCATATGAGTTGCTTCAACACGTCCATGCGTGTTGTAAAGAAACACAGTGTAAGCAGTATTAATGAAAGTGCATCTCTACCTCAACAGTGCATCTCTACACTTTCGAAATGCGCTGCAAATTTAGAAAACGCATACAACTTCAGGAACAAAGTATCAAGCACAGATGAAGACGTTTCTATGGTTATCTCGGTTTTATAAATATTAGCCTATAGAGTTGGGCTTAGTACGTGAATAAAAGATGGAATTAAACATGCATAAATTACGGTGTCCTGGAAAACCCATCGTGCTGCAAATAAACAAAGCATATTCATCAAAGTGGTAACACACTTTAGAAATGCGGTGCAAATTTAGAAAACACATACAACTTCAGGAACAAATCCTGTCACAACATAACGGAAGTGCTGTTTCCGGAGGACACGGAAAGGGGTGGACTTCTATGAGATTAGCGTGAAGTCTATTGGAAGTAGTGACAACTGAGTAAAAAGGGTTGTTTTTTTCCAGTTACCACGGTGTTATCAAGGGTAGGTATGTGATACAGAATTGAAGACTGACCTATTCATGCTCTGCATTCTTGCATATTTATTTATACATAAGGCAGCCTTAAAAACATGGGATGGAAATCCCATTTAACACAATATGCACTGTTTTACAGTCAGAGTGAAATGAGTAACATTCTCCTTTTAATATATATATTTTAAATGTTAAAATTCTTAACTATGTCAGTTAAGCTGCCAAAAATGCCCCTTTTGAAATTTGTATTTCTAATGTCACAAGAACACTTTATTGACCTATCTCTGCCTATTCAGCCTATAGAGGTTTAGCACACCCACTTAAATTGCCTTTCTCAGGCATTTCAGCTCTGAGTACCTTTTGAATGAAGCACAATACAGGGCAGCCAATCATAAAGGAGCTCATTTATCTTACATCCGTCTTAAAGGTGCAGTAGCAACAGGTGCCTGTTGAATTCCAAGCGATATATATATAGAGAGGTTGGAAATTGGTTGTGCAAAAAAAAAAAAAAACCAGGCTGAAAACGAGTCGTTTCCGCTCTGTGAATTGGGAGAAAGGGACAGTGTGTGGAAGCCCAACCCCAGTCATATAGGTTTGCTTCTAACAGTACCATTACCATCACCCACTCTGGTGCACTAGTTTGAGTGTATTAGAACTAGTAGCAATGCTGAAGCATTACATGTATCTATAACAAATATTCTGACCATGATGAAGTGATAGGTTTGTTAAGGCAAACTGTGTATGCAATACATGTTGCTTAGGTCACTTGCTCTAATTGTACACAACTCTAAAGCTACACAACTGTACATTAGTTAAAGTCTACACAGTGTCAGTCATGTGAAGTACAACTGAAAGTTCCCCTGTTGTATTCTTCCAACAATCAAGTTCTGCGTAAGTTGGGGCAAAATAATATGAGCTTCACATCAAAGAACATTTTAAACAAATGGACTGTATGTACATCTTTTTTCTAATGTTACAATTGAAGTCTAAAGTTATATCTCTTATCAGTGGAGGATGCACTTGCTCAAACCTTTCCTTTAGATTCCTTTTGTACACACTACAGACTGTGACCTCGAGATGCTTGAATGAATGTTGAACATTCACACTTGTGCATGAGTGCAGACTGTTAGCTAATGCATCATGATGAGCCTATCCTTTTTGAGTTACTTATTGAGATCATTCTCATAGCGAGTTCATTACACCTTGTGTACTCGATGTAGTGCGGTGAGCAGTTTCAATCTTAGTTACAATCTTAGTTATCAAAGACTCACTCCACCGACCAAAGCCTCTTCTCTTAGACAACATGACAAAACCATTGCAGCTTGAGAGCAAAAATCGAGCCTTGTAAGAGGTGTTATGTTCCATAGGCAGATTGACATCTTAATGCGATACACATGAACTCAATTTTCTTTGCATACATGTACATTGCACTTGTAATGTTTCTGATATTGCTTCTCTCCTGAATAGCTCAGTCAGTAGAGCATCAGACTTTTAATCTGAGGTCCCTGTTCAAGTGAAAATATTGTTCTTTGCCACTAAAGTGCGCTTGAGAAGTTTCTTGAAATACCTCTAGATCAACCTAAGTCAAGGGACAGGACCCTGTTGCCTTGAGCCTTGTCGGTAGCCGACAAGCTCGCAAAATACACCAAGCCCGTTGTCATAGCAACCAGCACTTAGCTTGCTCGGACTAGCCTAGCTAAGATAGCCTTAATGGGCTAACAAAGACTCATTTCTACGCCAGGCGCACATACTACAAATGCATATTAGCTACATAACTGTTCCAATAAATGCGTGTATTACCATGCTATTCATTAATTTTCCTGTATGTGCACAACTGTAGACCGGGGGTTCTTTAACGTAATCCTCTTCGCAATTAGCTTAGCTAGCTAATAAAGCTAAGCTAGTTAGCCAGCCTAGCTAACTAACTGATATGTTTCAATGTGGAGACGCAGTAAGAGTGTCTCTAATAATTTGAGTTTGTTTTCAGTCGGTACGTACGCTCAAACGGTGTCATACAGTTATTGAATAAATCAGCAGAAGCTGTTATTAAAATAAATTTCTGCGTCTTTTCGAGGTCTTATCTTGACAGTGGTGAAGCTTAGCAGTGGTAACCTACATACGATTCGCATTAAATAAATTAAATACAAAAAAAAACACAAACATCTTTCTACGGTCAACTGAGAAGTCCATGTCTTTGTGAAATTTATTCTATGAGAATAATTTAATACTACTTGCTTTGGAAAAAGCAAACACTTCATGCCAAACTTAAGGTGTGCACGGCACAGTAATTGCTGTAGAAGACACATACATGTATTTTACACAGGCTGTTTATGTCTGTTCAGTACATATGGTTATATTACACCTTGGTTATGTGTAATATGGATATAAATGTTAAAATGTTCTATTACAGAACACGACACCTGTTGCGTTTTATATTGGTAAATCTCTGATATGACCACTGTAACATAAAGTTGCGGTTATAAATACGTGAAACATTTTTGATCGACTGAAATGTAGCTGTATGTACATGCAATATATTTGTGATTATGTAAATTAAACAGCTATTCTTATTCTTATGGCTAGCTAAATAAATTGCAATTTCGTCGTCTTCAAGGCATGGCATGGTGTTTATTCATTCTTCGGCATACAAAATGACGCCTTTTCACGTTGTGGAACTACAAATATGGCGGCCTTTTTTCTTTAGCGTTTTAATGACGTAAAAGCAGAGTCTCACCGTAAAGTCGGGCAGGAGGAGCTGGACTCATTTATTTCTTCGTATCTTTCCCCATCTAGCGGTCAATAACGGGTAGTCTTGAATTGATTTCTATCGCGTAATACTTTGGATATAAATGTTTAAATTTCCTGTTGCAGGACAGACAAAGTATAGTCAACCAGTTCTAACCTTTTGATAAAAACTTGAACTTCAAAGTAGGTGAATCTATTTCCTTAAACCAATCAGATCACAGTTCATTTACATAACATCAATGCTTTGAGTGCTTTAGATATGAGAACATCACAGTGATCTTTCTGCTCAAACATCAGTCAGTCTATAATTCTGTATTATGTGTTTTTATAGCTTCCAACTTTCATGAGTTCCTTGAATCTGTGGAGAAAAGTGCAGACCAATGTAGTTTCTTATTTGTGAACATTTATACATTCATTGTAATTTATTTATCATTTAAATGTTTTATTACTTTTAATTTATAGACATAAGGACACAGAAAACAGTTCATATACTGAATGAATTGTTACAAGGTAATATTTTCTAGATTGTGTTTACCATATGTTTTTATTTCTAAACGTTAATGCAGTGTGTTAATCTGTCACACCGAGGCAGAAGGGGTGAATCTGATATACCCCTCTTCCATTGTCAACTATTCAGAGTCCTCCAGTGGAGCTCATACAACTAAAGAAACACATACAGAGGTCACTGGAGGTTCTAAGTTACATCTAAAGTGGTCTAGTTGTGACGTTGCGAGGATAAGCAGGATGCGGGGACGAGGCACGATGAAACGCACTTTTATTTTTGCAAACATGCAAAACATACAACAAAGCTCAAATACTATGCACATCTCAAACACCAACACACGTACTATGACACACGAGACATATATACACCCAAGCCGATTACACATAACAGAGAACAGGTGAACGACACGAGAGGGTGTGGCAACACAGACGAACACACACACACCAAGATGTTTGAGGAGGGGGCGGGGCCACAACATGACACTAAGCCTGTACACACTGTTCCAACACTACCCTGTAGGGCACCATCTCCATGGAAGTATATTTTTAAAAGCATGTTTGATAACCATATTTATACTGGAACAATTTAATCAAATGAGTTGTGTTTTTTGTTCCTCTCTAAGACGGTTCGGATGCCGATATTGAGATTTGAGTCTGAGCAAGTTGAGAAACCCACTGTGAGGGTTTCTGGGTGCTCTGGAGGAGCACCCAGAAGTCGTACACCTGCACCAAGCCTGAGACCCCTCTGCCCCTGACACAATTGCCCAGGAATGCGGGCATGTACCTAGACTATGAGGATGGACAGCTGTCTTTCTATTACATACTAACATATCTACATATTTATCGGAAACCTCCGGGAGAAGAAGCTGTATCTCCTCTTTGCGCTGCTGGACAGACACACTTATGACACTGTACTCATCAAAAGCAGCACCAGAGATGCACTGAGTCATATCCCGCTACACACCTCTCAGGCCAGCTTGTTTGCACATTTTGTCATAAAACTTAAGCTGTCATTTGTTGCTGTTATATATAAAATTACCAAATTAAAAAATAAATAAATCAAAAAGTACTTGTGGCTAGAGAAGCACAGCCAATCACATAAACAAGATATAATGTCAGTAATGTTTGCGGCAGGTGTTTCAAATGTGCCCAGACTCATATTCAAAAATATCCATGTTTCAACAGTTTGAAGGTGGCCATGACACTAACAGTTTGGTGGAAATTCCACAAGATATCAAACTCCACACTCACACGAACTATTCATTCTCCCATTTGGAACAATCCAGGCTTTACCATGAACAAAAATATTAAACTTTACATCTTGGACAGAAAAAGGCATTACAAACCTTAAACATATTTATCCTAAGACTTGTTTCATGTCACGCCCACAACTAGCCACAAAATATGCTATAGAAAGCCCCCAGTTCCTACAATACCATCAGCTAAGATCACCTATGTGTTCAAAAATCAATTCCGATACCTACATCCATATCAGAATTTATAAACAAACATTCTTAATACAAAAAACCTATTATCTAAGATATACAAAATAATAGTGAAATCAAATCTCACAGTTACTCTCCCATTGAGACAATAGAAGGAACATTTATTACTAGCCCATGACGCTGCAGTTTGGATTAAAATGTGTAACAATAATTACCACATGACAGCAACACTGACCTACAATGCATTCAGTACAAAATAATACAGAGTACATTATACTACACATTGGATGTTTAAAATTGGTTTCACAAGCTCAGCAATCTGTACATACTTTACTCAAATCACAGTTGACGATTACATTCACGCCACGTGGCAGAGCACACCTATCAAGCAATTTTGGCAAGTCGTCATCAAGTTCGAGTTCAAGTTCAAGTGGTTTTATTGTCATTTCAGCTATATATACAAGTACACAACAAAAACGAGACAACGTTCCTCCAGGGCCATGGTGCAACATAAAAACAACAGTGCAACAGACAACATGCTACACAAGTGCAAACAGTCCAATATAGTGCATCACCAACATATCCCATGCTTTAAATAACCATATCCATCCAACACCCTCTTTATGTCTCCTAGGAGACATATCATCAACCAATATGACAGGATACTATGTATAACATTATTATATTGATATAATAAAAATATTCTTGCAAAAAAACAACAAACAAAAAACATATTCATGAACTGGAAAACAAAAAATAATATTAGTGTCACCCAATAGAAAAATCTATTGATAGAGTATATATATCAATAGAATAATTCTCAGAATTAATCAATAACAGAACCAATAATCTAGAGTGGACACCTTTGATAAAATCCATACAGAGCCAATCCATAAACGATAAATATCACACTCTAATACGTGTACATATACAATCCAACATACATGTACTCACACATAACCATATACATAGATACATACATACATACATACATACACACACACACACACACACACACACACACACACACACACACACACACACACACACACACACACACACACACACATCATTCCTGTAATGGTGCAGATGGCGAATACTTAAAAATATTATATATACATTTTGCGTTTGTCTGTTCATCTGTCTGTCTTATTTTGAATAATAAAGCTCTAAAGGTCCACTGATGGGGGGTAATAAATTCATATATTTATTTCTCCAGATTTCTAACTCTGAGAGAAAAAAAACGTCCTTTTACAAATTGCACCTCGTTGTGGACCTCGGCTAGGTTTACATTCCAGGTGATTATTTTTAAGTTATAAATAAAAAGAAATAAAAAATAAAGTGTAACAGTTCCCGATGAGGCGGTATGGTGGAAGCGGGCCAAAAAAATCAAAATCTTCAATATGTCGCATGTAATTTACTCTAAATAAAAATATTTAGATATGATTTACATACGAGTTATATTTTTAGGCCTACTAAATGTATACTTTAAATACGTTTATTAATTAGCACAGATAATATATCTGCTCTTTATACTTGGATTTCTAACCTACATATTTAAAAATTTAACTGATGTATTTATTTCTGCAGATTTCTAACTCTGAGAGAAAAAGACGTCCTTTTACAAATTGCACCTCGTTGTGGAACTCTACTAGGTTTAATTCCAGGCGAGTATTTTTAAGAGGCTAGATTTGTGCTCACAAGCTGCGATGGTGGTTTTTTCATAGCTTCTAAAAGAAGAGGCTGTGGTCAGGGTGGAGTGAATCTTTGATAACCAAGATTGTTGTTGTTTTGGCCTTCGAATAGACAATGGCATTATCCAGTGTCAGGTCTTTCTCAGTAAACTGCAGAGAATGATATAGTGGGCAAGAAATGGTCAAGCACAGTTTAATTGGTTGTGTGTTTGTGAAAAACACTAGAGCTCTCTGATACATTTTTGGTTCAAGATTTAATAATCATGCAAATGATTGTGATTAATGCTTTGTCTGTTTAATTCAAATATTATACTATAAACCTAATATTTTAATAGGGTTGGCAACTTTCTAGATCCGATTACTACATGTGTTGTTCATGTAACTGTGCAAATAAACTGCAAACACAATTACTTTTAGAAGTATCATCCAGTTTGTTTTCACAATTGCCAAAATGTAATGAATCACAGCCAGTGTTCTAAAACAGAGCTGGAATGTATTCCTGGTTGATGTGCCCTGTTTCTGGTTATATAATATATAAAAAAAAAATAATAAAAAAAAAAAAAAAAAAATTGGTGGATGAATTTTCAATGAAAGTGCTTCACTCAGCAGCCATTAATGATTCTTATATCCAGTATGAATAAATTGAAATTCCTATCCTTGTATCAGGTGCAGCAATTATGTGTAACAATTGTGAAGCAAAAAAGCAAAAGCAAAATTGTAATATAACAATATAGGTAATATAGAACTTGATCTAATGATATTAATTAGGCTATGCAAATAAAACAACTACTTCGGTAGCACATCATTCATGCCTGTTGAATAGGCAGTTTTTTGCTTTGCAGATACTTGAAATCTTTTACTAATCTTTCCCCAAATCCAGTAGGAGCTGCCTTTTACATTAACATGCCAGGATACACACTCACTGGATGTTTAATCTTTCTAGTGGTTAAGCTATATTCTTATAGTCAAGAAAGATATTTTTTAATTATTAATCAGTTAAAAGGATTTCTTACTGTAGGCCTATTATAAACAACATGGAGGAAATTAAAATAAAAATACTTGAGTTAGACAGTGGACACAGGTTGCTAATAAATCAAGTAAATGAAACTGGATGGACTGCTTAATTATGTAACAACACAACATTTATGGCGACGAAGATGTTTCACACATATACATTCTTACGTGATGCTGACCTCGATATCCATATTTCACATTGATACTGTAACACTATAGATGAACCTAAACCTCACATTCTCGTCACATTGATAAGCTTTTTGAAAGTTTGATCATGATCAAAGATCATGATCTTTGTTTTCTAAGTGTGTTTCCAAATTGCCTTTGACTGCTGTATGCCTAATTGCGGCATTTAGCACCTCATTTCGTCTCTAATTTTTGACATGTACTCTTGACATAAGTCTTGCATAAGTGGAAAGTCAATCAGCCCCCGTTTAAAAATGGTAAGCTTTTACTGTCACGTTAATAACATCACACACACGCACACATAATGCTTCGACTGTCCTACACTTTAAATATCTTTTGCACATTATGGAGGGTGAGCATAGTTACCAGTTCCCTTCATGCAAAAGGGTTGTCTTAGGTTACTGTAAAGTCTAATGCACATTTGGAATTATTAAAAGTAGTTTATAATCAATACGAAATTTTACTGGGAGCTAAAGTAAAGTAGCTAAGATATGATTGATGTGATCAAATTTTCTAGCTCTATTAAGAACTATGGCTGCTGCATTTTGAACTCGCTAGGCACTTTAGGCACTTAATAGCACAGCTAGATAGTAAGGGATTACAGTAGTCCAATATTGAAGTAATAAATGCATGGACTACCTTTTCTGCATTATGTGTGGAGAGCATGCTCCTAATCTTTGAAATGTTTCTAAGGTGGAGAAAGGGGGTCCTAGAAACATTATTTATTTACGTGAGCTTCGAACGAGAGACTGGGATCCATAACTCCAAGATCTTTAACTGTTAGAGAAGATGTGATTGGGAGACCATTGAGGTTCATTGAGTAATTAGAGAGTGGAGACCTAGCTGACTCTGGGCTTAATAGAAACACCTCTGAATGTCTCTGAATGTTAGAAATTAATTAAAAATACTAATGTCAATGTATTTACAACGCATGTATTTAGGACGTAATTTTTTCAATCACAACAAAATATGTTGTTGTATTTTTTGCATTATGCTTACTACAGAATTAACAGTCAACTGTTCAGTGACTGCATGTAGAGTTGTAACACTGCTTATTACTAGAACTGTGGCTAGAATCAAAATCAACGCTAGTGTCGTTCCTAAATCCCCAATCAGCTAGTCATAAAGTTAACATTCAAATAGAAAATAAAGATGCAGACTTCAGAATTAGTTAAAGAGAATAGCTGAGAGAATAGAATAAATTATCCATTACTACCCCTGTCTTTTATCATCCTTCCATCCCTCCATCCCATGCCATCTTCCTCTATTATTTGCTTTTCTATTTTGTTCTGGTATCTCCTTATCTCTTTTTAAAAAAGACATTGGCCAAAAGACTAACTAAAACACTGACATACTTAAGACCTTTAATATTTTTATAAAATATAACATTAAAAGGAGAATGTTACTTATTTCACCCTGACTGTCCACTTATATATCTGTTTTGAGTATGATTTTCCTTGTTCAAGTGAAAACAGTAACAAATGTAGCATGTCACAAATATATACATTACTATGTATGAAAAATGAAAGACATCAACATGAAACACCGGAGCTGATTTCAGTTAAGCACCTAGTTATGGAAACTATAAAGACTAACATTGTCATAAAAATGTTGTGAAAGTTAATGCTTAGAAGATTACAAGTGGCTAAGACATACGTTGTTATAGGCTGTGCTTACTGATGTACACCAGGTGGACATAGTGTCAAAGCAGAGGGTCTGATGGAGCAGGTGGAACATCAACATTTAAAACAAAAATGAACTGCTTGTACTTAGTGAACTAAATAAAGCATAAGCGTCCTATGCATGGCATACAGATCCATATAAGCTTTGATAAAATCCATCCTCATGTAAAAGATGTATTGTCCCAATCATAGTAAGTGAAAACTATGACATAAAAAACTTTCCTTACCTAATACAAGCAGGCAATTATCTTTTAATTTGACCTACCCCAGTAAATCACGGTACCTAAGTTGATGAATAACAGGAATAATCACAAACTTCTAATGAAGCAAAGTAATATATAATTACAATTATAAAGGACTAATTTGGTTTGTCTCCCCCAAAGGCATTAGAATGTTCTTTATATAACAGGTGAAAACGACCTACACCAATGTGATATACAAACCAATCCTGCTTTTATTACACAGAAGAGCTGAGCAATTATGGGGAGGCACCCTAAAAAGTTGAGGGTGGAATTACCTGTCAATAAACAAAGTACAGAATAGATAAGCAAAACTATTCTGTTGCATCATCTTTGAAATGACTCTGCAAGGAAAATGTTGATATGAATAAATGCTTGTATTCCTTTCTGATACAAGTCAAAAAATATCTTTAAAGTGGCTCAAACATGAGAACTATGTGCATTCCTTCACAAACATATACAAATCAATGAAAAAAATCTCCCCTATGTTTATATACACAAGTGTCTGTGGGAGCCCCAAAGCTATATTATGCATTCAAATAACAAAATATATATCACAGTCCCTACAAAAAATGAAAGTAAAAAAGCAAACAAACAACAAAAAGGGGAAAATCATAAATGAAAATATCCCATTTACTAATGTCATGTTTGTAAGCAGCCCTGCTTTCCTGCTTCCTAAAATGGTGACATATTTTAGGTACTCAGGCCACTGGAAACAAAAATATACACAGCAGTTCTTCCACACATTTAGAGGAACCTGATTTTTTTGTTAGATAAATATGTGTCGGTTATGACCGTTAAAAAGACCTGAACAAAAAAAATGTTTGGATTTTTATTCGCTGTCACCTTTCATCACGGGCAACATAAAAATTCACACTACTACAATATCGCTAACATGTTACTGGCATGCGAATAAGACACCTGAGCACAGAGAGAAACCCAGTGTTATGAGTACAGTTGACATTGGAACTAGCTAGATAGCTCATATTAAGACACTTCTTTGGAGAACACGTGCTCAAGTGTTTTCCCCACAATCTATATGCACAATTTATTTGCCAACTGTGACCAGAGAGAGAACATAGCTCACAGCCTAGGACATGCTCACATAACATTACTCACAGCCTAGGACATGCATGGATTTTGATGAGGACTGCATATGCCTGGGATCAATTCAAACACGTCATGACGATGATATAAAACCTGATGAAACAAGCTTGACAAGCAGCAGTTCCGTTTTTCCGTGAAAGTATCAAGCACAGATGAAGACGTTTCTATGGTTATCTCGGTTTTAGAAATATTAGCCTATAGAGTTGGGCTTAGTACGTTAATAAAAGATGGAATTAAACATGCATAAATTACGGTGTCCTGGAAAACCCATCGTGCTGCAAATACACAAAGCATATTCATCAAAGTGGTAACACACTTTAGAAATGTGGTGCAAATTTAGAAAACGCATACAACTTCAGGAACAAATCCTGTCACAACACAACGGAAGTGCTGTTTCCGGAGGACACGGAAAGGGGTGGACTTCTATGAGATTAGCGTGAAGTCTATTGGAAGTACTGACAACTGAGTAAAAAGGGTTGTTTTTTTTTCCAGTTACCACGGTGTTATCAAGGGTAGGTGTGTGATACAGAATGGAAGACTGACCTATTCATGCTCTGCATTCTTGCATATTTATTTATACATAAGGCAGCCTTAAAAACATGGGATGGAAATCCCATTTAACAAAATATGCACTGTTTTACAGTCAGAGTGAAATAAGTAACATTCTCCTTTTAATATATATATTTTAAATGTTAAAATTCTTAACTATGTCAGTTAAGCTGCCAAAAATGCCCCTTTTGAAATTTGTATTTCTAATGTCACAAGAACACTTTATTGACCTATCTCTGCCTATTCAGCCTATAGAGGTTTAGCACACCCACTTAAATTGCCTTTCTCAGGCATTTCAGCTCTGAGTACCTTTTGAATGAAGCACAATACAGGGCAGTCAATCATAAAGGAGCTCATTTATCTTACATCCGTCTTAAAGGTGCAGTAGCAACAGGTGCCTGTTGAATTCCAAGCGATATCTATAGAGGTTGGAAATTGGTTGTGTAAAAAAAAAAAAAAAACAGGCTGAAAACGAGTCGTTTCCGCTCTGTGAATTGGGAGAAAGGGACAGTGTGTGGAAGCCCAACCCCAGTCATATAGGTTTGCTTCTAACAGTACCATTACCATCACCCACTCTGGTGCACTAGTTTGAGTGTATTAGAACTAGTAGCAATGCTGAAGCATTACATGTATCTATAACAAATATTCTGACCATGATGAAGTGATAGGTTTGTTAAGGCAAACTGTGTATGCAATACATGTTGCTTAGGTCACTTGCTCCAATTGTACACAACTCTAAAGCTACACAACTGTACATTAGTTAAAGTCTACACAGTGTCAGTGATGTGAAGTACAACTGAAAGTTCCCCTGTTGTATTCTTCCAACAATCAAGTTCTGCGTAAGTGGGGGCAAAATAATATGAGCTTCACATCAAAGAACATTTTAAACAAATGGACTGTATGTACATCTTTTTTCTAATGTTACAATTGGAGTCTAAAGTTATATCTCTTATCAGTGGAGGATGCACTTGCTCAAACCTTTTCTTTAGATTCCTTTTGTACACACTACAGACTGTGACCTCGAGATGCTTGAATGAATGTTGAACATTCACACTTGTGTATGAGTGCCGATTGTTAGCTAATGCATCATGATGAGCCTATCCTTTTTGAGTTACTTACTGAGATCATTCTCATAGCAAGTTCATTACACCTTGTGTACTCGATGTAGTGCGGTGAGCAGTTTCAATCTTAGTTACAATCTTAGTTATCAAAGACTCACTCCACCGACCAAAGCCTCTTCTCTTAGACAACATGACAAAACCATCGCAGCTTGAGAGCAAAAATCGAGCCTCGTAAGAGGTGTTATGTTCCATAGGCAGATTGACATCTTAATGCGATACACATGAACTCAATTTTCTTTGCATACATGTACATTGCACTTGTAATGTTTCTGATATTGCTTCTCTCCTGAATAGCTCAGTCAGTAGAGCATCAGACTTTTAATCTGTGGTCCCTGTTCAAGTGAAAATATTGTTCTTTGCCACTAAAGTGCGCTTGATAAGTTTCTTGAAATACCTCTAGATCAACCTAAGTCAAGGGACAGGACCCTGTTGCCTTGAGCCTTGCCGATTAAACTGACATTTCACATCCGTTTCCCCCAGCTGTGATGCTGTGCATTGGCTGTCATCCCAGGTTAGGCTAGCTAGTTCTGCTGGCAAGCTTGAAATATCAAAATCCTTCCTACTTAAAAAAAAAAAAAATCACTTCTGAGCCTATCCTTTTTGAGTTAATTACTGAGATCATTCTCACAGCAAGTTCATTAGACCTTGTTCACTCATTGTAGTTCGGTGAGCAATTTCTATATTGGATGAGAGAAGGAGCAGACTTGTTCAAGTCACAGAATCCATTCACACTCAAACAACAGGAGCTTGTCAGTGGAGGGTGTACTTGCTCACACCTTTCTTTTCAATTCCTGTTGCATAAGGGAATAAGGGACAAGGGAAGTCATTTTGGAACAAACCTGTGAGGCAACTGTCTTTGAGGCAAAGTGTCTGTATCCAGGGAAGAACATGTGCATGTTCAAGTGCTTGCCCTGTACTTCATTCTCTGAAGTTTACTGAGAAAGACCTGACAGCAGTTGAACACGTTTGGTTGTTGTCTGCTACCTTGTCTCTGTCTCTCTCTGTGTTCGCATGATAGGCACCACTGCATGCCATGCACCAGGCCTCCTTTCTTGTGAGGCTGTCCCTCATGACATCTATGGAGTGCATAATTGAAGACTAAGTGAAAGGATTCCCTTAAGATCTGAATACCTTTGGTTGTTGTCGTACATCGTCTCTGTCTCTCTCTCTCTATGTGTTAAATGCAGACTGCTCAGGTCATGGTGTTGACAGCTTCTAGTATTTTCACTAGATCCAAAGCAGTGTCAAACCTGTTTTTACATTTAAATGTTTTCACTTGGTTTTACATTTTAATGTTAACAAAATAAGAAACAATACACATTATAAATGTTAGATAGCTACATATTTGTACTTCTTGTACAAACTAAGAAAATAATAGAACACTAATTTAGTTATGTGACATATTGACACCTGAGCAAGACATGGGTGAGGGATAAAAAGGCAGGATATTAGTCACACAAAGCACTGCCAAAAAGTTTTAAAAACACAGATGTGGGGAAGCTCATGAAGACAGGCTCAGCTTTAGTCCACAGTATGCTAAATGGGAAACACTGGAGGATGGTACATGAGGGGTTTAAATAGGGAGAGAGTTAATTAGAAGCAGGTGATCGTGATGGTTGATAAGTGTGTGATTGTGAACCGAGCAGTGGTCGTGGTAGGTGATTTGTGCGGATATGTGTGTACGTGTCTGTGTGTGCGTTCCTGGTTGGGTGCGGACCAGAACCTGACAACTTGTTTCCACTTGATATCAGAATTAGTTGAAGAGAATAGCTGGTCCTGTCCTTTATTGCAACTTAAATATAAACATGCTTTTGAGGGACCCTCTGGAGAATGTCTGAGGGGTACACAAGAGTTTAATTCTTATAAACTTTTTCAAGGGCAATTATGTAAACAACCCTCCTTTTTTTCCATATTGTTCTTTGAAGTTTCCACCATTATGCTCAAATTACACATGACATTATAAAAGCTAGTCACCTATGAACCTGCGGGCTTATATAGAAGGGAAAATAAACTATGGACTATTTGTGCTCTGCATTCTTGCGTATTTATTTATGCTAGGCTGTACATAATGCAGCCTTAAAAACATAGGATAAAAATCCCCATGTAACACAATTCAGGTTCTGTCTAAATACATGGCTAGCTAGCTAGTTATTTTACAATCCCATTTAGAACATATATCGTCGTGAATGTCCTGAACAAAACACGCTGTACCTAATCCCCATAAATGACATATCTCTCACTGAATAAAAACTTGTATGCTTCAACAGTATACAGTGGTAGAAATGGCGATCACCTTTAAAAGGATTTCTTACTGTAGGCCTATTATAAACAACATGGAGGAAATTAAAATAAAAATACTTGAGTCAGGTGTCTGTTGAATTCCGAGCGATATATATATAGAGGTTGGAAATTGGTTGTCTAAAAATGAATTGTGATTGTTAAGTCACATAGATGTAAGTGGACATGAAGGGAAAAAATAGTGTGGGTGCCAAGTATGGTGATTGTATTTTTAAAGTTGTAGGAAATGTTACATTCAGAATGTTTGTGAGACAAAAAAAAAAAAAGATATAATTACTATCCATGGTATAATTGACTGTGTTGCAGACAACATAGGCAGGGATTAGACTGAAAAATGTCAGAGTATTTTTAATGCTCTTTATTGCTGTCATCAGAGGTTATGCAGCCATATCCTCCCGAGCAAGTACGGCTTCTAATCCTAACAGTTTGGCCGCCTGCAGACACAAATACCGTGTTGAGCAATATTTAATTACATCTACTTGAAATGCATATTTAATTGCATTGTTAGTATTTATGGAAAACAAGTGTTAGGATTGCTCTGCTCCATTGCAGACTTTCTCACTCTAGCAACTGTGGATTCCATCTCCTCAATCAGTTGGCCCATATCATGTTGACAGGAACCATATTCCATCTTTATAAAAGAATTCAATTTCACCTCCAACTATGAAGAGAAACAGTGTTAAGCAATATTTAATTACATCTACTTGAAATGCATAGTTCATAGCATTGTGAGAATTTATGGAAAACAAGCGTTAGGATTGCTCTGCTCCACTGCAGACTTTCTCACTTTAGCAAACACGGCTTCCAGGTCCTCAATGCATTTATCCCTCTCACTGACATTCATATCTTTAGGTTCCACCTGTACATATGAGTAGAAATATTGTTGAACAGTATTTAAATACATTTAATTGAAATATGACTTTAATTACATTTTGATACATTTGTAATTTATAATTTGTATTGGACTGGAAAGGAAACAAATACAATTTTTATCGCATAGCCGTAATCACATAGCCTGCAGGCCTAATGATGTAAAAATGTGCCCCCAAACATCAAATGTTCAGCAGAAATAACAGGACCTGACACACTAAGGTACCGTAGACCCATTCAAATTGTACTATTGGAATAATAAATTCCAATGCATTCAGTCATTTTAGCTAGTGTTGATTTTGATTCTTGCCACAATTATACTAATAATCAGTGTTACAACTCAGCATGCAAAGTCACCGAACAGTCGACTGTTAATTCTATAGTAAGGAGAATGTAAAACAAACAAACAAAAAACCCACCAACAGTATTTTTTTTTCCTGTAACTGACAAAGATTGCATATGCTAAATGTATGTGTCCTAAATATATTCTAAATACATTTACATTAGTGTTTTTAATTAATTTCTCGAACATTTGTTGAAATGCATTTGTAATTTATATTCAGAGATATTTCAGTGTACTTAAGTACAAGCATTCAATTAGCATCACTGTTCACCATAGCTGTTTTTCCATTTTTTGTGGCTTTTGTCCATTGCCACAGTATGGCTTTAAATCATTTGTCTTGGTTCTACTTTACTTACTATGGCTGATTGAGTTCTCTCAGTAGAGAAGTCCTTCTTGATTAAATTCTTTGTTCTAGTATCTGTTTAAAAAGTAACAGAAAATGTCTTATTAGCGTTGTATAGATACTTAGAACACTTCTACGTAGATCTCTCTCTCTCAGACAAACACACACACACACACAGTTCATCCAAGAAGTCATCCTCTATTCTGGCAGGGATCTGGGCTCGTGTTTTTTCGTTTTTCTTTTTCCCATATTTACCAAATATCCCGTGCTTTTCCTTTTCATATTTCTCAGTAGGAACATGTTCCTTGCGTCTTGGATTGCAATTGTAACTACCGCACTGACCCATAATAAATTTAGTGTACCCGTTATCTGTGATCTGAAGTCTAAAAATGGGTCACAGAAATTGTTCATTTGAAAAATCTGTTCTTTGACTACATCATAATCGCTTAATTGATGCGGCTGCATGATGACATCACACGCCACCCACTGAAATAAAAGCTGAGGATGTCATTGCAGAGGTAGGAGGAGCCAGAGTAGAATATTACAGAATATTACATTGCTTGAATAGTGGCTCTGTCTGCCCTGGGGGTATTATTGAAACCCAAAGGCTGAAAGGATGGGGAGGGAGAGAGAGAGAGAGAGAGCGAGCGAGCGACCATGTGTGAACATATTCTTGTCACGGTATGCCCCCCCCCCCCCCAAAGGTCTCCCCGTGTGTGTTTGCTTGTGTGTGTGTGTGTGTGTGTGTGTTCATCCGTGTGGCCATGCTCCCTTGTGTTTCACGGCTGCCCTTCATTGTGTTGTTATTGTTTGCGTATATAAGTCCTTTGTGTAAACGTTAACGTACTTTTGACCTGCTGAGAGTTAGCCTGATTTGACTTAGCCTGTTCCTAACCTTTGTTTAGTATGTTGCATAAAAGCTCATGGAAATATTTCAGATGTAACATACATGTAACTGACCTAGTAGAGCAAAATTACAGAATTGTAAGGAGGAAGTGACGTTCTTGGGGCATATCATTAAAGGGGGAAATACACACAAGCTGTCTCAAAACCGAGCACAAGCCATAATTTCGCTACCTAAACCATAGTGGCATACTCCCCTCTTACTGTTTTAGTCCCACACGCATTACACCGAATACTGCAGGACCAAAGAGTGTCACATTTATCAGCCCAGTGGTAGCTGAGATACCACACCACCCTCTTAGATATGCCTAATATAACTGTCAAAAGGTGTATAACACTGAACCCAGCTACACTCCTTCCTACGGAGGAGGATGGAGATCCACAAGACTGCACAGCAGTCTTAGCTGAAGTATATATACCGCGGGTTGATCTCTTTGAAGAAGCCATAAGTAACCCAGACCTATGCCTCTATGTGGATGGGTCAGCATGCAGGGACGACACAGGGGTCAATAGGGAAGCATACGCGGTAGTAACAGATCATGAAATATTTAAAACAGAAGTATTACCATCCTCCTATTCAGCGCAGGCTGCTGAACTAGTAGCACTGATGGAAGCATGCAAACTAGCTGCAGACAAAACTGTTAATGATTTTGGAGCCATATGGAAACATAGGCAATTCCTGACAAGCTCGGGTAAATATATTAGACATCACCATCTTGCTAGAAGCCATTTTGCTGCCAAAGACAATTGCAGTTGTTAAGTGTGCAGCTCACAGGACTACAGAAGACCAAATCAGCAAGGGGAATAATTTTGCAGATAGAGTAGCAAAGGCAGCTGCAACTAAAACCGCTGTGCAAGCAATACAGGAAACCGCTGCTACCCCGCAGGCCACATTACGGGAAATTCAGTCAGGGGCTCCCGCCACTGAAGGCACCAGGTGGAGACAACTAGAACCTCCTGTTAACAACCCACACTGCTGTCAAAATAGAAGGACGAGGAACCTGGGTACATCACACACACCGTAAGAAGGCTCCGACACCAGCCCCAACTCCAAGCAGCAGCACCCAAACAGACTAGGTCGGAACTGTGTTGAGTAGGGTGTTAACGGCAAGGCCTACCCTTTCGACACTCGGAACCGTCAAGAGACGGTAGAGAAAATCAGACACAGCTAACACAGTCAGAACATAGACTGAATATTAATATGGATGAAGAATCCCATGACTTATGAGAAGACTTGTTACCATTTCAGGGTCCCAACGCCACTGAAGCAGAATGATTAGCAGCTAAATGCCAACAAAATACAGCGTGTATGTCAGCCATTGTGCATGCCCAACATATCGAGCAAGAGTACCTGGTGTGCCAGCACACCAGTGTTCCAAGGACTGTAATCCCTCTGAAAAACGCAGATGTAGGAGAAGTGAATATGACAATCTCTATGTGCCAGGTTATTAACCAGACCTCAAACTGTCCCAGTCCCACTAACCCCGCACCACCGAAAATGATGCTGCATGTGGCAGCTAGTAAGGGTGAGATATTTGTATAGCAGATGAAGCAGCAGGTGCCGGAAGTCTGGTCCAGATGCATCGATTATGTGCAGGTGCACAGCAATGGCACTTGCAGTGACTCCAATAGCAGTTCCCTGTGGAATTGCTCCATGACAACCCTGCAGGGGTATTGGAATGTAATGTGGGTCGGTGGTTCGGTGGCCTATGGTGAATTGCCACAGAACTGGACTGGTTGTTGTTATCCAGCTGTAGTGCGCCCAAGGACGCAGGGTGAGGAGAGACATAACCAGCACAGACTATTGTGGTAGAATTCTGAGGGACCCATGGACCACTCCGGGTGAAACCATTGGTTGGTCCCTTTTCCTGGGCGGTGGCACAGTAGCAGCCCTGCAAAAGATGGCTTAGCTTATCAGTTACTGCAAATAGTTAATGACACCTTAGCAGCAATAGGTGCCTTAAAGATAGAACAACAAGTGATAAGGGCAGCAGTGCTTCAACATAGAATGGTACTAAATCTCCTAACCATGAAGGAAGGAGGAGTGTGCAAAATGATTAACACTTCCTGCTGTTTTTACATTCCAGATCTCAGCGCTAATATTACTGATTATATGAATCTTATGTGATCTGCCTTCACTCCGCAGCCTACAGTTCCAGTAGCGGCTGTAGCGTTGCCCATTCTGCTACTCATTCTTCTTCTTTTTCTTCTTCTTCTGTGTTTACCTCCTTTTTTGTCATTGCGTGTCAGACGTCTTTCTAGTGTGTTCACCATGCCAGCGCTCAGCGGCCATGCCAATGACCAACCCCAGCTCTTTGAAGACATTCTGCTCCCCAAGATGGGCGGTGCTGGTGATCCACATGAAGACATCGTAGTGCTATTTGCTGAATAAAAGTGTGATAATGTGTGATATAAAATAAAGGGGGGAAATGTTGTGGAAATTTACTTTGCTTTATTTTACTTTGCTTTATGTTTCTATAGTCACAGCATAACAGTCTGCAGATAAGCATGTGAGTCAGGTACACCAGCTGCTCACATACCATTCTAACCATAGAGATAGAAGAAGCCTTCAGCGCTCAGGCTAACCAAAACATGAATTAGCCGATACTCTGTAGGAGTCGTTTTTCTTTTTTTTCTCTTTCTTCTGTTCTCTGTATAAGGGGAGGGGGACCGTACTGCGCGTCAGTGCTTTTACTCTGTTATACAGGGGACAGAACTCAATAAACTTTTACTCTTTACTACTCAATGCATAAAGCTGTCTGTGTTTGATGTGCTCTCATTTTCCCACCACATCCATTTAGCAGTACTGAATAACCGAAATGGCTTAAAACAGCTGAGGGGATGTTTGAAACTGAGTGATAAGATGTTCAGCAATTTATATATGATAATACAAGGCAGTAAATTAAATTGGGCTGAACTGGACAATAGTACCTGGCATGAAAAGTATGTCGTAGAGAGTAACAAAAAACTCAACCTCTCACCTCGCGCTCTGAAATGTCTCCGTCACTGTCTGTAGTGTCCTCTAGGATACTGCTGCCCTCACTAAAGTGTGTCACCCTGACCGGGTCAAACATCTCTTGAACATAATGGAAAATCAGCTTCAAGTGCTGCACTGAGCAAGAGTGCACTGTAAATGGCCAGATATAAATGGCAATGTCAGTAGTAAATTTATATATGCAGTCATGGAACAGGACCTAGCTGTAGAGCACAGCTTTAAGGTGCATATTATGATGTGCTCTTACCAATCATCCTCCCGGCTGTGTTTTGCTCTTTTGGCCAAATGTTTCTCTTCCAAAGCAGACAGACCAGACTTGCTGCATATTACTCCGTGCACTATAAATAAACCACATGTATAATGTCTTGTAAACAATGGAACAAGGGAAATTTGAATTGTGACTACTCTGTTAAAGGGGCGGATAAGGCAACCCACCCAAACCCCCCGAAAGCTGTTCTGTTATCTCTAAACATTAACATTAAATATTCACATCATAACTCGACCCCGTGCAGTAGGGCAAACTCACTCGCATGGGGGAAAGGATTACAGACTACCTGTACTGCTGCCGCAACTCTGCGGCCATTCCAACAACATCCACATACATTCCAGCAACATCCTATTATAGGACACAGTGGGCTTAAATACACCCATTTAATAGCATGTTGGACCTTCTTTGGCCTCCAGAACTGCAGCAATTCTTTCTGGCATAGTTTCCACTATGTGCTGAAAATACTCTGCAGGAATCTTGGTCCAATCTTCATAGGATATTTTCTCTCAAATTACATGGAGGGACTGACATGTTCTAAACTGCCTGTTATACTCTTACAGCCGCTTTGAAATACAAAAAAAACATATTTATCTTCCACTCCACTCAAGGATGGCCACACTTGGAATTTCCCTTGGCACATTTAAAACATTGTGTGAGCCAGATAGCTTCTGTTTTCAACCTTCCAATGCTCTGAGTATTAGTGTTCTATGCATATGAGATGCTTCAACACGTCCATGCGTGTTGTAAAGAAACACAGTGTAAGCAGTATTAATGAAAGTGCATCTCTACCTCAAACTCACCAGTGTAACAATTATAGTTTGTGAAATCTAATTTTAAATGGCGATCAGCCTTCTTAACAAATAAGCAGAACTCACCTTGTTAAGTGTTTGTGTTTGTTTGTTTGTGTGTGTGTGTGTGTGTGTGTGTGTAGTTTTAAGCATAGCAAGGCACTTCAGGGTTGCCAGGTGGAGCCTTCCTGAAGACCCTGATACTGAAACAGCATTAAAAGCTGCAATGGCACTGTAGTTGTATTTATCTGCACTAATACAGCTTTGAACTATTGCACTCTTACATACAGTAAGTTTCTATGTACCGGTGTACATTTCTGTGTACCTTTAGTAACTAAAGGGATTCTATTCTAATATTACAAGTGCTAGAAGTGCTGAAACTCAAAACAGTGAAGAAACCAGTGGAGCTTAATGACTGGTCAGATGAAGAGAGTGAAGTGAGGAGTTTCCTTCAGTGTCTGCCATGTCCCAGCTGAGGTGAGTGTGAAGCTTTTATTGGTACTATAGGAGTTGTGTTTAACTTTGAAACTGATGGTGTCACAGCCATTTGTGGCCGAGAGTCTAGAAGAGCATAATTGGCTGTACTCTTAGGGAGAGAGGGAGTGGCATACGCTCTCTCCCCTGTCAATTACAGAGACACCGTGCAATCAAGGGCGTCTATAAGTTCACGCGTCAGAAGGGGGAGGAAAAGACTATTTTCTGAGTACTTAGAATAACATTCCGTATTTTTTGGAGAACATTTTCTAGAGTGTTTTCATGTAGAGAGAGAAATGAGTGGCTAAATTGTCAGAAACATTAAGGAGACAAATGGGGAATATATAACAGCTCTTTCCATGTGTTAGTGACACCAGCGTTCCCTCTTTTCCCAGATGGTAAAAAAGAGCCCTGACTCTTGCAAACTTCATTTTTTTGTAGAACAAAGAGAAAGATGAATAACTCGCTTTATGGCCTTTTTCCACTCATGCATACCAAGTCCAGTATGCATCCAAACATTGTCAGAATAGTAGGAGTGCAGACTTTGAAAAATGGTCTTCTCATGTAAATTCAGCAGCTTTGTCCCTGGTTGTCTAGTGGTTAGGATTCGGCGCTTTCACCCCCGCGGCCCGGGTTCGATTCCCGGTCAGGGAAAAACCTCTTTTTATGCTCATATAAAACGACAGATTCTGCATTAAAACATAAAGTTTGTGTGAGTTGGAGTTGAGCCGACAGCCAAAGGATGACAGTTTTAACTTCTACTCTACCAACTGAGTTATTGAAAGCGACATGCAAGTAATCCCACATGTCCAAACACCAGTATGTTGGCAAGAAACACAGCCAGTTTTGGATGTTTCAATTGTTAAGTTCATTTGACACAAAGAAGAAAGATCGCATTGTATAAGTTGTTCAGCTACAAACAGATATATCTTTTGATGACATTTGGAATCATACTGGACTTTGTGTACATGAATGGAGAAAGGCCATAAATGGTTAGAATAACATTCAGTGCTTTTGGAGAAAAGTTTCGAGAGTTTTGTCATGTAGTGAGAGAAATGAGTGGCTGAAATATCAGGCATTAAAAGTGCAATTTGCACTCAGGGAAAGAAAATTGCTTTCATGTGGACCGCATTGAGATATCGATCTGCCTGTGAAACAAAACACCTCTTAAGAGGCTAGATTTGTGCTCTCAAGCTGCGATGGTGGTTTTCTCATGGCTTCTAAAAGAAGAGGCTGTGGTCAGGGTGGAGTGAGTCTTTGATAACCAAGATTGTTGTTGTTTTGGCCTTCGAATAGACAATGGCATTACCCAGTGTCAGGTCTTTCTCAGTAAACTGCAGAGAATGATATAGAGGGCAAGAAATGGTCAAGCAAAGTTTTATTGGGTGTGTGTCTATAAAAAACACTACAGCTCTCTGATACATTTTTGGTTCAAGATTTAATCATCATGCAAATGATTGTGATTAATGCTTTGTCTGTTTAATTCAAATATTATACTATAAACCTAATATTTTAATAGGGTTGGCAACTTTCTAGTTCCGATTACTACATGTGTGTGAAGTACAGGTGCTGTAGCTATACGGTATACAATTGTCCACAGTAGCCTAATTATAATATATACAACCAAAAATCCATCTAAAATAAACACCAGAAACCTGGACTAAGGGTAATGTACATAAGTACATTAAATCTAGGTAGGACTGCTCAATAGCTAGGATAACAGCAGAACAATTGTCCCGCCGTATAAGCAAAATGAGAGCCTGCTAAGGCCGCCAAGAGGGTGCCAAAGACCATGTATTTATTTCTATTTGTTTTTTACCTATGTTATGTCAGTGGCAGCTCAGATTTCTGCATAGGGCCCCACACAGGCTTGGGCCAGCCCTGGTATCACAGTGTCGTGCACTGGAAAACCATCAAGCCTGTTGACTATGCTACCAGTGTTGTTCATGTAACTGTGCAAATAAACTGCAAACACAATTACTTTTAGAAGTATCATCCAGTTTCTTTTCACAATTGCCAAAATGTAATGAATCACAGCCAGTGTTCTAAAACAGACCTGGAATGTATTCCTGGTTGATGTGCCCTGTTTCTAGTTCCAAAAAAAAAAAAAAAAAAAAAAAATTGGTGGATGAATTTTCAATGAAAGTGCTTCACTCAGCAGCCATTAATGATTCTTATATCCAGTATGAATAAATTGAAATTCCTATCCTTGTATCAGGTGCAGCAATTATGTGTAACAATTGTGAAGCAAAAAAGCAATAGCAACATTTTAATATAACAATATAGGTAATATAGAACTTGATCTAATGATATTAATTAGGCTATGCAAATAACACAACTACTTCGGTAGCAGATCATTCATGCCTGTTGAATAGGCAGTTTTCTGCTTTGCAGATACTTGAAATATTTTACTAATCTTTCCCCAAATCCAGTAGGAGCTGCCTTTTACATTAACATGCCAGGATACACGCTGACTGGATGTTTAATCTTTCTAATGGGTAAGCTATATTCTTATAGTCAAGAAAGATATTTTTTAATTATTAATCAGTTAAGGAAGTCAAGCTATTGCATTTTGCTGAGATGAAGGAATATTGCATAACCCTGTACTGGCCAAATAATTAGATTTGATGTTCTATTTTGTGGATTAATCCCATAACTGAATTATTCACATGGTTTTATAGCCATGGTTAATACTTGCTGTCAAAATGCTGAGGTTCATAAGAACCTCTTTCCTTCATAAGGAAGCTTCCTGTTTTTGAAACAGGTAGTTTCAGCATACTAGCTCTTACTGCTCTCTATCTGTTTAACAAATGTTTTGTTGGATTTAACTACTTTCTACCTGGAAACTGGCAACTTCCATGGAAAACTATTTTATCATCACAAACTATATCTAAGGAACTACCACAAACATAAGTAATGTTAACATTTTGCTTTTTCATCATGACTTATGTTCTGTTTCAGAGCACTGAATGCAGCATGTTTATTCTTCGTCATTAGTGGCAGTTTTATCTGTGAGAAGTGTAGATGAATTGCTAGTCTGACAGACAGTACGCATCCAGACAGCAAGGCGAAAGGGTGACGTTACGGCAAAGTAGACGAGCTTCCACCAGCTCATGGGACCACTACACATCCCCAACATTAAGTAACAAAATCCCAGAGACCTTCTGCCTGTACTGGCCAGACTTCAGATCAGAAGGTGAGAGAATACAGTCATGTGTTGTGTGGCTCAGATTGTTCACACAGTTAGTAACAGTCCAAACACTTTAATTATACTGTACAGCATGAGACCTGGAAATGTGTGTCTGTGTTTTTGTGTGTGTGTGTGTGTCTTCTCCCCAGGCTGAGCTCCAGCTTTGTACTGTCCATCATCAGAGAGATCTATCAGACTGGCTCTGCTCACTGTGTGTCCAGCTTGTTGAATTCAGCAGAGAACTGCATCAACCTGAACAGCAGAGAGCTGGACTCTGTCCACTGTGCTGCCCTGCGCTTCACCCTCCAGCACTGCACAGCAGTCTCTCTCAGCCTGCTTTTCACCTCCATACCAAAGGCGGAGCTGGAGAGCATTGAGCCACTGCTCTAACACGTCTCCCGTCTCAGGCTTGAACTTTTCTCACAATCAGAATTTTAACACAGAACTGGTCTGTTTAGGGAGTGTTATATAAACGTTTATGTACGTTTATGTGTTTTTCATGAGTTTCCTCAAAAGTCATTTTGTGCCAGCATCATTTAGGTTTTATTGAGACTCCTGTCAGGTAATCAGCAATATCCATGGATATTTACTTCAGAATAAAATTAAATTTAGGTGAAATATTTATATTAACCTGAAATTAACTGCCCTGCCACTGTCTGTGTGTGTTTTGTTTTCTCCGTGTTGACAGGCTGCTGTTGCTGAGGCTGCTCCACTGCTACAGTGTCTCTGAACTACAGCAGGGGGCAGCAGCAACAGATCTGCTCCTCGCTCTGCAGCACAGACTGGATTTCTCCTGCTGCTCTGCTCTGGACCTCACAGCAGACACACAGAAACACACACTGACTCTGAGCACTGAGGACTGCAGAGTCGTCTCCATGGTCATCCAGAGAGTGAGCTCTCACACACACACACACACAGCTCACTCTACACGGCTGTGAGGGCAACTCTTCCCCATTTTACACACAGTCACCCTTCAGTAAGCCACTGACTCAACACCACACAAACTAGGGAAGCATTCTGGAAAAGGGAAAAGAATTTTATCATTTGAAACAAAATGTGTGTAAATAGCATTAATGTTAGTAGTTATGTGAGTGTGTTAGTGTTTTGTGACTCTACATGTTGGAGAATGTTGAGTGTGTTCAGCAGCAATAAAGCCATGCTGCTCCAGTTCCTGTCTCTTCTCTGTGTGGGGACTGATGTGGAGTGTGTGAGACGCGCTGTGGCTCTCTCCCGGGCTCTGGGTAAGATGGTGATCCTCAGTCAGACCCGGCTGGACCAGCAGGCCTGTAGGTCACTGGCACTGTTTCTGGAACATTCTGAAGGGCTGTCAGAACTGGACCTTAGCCACTGTCAGCTCACTAACCACTGCCTGCAGATGCTGTTCGCACACCAGCACAAAGCCCACATCCTGGAGTGAGTGGACAAGAGGGAGGAGGGATGTGTAGAGAGTCTTGATTGTTGAGTGCACAGTGAGCACTAACATAGATATAACACATTTTACTCTTTTTCTCACAATTTAACACAAAATCCGGCAGGGTGACTGAACATAGAAGCTGTGCGTGTTCATTGTAAAGCATTGTATGTTCCTTGAAAGGCTCTATATAAATTTAACTTTGCTCATTCAGTCATATCCTGTGTTCCTTCAAGGACTTTATTTTTCAAAAGCAAACAGCAAAAAGCTTGATTTTCTTGGTGATTTTATTTGGAAATGACGACCTCTCTCACTGGCTGCCTGGATCACTGATCACTGCCTGTACTTGGCAGGATGGATCTCTGTGGTCTACAGAATATCCAGACTGCTTGTAGAAACACATGTTCTCATTAAAAAGAGAAATAAGGCATAACAGACTCATTATGATTTACAGTTTCATGCCTGATAGATAACAAGTCATGTGTACAAGAACTGAAAGAAATGATATTTTGTTTAAAATGTCAAAATGCATAATTATCTGGCCATTAATGACTCAGGTCCACTGACACAAATATACTATTTATTGCTTTGCTTATTCATTCATTTGCTAATTCAATCATTCGTTTATTAATTCATTCGTTCATTACTTTAATTCATTGATATATAAATCTACAGGTGTTTGTACTACTACACGGTGATTTAGTAGAGGGAGGTGTGTTTGGGAATCCTGAACAATGTGGTAATTATAATCCATCTAATTTCAACCTCAGTCACAATGACATCACTGATGTGTCAGCAAAGAGGATCTATGATACTTTCTCCACCAACAACAATATTCACACTGTGAGGTAACTGTGTGTGTGTGTGTGTGTGTGTGTTTAGGCATTTAAAATAAGGCTGTATTTATTTGAGTTTAAAATTTCAAATTTAAAAGCCTATTTTGATTTTATAGGCTCTTCAACAACAGAATTACAGGCATACAAATCTTCCTCTCAGACAAGTGCTTTGAAGTCTGGTGATGTTGATGTGTTGTTGGCACTGTAATGATGAGATTTGATTTTTCTAGATTATTGGGACTATCCAAATTATATTTTTGTTTTAAGTGAAAAAATGTAATGATTAAAAAACAAATTTTAGTTATCTTATACATTTTAAGATTACATATAAAAATCAAATACTCAAAATTTATTTATAAAGTACTTTTTAAAATTGTATTTTATTTTATTTTATTTTATTTACAACAGGTGCTATTACAAAGCAGCTTTTCAAATGTCCAAGTCCAAGCCCCCAGTAAGCAAGCCAAGGGTGACAGTGGCAAGGAAAAGCTCCCTAGAGCATGAGGAAGAAACGTCGAGAGGAACCAAGACTCAAAGGGGGTCCCATCCTCCTCTGGCTGTTTAAAGAGAGACATAAATTAAAAAATGAAATAAGCATTTAATGTTTAGTCCAACTTTCTGGAGGTTCTAGACTTGTGTGCATGTGTCCGAGACCCAAGTCGCAAGAGAACGTCCATTAAGGGCAACAGAGAGTAGCTGGTTGGGGAGGAGGTGGTGTGGGCTACAACAGGGGACATCAGGGGATGATGGGAGTAGCCAAGGCATCTGAGACAGGATGAGGCTCAGTAACATCACAACATCAGGGGTAGGTGTACCTCGGCAGAGTCCACTATCAGTCCAGTGTATTAGAGCAATGATGTTTGATTCCTACTCAAAGAACATGTGATATTTCCAACATTCACTTTAGGTATCAATGAAGTTGTGACATCAAGCAAAGGAGAACAGTGAGACATGAGTAGACAAGCACAAGTTGGACCTATTAGGGACAATGAAACAAAACCTGAAGACAAGAAAACAGAAATGAAAGCCTGAGTGAGCTGAACTGAACTGAATCAAACTCCTACCGCTATATGGACTTAGCTCTGTAATATAGTTGAAACTGTAAGTTGCTATAGATAAGCGTGTCTGCCAGATGTCTGCTCACATTAAGCAGTGCAGTTGTGCAGTGTGAACATGACATCTGTCTTTTACAGCAAAATCTAATTATTTTATTATTCTTTAAATGTCTTTAAATGTCTTCATGGTCTAGCAACTCATAATGGCATTAGCACTTGAAAGCAAAAAAACAGAAAAAAAAAACAAACCAACAGCAAAACAAAAACATCTCAAAACACACTTATTGCATTGAGTTCTGTTTAGATGACTTTTGATTTTATATTAACACATCTACTGTTATCTATTTACCTTTTCCTTTTATCATTATATATGTCATTTTATTTTTTATCCTTTGTGCAATTAGTCTCTTCTCAATGCGTTTTATTTTTTGTGTGCAGAGAGAAGGGGTAAGAAGATGCATATACAGAGGTCTGGACTAGCCGTGCTGTCAAAGGTTAGGGGAAATGAAATAAATAAATGTTCCAAAATGTTTTTTAAATAGTTTAGTATCCAACATTTTAAATTCTAACATTTATGGTTACCCCCAGCAGTGATCAGTGGTAGCTCAGTGGTTAAGATACTTGACATGTAGTCAGAAGCTTACCTGTTCCAGCCCTACTGCTGCCAAGTTGCCACTGTTGGTTCTCTGAGCAAGGCCCTTAACCCTCAATTGCTCAAGTTATACTCACTCGTAAGTCACTTTGGATATAAGTATCAGGTAAATGTATGATTGTGTTTTTTATAATCTTGTACACATAAATGTCATATTCAACCAGAATATGTAAAACACACTGTCAAATCGTGTTTATAAAAATACGTTTTAGTTGTAATTAATTTCTGTAACTTCATGTCACTTATGCTGATATGGTTGTTGGCTCAGACAACAATGGCCACAAGAGGGAGACAAAGAGCTTCCCTAGTAATCAATGAAAACAGGCATACCCTGTAACTGTATGCTATACTATTCTTTTATTTTATATTTTTCCTTGATGTCCACTTACAATGTTTGCATGGCTTTATGTTCCAAAAATAATCATAATCTATTTTACACAAATATTTTCCAACCTGTTTATCTTGTAGAATTAAATAGGACATGTATTACATTACGAATAAAGAATTCTGCGCTGCATACACTTAGACATCGGTAATATAACTTGCAGTTATATAACTTCTAGTGAAAATCCTTGAAGCAGTCAACACCATCATCTGAGTAAGCTCCATTTAACCCTCTGAAGTTAAACAAAGAATTGCAGCTAAATGTGTGAACATTATCACGTGTCAGTTCATAACAAGTTAAGCTTCATAATAAGTCACGAAGTCAAGAAAATTCATACCTAAGCATTACCTTGTTTGATGTGTTTATTGATGTATTTGGGTATAACCAGGTCATTTGCCTGTTTTTATGTATTGATCTTTATTGCTCCAAAAAACTACTCACGTCTTCCAATGTTCTTGATCCCCACTTGTAAGAAATAGTAAATGGACTAATCCTAGTTGTGGATAAGTATAAGACTAAACAGCTGTGAACTAATTCCACACGAGGGGAGTCATCACTGGAAAGGTGTCCTGGTGCGAGGCGTGCAGTGGTCCCTGTCCTGCGAACACAGAGAGACACAGAGGCGAGATACCAGTTAAAAAGGTTTGAGAAAGTACATCCTCCACTGACAAGATTCTGTTGTTTAAATGTAAATGGAACAGGTCTGCTCCTTCTCTCAGCCAATATAGAAACAGCTAACCGCACTACAACAAGTACACAAGGTGTAATGAACTTGCTATGAGAATGATCTCAGTAAGTAACTCAAAAAGGAAAGGAGCTTCTCCTTCCTGTTTTCTTTGTTCTCTTCTTGTTAGTGTTTGTATTTGTTCTTTCAAAACACTCCTGCACTCATTCCTCACACTAAAACATGAACCTGGTGTTGTTTACACAGTGACTGGGTGTGAGGCATCTGATCCATGATTTCCCCCTGGGGTCACAGGTCTCGTTTGTCGCCTTTTTTTTCTCCTTAAGACAAAAACAAATTAAAATAAGAGCAGAAAAACTGAGCAGAAATAAACAACTATTAAAATTCTAGATGCACTGTGGAATGTTCAGAGAAAAACAAGACACTCCAGTCTCTATTGTATTTAATATGTGGTATTTAACTGTCAATATGGGGACATTACGACAAGGGAGTGTGCTCAGCTGACCTGTCTATGATTTTATTTTATTTTATTTTTTTAATCCTAGTCTTTGATTAAGTTAAGGAATTTTTCTTTCAAAGAAGAGAAAAGGGATGGAACATGTGAAACACAAACATAAAAATAGGTATGCATTTATCTAATATACTGATGACTACGATTAGGTGAGACAAGTTTTAGGATATAATAATAAGTGTATTATTTCCATCACACTTTTCACCTGAGTCTCCTGTGTTTCTGGATAAAAGAAAGTAATATAACACAAGCAGTTATACAATTTCCGAAAGGCATATTATTTAGAAATAAAGAAGAACTTGGTTATTATTTGGTTATTAGGACACATGAGGAAAGCATTTTAGTTGCATTCATTTTGCCAAAGACATCCATGACTGAAACAAGCTTCCTGTCACCACTGACCACCCTCCTAGCGTTCATGTCTCCACGGTTTCCCTGTCTAGTGTCTTTATTTTGATTTACTCCCTTGTTGTGGTTCCATTCCTTCGTTTCGTTTTCTGCACCCCTCATAATTTGCACTTGTGTCTGGTTTAATGCTCATTTGACCATGTTTTTAAGCCCTGTTTTAGTTTAGTCTTGTTGCTATTTATTGTAAGTCCAGCTGCTGTTTGTTAATCGAGGCTTCCGTGCATGTGAATATAAGCCTGAATGTTTATCCTCGCCCCAATGTTACAGCCTGCATCCCTGGTTTGTCTTCGTGCGCTTTTCTTTACTTTAGTTTATCATGAATTCTCGGACACTCCATGTTAATAATTTGACCCTGGACTTTGGATTTGCCCCTAATAAATCTCACTCTTTTCCACACACTGCTCATCGTTACACTTCCCCAACCTACTATATTTACATTAAAACTCCGTCAACAGCAATCTTTAACGTTGAGGGTTTTTTTAATCTGTGTAAAATTACATAATTTCTGCTGTTTCAGAAGTGAAGGATTTGCGTGCTCTAAATTTTCACCATGCCAATGCACAGAGGTTTTGGTATGGAGATTTTATCCCGATCTATAGGAGCAAGTGTGATGGACTATAAAGTTGACGAGAAAAAAACCATCCGTTTCGCCGCCGTTTATGTCCATAGATGCTGCTATTACCAAAACTAGTACTGCGCTGATTCTTAGAGGACGGTTGATTTGACCGGATGTCGCAGCAGTACGGCCGACTACTCCTGATCATAACGTATTCATGACAACTCAGCCCTTTTTACGACTGAGGTGCTCACACGACAACGCGTGATCTTGCACCTTTTATGTGTTTTAAGAAAAACGCTCAGTGTTTTAAAGTGCAGCAGCGAATTTTGATCTAACGCGTTACTAAGCTCTGTGAGCAGAGTAATTTCTCCCATTGTGTTGAAATGAACAGGTGTCTGTTATTAGTTCAAGCATTGTATGTTCTTTGAAAGGCTCTATGTAAATGTAACTTTGCTCATTCAGTCATATCTTGTGTTCTGTGAAGGACATTTTTTTGAAAACAAACAGCAAAAAGCCTGACTTTCTTGGTGATTTTATTTCTCTTACTGGCTGCCTGGTTCACTGATCACTGCCTGTCCTTGGCAGGATGGATATTGTGTGTCTCTGAAAATGTATTAATATTATTAGTATGTGCCTATCGCTCCTCTCTATTCCAAAGCTGACCCGATTTCCATAATTCTCGTATTGCATAAGACATTTATTTCCATTATATGTTTTAGCATTCAGGTGGTCATTTTTCTTTTCAACAGTTATTGGCGTGATCCAATAGATCCAAAGTCAAACGAGTACGCACATCATGTGTTGAACCCATCCATAGTATTTTTCTGCTTATCTAATATGCCAATATTTTCTCGTAACCATCCCACCAAGTACGAAAAACACCCAAACCTAAATGCTTAGTAACTAAAGTAAAGCTTGTGTCAGTGTCTTAATTTATATTCTGCATTAGTTCATCAAATGGTTATTTATTGAGAGTGAGTCTGTATTTTGTATTTGAAAAAAAATAAAACTGTCAGCATTAAGCAGGTTTGTTGTCAGGTTTGAAGGCTGTGGTTGTGCTATTTTTCTGGCCTTTCTGGTCAACTAATTTCTGTACCCAGTCATTTCATCAAGGGAGGTGTGTTGCTATTGAAATGTCTAACTTCCTTCATCTAGGGAATTCATGACATACATTAGAATTACATTTATTATAGCTGCAGGTGGCAAGTAAAGGGTCCAATCATTTTATCACATCTGCACAACTTGGTTGCTGATGACATCCCATATAAAGTTCACCAGCCTTTGTGGTTGGTTTTGAGGTTTTGTTTCCAGGAATGTTGTATTTTGAAACCAATCTCTCAATTATCTCTGCTGAATTGCTTTATATAAATATTATTTTTCTGATTCGACATGACTAAGAAATATAGTTTCCCCAGAAGGTCAGTTCACCCCAAATGTACTTGCATTCACAGTATGTTCATATACACCATTGAAGTTTGGTGATAATCTAACACTCTATGGCTAAGTTTTAGCCTATTAATAAAAATCCTGCTCTTGGGGATTGATAGTTAAATACACATATTTTTGATCATTATTTACAAGAAGATCTGCATTTTTTATATTTAAAAGGTATCTCTAGATCAAAAGGTCACTGACTTGTTTGAAAGGTGCATTTGCCCAACTAATTTAGGTATCAAAAATCAGGCTAAAAAAAGGTTTACGAAACGTATTGAACTTTTTTTATGAAATAGTCACAAAGTATTGCACTGTATAAACTGCATTTCTCATGCACAATTGGTACACAATGGGATTGACTCATTTTTCTGTTTTTAAATACCTTTTCATATGTCAGAGGGGCTCTGTTGGCAAAAATGTCCTATAATTCCCATGCTAGCTCAAAGTCCATAAATCAATACTCATGTCAAGTTTCATAAGAATTACTCAAAGAAGTCTTAATTTTTTTTCAGCTGTTTTGAATGAATCAGTACACCTTGGAAGGATTGATAGGTATGTAAGTGCCATATACCATACAAATATCAACATGTTTCAGTCTCATCAACATTTTGATACCAAATTTGGGAAGATTGGAGAAAGGTCCTACGACTAGTGTGTTACAGTTCATCAGCAACATAAAAAGTAGTAGGATATTTAAATTTAAAGTTATTTCTACAAGAATCAACGTTATAGAAGTCCACTGAAGCCAGTTCTATGATTAGCCCATTACCTGAAAAATATTAGCCAGTGTTTGAGTCATCCTTAGGAATCCTTCAGCTTGCTTACAGAAGCAGTATGCAAAATTTCATCTTGATCAGAAGAGCAGTCATTGAGAAACAGTTATTTGCATATTATAATGCCCCATATTGACAAAACTGCTACATTTGGTAAGCTACCTCAAAGTCAATACTGGTATAAGTCTTTTAAATTTCATGAAATCTGAACATGTCCTTCAGGAGTGACAGCTAGTTAAAGTTAAAGTTAAAGCCTGACCTATGTACTACTAATTTGTACTACTAATATTAGACTGGAATAGGACAGCTGTATTTTTTATGTCAGGTTTTTGTTTAAATAATTATTGAGATTCAGACTCTTGCAAATATTTTGACACCAATTTCACTCAGATTGTGTGAAAATCCTAGGACTGGTTTGAAATTAGCAAAAAAATAAAAAAACAAACAAACAAAAAAGTGAAATCTAATGGGCAGAGCCTATCTGAATTCAGGAGAAGCCAAGGAAGAATAAAATAAAAAATAAATAATATTATTTCTATATTCACCTCTGTCTTTTCTTTTGAACATCTGCAAATGTTAAATATAGTTTTGCATGCAGTTCATAAAGGAAAAAGCAAAAATACAATAGAGTCAGAACTTTTGTTTCTTTGTCACACAGTTTTATTATTTTTTTGAATTATTGTATTGTCTTTTAGCACACGTTGGCAAATGTGTCCATCCTCTTGTCGATTGTCCTTGGACTTGTCCTCGGCCTCACACAGCCAGGTGAAAAAGGCTGTCACGGAATTGAGGGCCACACCTTTGCCTCTTGTTGTGCTTGGACAGCAGCTGCTGGTGCACCTTCCTCTGCTCCTCCTGCTCCTCAAGTTTGGCCTCCTTATGAATCTGCTCGATGGTCTTGGGCCCGTGGTCAGCTCGCCGCGACACCCAGTTATTCTAGAAAAGCAAAATCAGCAGATGCATACTTTTGCATCACCATGCGCTGGAATGGCAAACACAAACACACAAACACAGGCAGAGTCTCTAACCAGTCGCAGGTCGATGACGTCCTGGAGCAGGAACCGAATGCGTGAGGAACCCCTCCTCTCCTTCACTGTCTTTTCTATATATTTAAAGTAATGATCCATTTTTGGCTGAGAGAGAGAGAGAGAGAGAGAGAGAGAGAGTGTAAGAGAAACGTCGACAAATTTCAGATATTCTTCACCTTTCGATTCGATCAGGTGTGCTCTCAGCTGAACTCATGTCACAAGACGTTTATGACTCTTATGTAAACCCTGCTGCCTTGCACGTTGGTCAGTGCTGTAAAGCAGTTCACTGCCACTGTGGGTGTAGCTGTGCTGTCATCAGCTGCACTTGGCTTTGGGGAATCCAGGGTGCAGCAGCAGGAGGTGGCAAACGTGGAGGAGGCTGTGAGAGCAAAACCTTCTAACAGCTGACCAGTCCTGAATAAAAGCCTTTCATTTTGTCAGCTGCAGTAGGAGCAGAGCTAACAACCACACTAACAACTTCACTAACAACATGAACTTGGACACTTTTAAAATCATTGCCAAGGCCTAATAATACACTGATATCAGCACAGCATGCTAGTCGCACTATAGATGATGATCCTAATTAGTTGGCTACCCTGTAGTCAGAGTGCAGGCAACAGGCAAGCAACAGAAAACACTGACGGCAAAACTTTTATAAACAACATTTCAACATGCTTGTTTTTTGGTTAAAAGCGTGCATGGAAAAAAAAACCACAATAAAAAAGACCAGGAAACTTGAACACAAATAACTGTCACACTAGTTGGTGACTGAACTGTCAACATCACAACTGCCATTCCTACTAGAGACAAAATTGACAGTCAATATACAATATCCAAAACTTCTTCATCCAGTTTCGATGTGTAAAGTACTTGTTGTGAAAAACGCAACACAGACCAAATCTGGACAAAATCCGCACAGCCGCTGCACTGCACACTAGCACTCATCTACACATGCGCCGTAAACCTTTACATGACATATTAAAGATAAACCGATGCAAGTGCTGAGCATCTGCTGAGAATATTAAATCAACCCAGACCAGGCCCGCGGCCTGCTTACCCTGGCCTTCTCCAAGTCCAGGTCTTTGCCGATGGCTGTGAGGAGGTGGCACAGACGCTCCAGGCTCTCCTCGCTGTGGTTCATGAACAGCTTGACCACACAGTCGTGCATGATGGCCTCTGACAGCATGTGCAGCTTGAACAGCTCCCCGATGAACTTGATGTTACCGATGGACCTCCTGTGGGCCTTGTCCTTCGCCTCCTCCAGATCCTCCTCCAGCCTCTCCCGCTCGCTGGCCTTGCGAGGAGTAACCAGAACAAAGACAAAAGCAAGAAACAGCGCGTTTGGACCCGATAACGACCAGGCCGCCTCCCAGCACTGCTGCCGATTTCAGTCCCCTTTCTCCTGATCTGTGGGTTGGTGAGTCGGGTAAACTAGACAGGAGTGCTGCTTACTGAAGTGGCCGCTTCCAGCTGGTGCCGCAGCTTCTCCAAAACATCATCGTTGACCTTGTCCTTCTCAAACTCCTTCTGACAGCGGTTCAGCAGCAGCTTTTGGAAACCCACAGTGCTGGTGGGCTTGTCTGCCATGGGCACTTTTAACTACACAGGAAAGACATGTAGGAGAAACACTTGGGTATAAGACAGTGTTGAGAGTTCTGTTACTAAATAGAAGCTGATTAAAGCTCCATGTCAGTTTAGAGTGGTTCAAACAGAGTTCACTTCTGTGTGGCATTTGCCTTTGTATGGAACTTCAGCAGCAATGTATGGGAACATGTTACTCACCATAGCCAGGCAGCTGCACATATTGCCATAGACCATAGAGAAGCTGGGCTCATCGATGGCTTTTTCAAAAACCAGGTCAACCACGCCTTTGAGGCGCTCCTCTGTGTCGATGGTGAGGTCCATCACCTGCTTCATCAGCTGGTTAAACATCTGCGGTGTCAGTTTGTTCAGGATACTGCGCACCTTCTGGAAAAGCTCCTGGAGAGGAAAACAGACTACCGACTAAGCTTTCCATTACAAAGATCCCAATCTTTTGTTAAATTCAGCAGTTCTTCCACATAATGACTAACTCCTCACTTTCACCAAATATTTACTCTGCCATTTGGAACTTCGTCATGAACAAAAATCACTCAACTTTGCTATATAGACCGATAAAGGCATCATACATCAATCACACTTTCCGAGAAGTGAAGCACTGGCAGCAAACAGTTTATCAAATCTTATCAACTAAAACCCCTCATGTGCTCCAAATTCAAATTAAAAGAAAACCCATTAGAACCAGCTACAAGAATTTAAGATTTAATCAACATATAACTCCTACAAAAAAAACAAAACAAAACATAATAACCAAATCTGATCCAATAATAACCCTACCGACCAGACAATGCAATGAAGATCTGTCAATCTCTCCAAATGCTGAATTGCACACAAATTTGCAAGAATATTTTTAACACAACCATTGGGTGTTAACCTATAATATATACAAGATCATCCACAGAATACACTACAATATCTACAATACTCTCTCACCAAAATCAACACCACAATCAACACAAGGAACAACAAGCACACAAGATCTGGTCCTCAGTATCATCACACCCCCTGTTTACACTAGAAACCAATGTCCCCCTGCATAGCTACATTCGTGCACACTCCCCGCACACCCACCCAATTAAACAACGACTCTATAATTTAAACATCCAATTCTTGAAGAGCATATCGCAAAAAAAATTAAGTAGCTTTCAAGCCCACCATAACAGGCTGTGACTCTGAAATCTGAAAACAGGGCACAGCGGAGTGAGGTGCTGACCTGAGTTTTCTGGGTCTGGGGGTTCTGGGTGTTCTCCCTTTTCATGCCAGGCTTCCAGGCATTCTCGGCCTTCTTCAGCTGCACTTCGTCGTTCACGGACACGTTGGTAATGATCTTGCGGGGAGGCGGCCGTCTCGGGCCTACACTGAGCAGCTGAAGCAACGAATGGGTGCTCTTTATTATGGGCGGTAACAATGTCACAAAGACCTCGGTCACATAAGATGACCAGGCGCTCATTCATTTGTGATAGAAGAGAAGGGATGAGCGGAGAGACCCACCGGTGCACCCCTGCCTCCAGGAATTGCCCTGCTGAAGTCTGCAGAGGCTGGGTTGAAGTCTGGGTCTCTGGCGATAATGCGAGGGCCCACCTGCTGCAGGGGCAGCTTGTTTTGTTTGATCTAGAAAACAACAGAGTCAAGTCGAAGTCCATCAGCCCCTCTCCATGGAATGGTTTTAAAGGTCCCCTAAGGCCAATGTTTTAGCAGGCTTACCTTGTCCAGTACCACATCAGAGATGGGAGGAAGCCCCTCTGGCTTCTGCATGCAGGCAGGCATGAACTGGAAGGCCAACAGGAAGTCTCTATCATACTGCCTCTTCCCATCCTTCAGCTCTGGTTCTGCATGCAGAGAGGGGTACAGTGAGCACCTGGAGAGAGGAATCACCTCTCTGTCAGGACACTGGGCCTGCCCCACAGGAGTGTCCTCTTTTGGCTTCTTCCAGGTGTTGGATAAACTAATTGCTGTAAAACATAACAAATCAGTCTGGTGTCTTTTTAGTGTCCTAACATAGCATGTCATGCATGTGGTTATTTACCTTGACTCAAGCTTTGCCTAAGCTTGGACTGTAAGATGGGCTCCACTTTATCCTCCAGCAAGACCTCTGGCTCCTTCCCAGTCTCTTTCAGCTCTGCCCCAGTGGAGGCTCCACAGGCCTGGACTGCCTCTATAACAGCCTGGCCTGGGAGAGTGAGGCCTGAAGGAGCAGCAGTGCTGGAAGGCAATGAGGGCGTCAGCGTGCCTGAGGCAACCGCCTCTCCGGCTGCTGGACTTGCAGCCTTCGCCGGACAGTGGGCCTCCAGGGCCAGGCCGACATTGACATTCCCCTGCTCTGCTACCTGGCTGTTCAGCTGCTGGGATTTGAGGTAGAAAATGCGAGGATAATGAGGGTGTGGACATAAAAACTAGCAAAAGACGGAAAAGATGGAGAGAGAGAGAGATACTGCACACACATGCAGAAGAAGGGGAATGGCAATGAGGGTGGGGGGGGTGAGCACAGCACAGCACAGCACCGCACAGCACAGCACAGCATAATTAGAGAAGTGAGTAGAGAAAGAGGCAAAGAGAGAGAGAGGAAATGAGAAAGCACAAGAGGGCAAAAGATCCAGCCGCAAAGGCACAAAATGTGTGTGTGTGGAGGTGGGGGGGGGGGGGGTGAAGACACAAAGACAGCAAGAGACAGCAGACAAGCATGGGGTGCTTAAATAAATGGGCAGGAGAAATAGAGAAAGAGAGGAAAGAGGAACACTGTTAACATTTAGGGAAAGAGGACACAAAGTAAGTGCAACAGCGCAGTAGTGAGTGTTCCCTTTACAGAGAGGCCTTTCCTCAGAGGAGCTGAGGTGCTCAGGGTTTGGCTGAATCCTTCTTACAGGGCCTTTACGTGGGCTGTCTGTGTAGAGGGAATACGAGGGAAGATCAGGAGGATTCGAGTGGCTGTGAGGGAGAACTAAGATGGAGGCAGACGAAAGAATAGGCACGGCAAGTCGGAACATCAAAACACATCTGAGAAGCCTTCTTAAATCAGAACAGCCACAATCACACAAGCTACTGGAACCAGTCAAATATGACGGAGGAGGGTCAACGGTGTGACCGAATCACTGAAGAAGGAAGAGAGAATGGCCGGAAATCAAACTACACCATCAGATTTTGTTGCTGATTGTATGATGCTTTTAATAGGACAAGACAATGAAAGCCAGCCAAACAACCAAACAATCAGCTCAGAGCTTATTATGAGGGAGGACTAGATGAGAGAGTACTTTGACCTGTGGAGTGGATCACGTGAAGCAGCGGCCTGCAGCCGATCAGAGGCTCGGGCTGTGGGACTGAATGGCTTACCTGTGGAGCAGTAGGGGTAGTGCAGGGACGTCCCACTGGTGGGCTTGTGTTCTGGCTAATGCCTACTCCTGACATGATCTCCTCTGTGATATCCTTGCCATCCTGGTTAGGGTCTTGGATACGGATCTTAGCGAACAGCAAGTTATTTGCATCTATTAAGTCAATCCACAATTAAATTAATTTCACCTCTGAGGCAGGGGGAATACTCACTGTTTTCTTTACCCTCTTAGTGGGTGGAGGCTGCTGAGCTGTATGCACTATTATGGATGGAGATTTGGTGTATATGGTCTGGCCAGGATAGTATGAAGGCCCTGCCACTAGTGGTGACCAAAAAAAAGCACTGGTTTCAGTTAGAGAGCAAAAGAAAAACCAGTTTCAGCCAGCAGGAATACCCAGAAGAAAGGTCTCTTTATCGGTGAGAGCACGCATGTACGTTTCCCAGGTGGGGGTAGAGAAAGCGAAGTCCAAACTCACCATATGCTAGTGGGCAGTCTGCAGGAAAGAGCCCAGGGTAGAATGTACTGGGTCCTGTGGGCTGGACGGAGTACTGCTGGGGATGTCCCACGTAGGGACGGCCACTGTGGTGATACTGAGAATGAAACAGAACAGCAGAGGTAAAGGGCCTAGCACCAGACATGGCCATTCATATAGGACACTCCTAAAAGAGATATTCAAAGCAGTAAACAAACAAAAAATACAAAAACATTTAGTTTTTACACTGAAAAAAAAATAAACTAGAATTTCTCATTTCTGCTTCCAAGATAAAACATATTTCTAGCTGCACATTTTAGGAGCAGTTTATTTATTGCTGGCCAACCTGTTTATAGACAGATTTTCAACCCATTTGCTACACTGTGTACATATTTGCACAGGCGCTTTTCTCTGCTCTGGGTACCTGAGGCACGTAGTACTGGAGTACGTAGTACTGGCCGGTCTAGGATGAGGTGAAGGGCATGGGCGTCAGGAACATCATGATGGGCTGGCTGGACACGGGTCGAAAGGAAGCGCTGTTACTTGGAATGGCAGGCTGGGCTGTCTGCATCTGAGGGATCTGGAAAAGCTGGGAGAGGAGAGGAGTGGAGAGTGAGGGTCACAGAGCAGCGTGGCGTATGCCGCAGCAGCCGGCTCAGACGCTCGGAGTGAAGACTTTAGTCAAGAGTTGAGTCGTGGACTCTACAGCAGTTGTACTGGGAATGTTGAGGAGATATATACATAAAAAAAAAAAGTTTAAAATTTAAGGGATTTTGAATGTCCTATTATGCTAGGCATGCAAGATACAAAAAGAAAACCTTTCAAGAGTCTGTTGGCATGGCACTAATACAAGGGTGAATGAACTAGCATGGGATGCGGCTGGGAGACAGGAATCCATCTGCCTCTGAGATTGATGTGTGAGTTGGGGAGGGGAGTGCAGTGGCTAGAACACTAAACTTGGCGAGGTTTTACCACAGGCACACAGAGGAGCATGCAGCATACAGTGGGAGGTGCTGCGCTGCGGCGGCGGACATTAGCTGCTGGTGGGCAGGATGAGAGAGCAAACTGGGGGTGGAGGAGGGTGGGGGGAGCCAGGCAGAGACTGTGGGGGCAGGATGCGTGCAGACGCATGTCACATGCTGCAGGAAACTGGACCATGTTGATGACAAGTTCATTGAATGTTTTGAAGCCAACTACAGCACAAGCATGTCTGTGTTGTATCTGGGCTTGGTGTAGTAGGGTCAAGGAAGACTTATTTTTAGCTGAAGATGTCTATCAATAGCAACACAACTGCAGATAACCATATTTACTGCTAAACTTTGGCTGACATCTCAAGTGAGGCGCACTTCATACAGAATGAATACAAGTGTTAATTTACTGTCTTGTGCAGTTTAATATAACAAGCTCATGGTTCATTGCAGGTGGAGCCACCGTCCTTGTTGATTGAAAACCTTAAGAAGCAGAAGCAACAGTCCTATTCCAATCTAGAGAAAAAAGGCACAGGACTCTCACACAGCAGACTTTGAAATGGAGGATCTCTCACATTAAGGTATGGCTATGCAGCCTTGACTTTTTACCTCCAGACATTCTTGTGTGGTTCCTAGATTTTTGCCACATTCCATTCATTTTCTCAAGTACACTTTAAATAGAAAATAAAGATATAGATGCAGTAATTAATTGAAGAGAATAGCTGGTGCCATCTTTATTCTGAGCTCAATGTTGCATACAGACGAGGCATTGTCCACAGAATGTCTAACAGTCTCAGGTGGATTCAATCTTTATACATTTTCATCAAGTTACAAAACCATTTTTTATTAAAATTGTATCTTTAGGTGGTATCCTGGCCTCAATCCTGGACTTGCCACAGAGGCCATATTTGGTCATTCTCACTTCCTGCTTACTTCAAAAGCCTAATTTGGTCTTTTACAATTCCTGCCATCATATTATTACATTAATAATTTCATTTTATTACCTCACTTGAGTACACCTCTGGCTGGATATTGAACCACTTGGTTGTAATCCTAAATGAATCATGAATGACGCAATCAAAGGATCACTGCTTGAAGCCAAGCAAAAAAGTTTGATTTTTCACATTCACAGACATGAAGAACCAGCAGGACGAACCAAGACTGATGTGAACTGTGTGGGAAAGTAGACTTTGCACATACTGTAGAACAAAACCGCTTTGATGAAGTTGTAAGCAAAGAGCTATTAAGAACATAAGCCTGTGTAAATCCTGATAAGCAACTGTAGTTCAGAAGTGTTTGAATATGTGTATTGTTTGTTTGTATTTTCACAGGCCAAAAACAAGTACTGATTAGCAAGATTTACTACCTCCCAGTACACCATTTCTTTTTACTGCCTGAGTAGATGTTGATGGAAGTCAAAAGGCCAACGGAAGCAACAGCCATCTAGTGGTTGCTTCCAGACTACCAGATCAGCTTGATATTCGCTATTGCCTCTCTCTGGCAGAATACCCACCAGGTCATTCCACATTTGCATAGTTTTGGTGATGCTCTTTGCTTTGGCTTCAATGTCTGGTGGGCTTCTTTGGGTGGGATGATTCCCCCGCTGAGAGTGTGCGGGCTGTTGTGGAGAGAGGATGTGTCTCCAGAGTCACATCCAGACCCACATATGGCCAGCGCAACCAGAAAAGCACAGGCGAGGAAGGCAAGGCTTCTGAGAGCTACCAGCCAAGCAGGTGTGGACAGAAAAGAGGTGCTCTGTAGCAAAGAGAAAGGAAGCTGATTGCTTGGTATGTAAAAGGAGAGAAACCTGGAAGCTGGTGTGGATAGTATGAAACCCACCAAAAATGAAAACAACAGCTTCATTTGGAAAAAAACAAACAAAAAAAAAAAAACCCCACAAAATGCAGCAAGAGAGAACAGGTCTTTGCTTATCTTAGATAAATCAATGTTTGAGATAATCAATGCTTAAAAAAGCATGGTAGCCAGGAACAAAAAAGTAACCAAAAGTATTCAAGGTGAAATGTGCAGTGTATTGGCTCAGTCATTTCAACTGTTCCTCATTTGTTTTATATCAATTTTCATCTCTGACAAGGAAGATGTGGAGGGGAACCTGGGAGCCTGTTGGACAGGGTAATGAAATGGATTGCAGGCTCAAACACTGTATGCACTTATATGCACTTGAAGGACAGTGTTCACTACCAGTTCCGTGTATGCCTTTTTTTCTATCGTGACTTTGTATCAACCGGGAAGGAGCAACTGTCATTCACACCCAACAGGAATGCAGCTAGTTGTGACCTTGAGAATTCTTGGCTATGGAATCGCCAAAAAGTATCTTAAGCACTTTAGCACCATTCTAAGACAACCATTGACAATAATTACGCACCTTAATGAATGCTTTGTCCGCATCTTGGCCGTATCTGAGCTGGTGGTTGAAAAGCAGGCCCGCAGCTGTCGGTTCTGGTGCTGGATGTCATACTGCTTAGCTGTCTGACAGGCACGCACAACTCGTAGGTCTGTTCAAGGTGGCGCTTGTACACCTCAATTTCCATCGTAATTGTCCTATACAACCATTAAAAACTTGACAGAAGTTAAAAAACAGCAGAACGGTTTGTTACAACTGGAAAAAAATAAATAAGAAAAGATTGTTTGTTGTACATGAAAGTCAGTGAGCCATGAGGATAAGCCCTCTTGTCCAAAGTTCTGATCAGCAGTTATGACCTCCTAACACTGCAATCAAAATGCACGGGCAAAAGATGCATTACTAAAAAAATACTCTGCAGATCTGGAATTCATGTCACCACAGTCAAAGTTGAAGGCTTTGTTCGGTGAAAAGAAAACAAATGCATCAAAGTTGGTGTTATACTCAGTAAGAACTCAGTAGAGTAAGAAACTGCAAAATACTCAGAGAACTCTGTGCATGAGTCAGTGGCTCAATAGTCCAACTAAAATCAGCCAGGACCAAAGTTTAGTTGGGCTAAACATGAGTCAACTAAATCCTTAGTCAGAGAATGATATTCTGTCTTTGCTGCTTACATGATCAGCTTCTTTCAAATAGCCATGTAAACTTAGTCAACTTAGTTATTTAGGAATAATATCAAACTACATGTGGGCCATCAGATCCTGTTTGCCCTTGAAGACCCACTCACAATCTCTGCCCAAGTCAGAGACTATTTAGAGCTATGATCTTAATTCCAGCACTGGACATGCATTACCTTGCACAGTTTCACAACTCTGGCCCTGCAATAAACCCTGCATACGTCTTAACTAAGAAGGCAACAGTTCAAATGGAAAACCTACTTCCTTTCTGGGAGTGAAGGAAGCCAGCTGCTTGATCTTCAGTGTCTGGTTGAGTCTTGGATGCATCAAGCACAGGGACACCAGCTGATACCCCATGGTTGAGGTGCTCCATATATTGTGCAAGGATCGGTTCGTTATAATCACCATTCTGCATTTTTTTAACAGCAGCAACAGCATAAAATGGTTCAGTTAAGGGTGCATCATTGGAAGACTTTCACTAAAATATGTCCTCACCATGTCTCAAATACAGCAATACCTCTTAGAAGCCATTGTACTGCACACAGAATGGACAGTCCCAGCAGTTTCTGTTCCCATATGGAACCTCAGTGTTTTGATTACAGAAAAAGCAATTCACAATGGCATGAACTGGTTTCTTCCCATTGAATAGGGAGTTTATATATATAACTGAATTTGATCAAACTGTAGCAATGATTGTGAGCAAGGATCTTTCATTCTACAGCCTAAAAATGAAAGTGACAAATAAATGTATGTTACAAATAAACCAAACTTGAAACTTTATATGAATAGCTTCATGTTGAATATACACAGTTAATCAGTCATTAAAAACTACATTCTATTAATGCAGAATGTTTATGAAAGTTAATTTAATCTAATTAACAATAAATGAACAGTCGAATAATGTAGTTCAAACAGTCCAATAGCTGTAGTAATGGCTTAACTCATTTTGCTTATTTAGAGAGAACGATCAATTTGAAAACCCACAGGTTTGTGAATTTGGGTCTCTAAATCATACAAAAGTAGGTTTTCTATTGCTGAACAGTTAGCTAGCTAACAAACTACCAGCACCTAAACGATCAAAGTTGAAAGCTGAACAATGAAATGGTTCCACAAGGAATGGTTTATAGCCCCGAGTTTGACACTCGCTGACCTCAACTATTAGCTAGCTAACTAGCTTATCGCTGTGATAAAGCGATACAATCTTTAGCAATGAGGACATGAATAAAGTATCCTTTACAATTTTCACAATATTGTGAAAATTTAATTTGCTGGCATTGGAGGTTATTAAATATTCACAATATCAATAATACTTCCTTGGCTCACAGAATCAGACATTACATTTTTGCTGTTATGGCAGCTGTTATAAAGATCATATTTATACAGAACGCTGTTCAGTTAGTGCTAGTATTGACGAAACATTGCATAACTAATAGCGGTACAGAGACAGAAACATCATGTGTTCAGATGAATAACTGGATGTGTGTGAGACAGTCTGTGAGAGGTTTGCATTTGTGTGTGTTGCATGACTATGAGTGGAAAAACCATATAAAGGTAAAAACATTACCTCTGCAACAAGGATCTCTTCTATTTGAAGGAAAGGTTTAAGTTAGACACAGTCTCCACAGAGTAAGTTAAATCTGTCTGTGTTAAGACCAGTTGACATATCAGCGGTTTATCACTGATTATGCCTGCCACTGAGATACCACAAATTAAGCACTCCAGATTCCAAGACATACAGTTGTGCAGTGTGAGCCATCCATCAATTTGAAAACTTCAAAAGTCACGTAATGTGTGCATGGCATAAGCATATCTGCAGGTCCTGAAAACATTTGCTATCAGAAATGATTTCATCATAGAAAAAAACTACAAATTCTAGACTTGAGAATGTGAGCATCAATCCCACTAACACTCACATACTAAAAGAGCACTCTACCACTTGAGCTAGTTCTCCTAGAGTGGGACTTGTTTGCAGATCAGACAAAAGCTGAAGACACAGTGGAATGGCAATTCTCTAGGAGATCATACCAAATCCTGTATCCACCCTAAATATTTCATCTAGCTGTGAAGTCAAAAAAGCTTATTCCTGAAATGACAGGAATAGTTCTTGCAGATTCTGATATGCTATGCAAACACTATAAAATGTGAGCTATGTTCGATCTGGCAGCCATTGGCTCTAACTGTCTCTTTTTAATGAGTTAAGCAATGCTTACAGAATAACTTTCTATGGCTTCAAATACTTCCAAGAATTAAACCTTGCAGAGCTCTGTAGCTAGACACATTGTCTCTGTAGGTTTGACATGTTCATTTGACAAACTAGCTAAAATAGCATCTTTTGGTTTGAATAAATTGCCCCTTAGACCCAGACAAAAAAATTGCTCAAAATCTTTTTGCTTATTCATGCAGCAATGACCCAGATTTCCAAAGAAAGAGGACGTATGGTTAAAGCTAGAAAAAAATGCCTACTCTGTGCTCAGGCAGAAAATCTGATATTTTAAATATGTCCCTAAAAGGTTTATATTCCTTGGCTCACAGAATCAGACATTACATTTTTGTTGTTATGGCAGATTTCATGGTGTAATAGACAGCACTATGTAACTCGCAGCAATAAAGCTCAGTGGACTTTGCAATTGATGATTTCGTCACTGTGTACAACTGCACTGAATTGCTCTTTAACAAAAGCTTCTGCACATTTGCTTTTGAAGTTTAATTCAAAAGTTGGCTGCAGAATAACCATTTGTCAGAGGGAACAATATGTGTCAACTTTCACCTATGCTCGGTCGAAAAGTGGCCGTAATCTTGTTGACACCAAGTCTACAATTTCATGGAAAGGTTCCCTTCCCTGCTGCACCGAGAACTGCAAAAGGAACTGAGAAAGGCCGATTAGCTCAGTTGGTCAGAGTGGGGTGCTAATAATGCCAAGGTCATGGGTTTGATCTCCATATGTGCCCTGTGCCTCTTCCAGGAAGATTTTTTAAACCATTTTCAATAATGGCACCACTTTGAAAAAGATACCTTTTTCTCTTCTGACAGCTGCACAGTGGCCTTGTGAAAAGAATACAGTATAGAAAGGCACCCACAAACATTACTGTACACATCAGAGGTCAGCGCAGGAATGTCAGTTTGTAAGCTTGCCAAATCTGCCCCCACAGGCTCCCTGAGTTCTACTAATCGCTCCAACACCTTGTTTCAACCTCAGTTTTTTTTTTATTTTTATTTTCCCATATGCTCTTGAACAAGGTCCCACATCTCCTTTAACAATAAAACAGTAAACGTTACACATGTAGCAATATAAAACAATATGTAAACAATGTGAAAATAATGTTACTAACTTTGGCAGTTGTGCTGCTTCTAAAATAGCCCACCAGCTTCCTTGACTTTGTACAAATGGCAGATAGTACTGGGGTTAGTTCAAGAGCCTTTTAAACAACTATATTCAGGGTGTGAGCAATGCAGAGTGCATGAGGCAGCTTCAGCTATTTGCCACAGGCAATCATATTAGATGTGCCATCAGTAACCATGTGACTTTATTTTATTCCCCATTCTTCCATAAAAGAGGATTTCACACAGGCCAAATTTTCAGCCGTATGCGCCTGCAGGAATTTCACAACACCAAGTAGTGTAGACTTCAGAAATGTGTTGTCATCTATAAAATGGCAGGTCACAGCCAAGAAGGCATCCACATTAAGAGATGTCCACATGTCTGCTGTCAAACTCATTGCAAGAACTTTCTGGACCTCAGCTTTGGCCTTCTCTTTCTCTTGTTGACATTTGGCCTCAACCATGGCCTTTACAGTCTAAAGGGAAGGAAGAAAATAATTATATATATTTTTAATACTACTCTCATAATGTATCCATGTCACCACACATACCTTCCTAGTTGGGAGAATGTAAGTTGAATCCAATTTTGCTACCAAGTCCCTGAAGCTTTTATCCTCAACTAAGCTAAATGGCTGTGTGTCTCTAACTATCATGGAGACCAAAGCCTCATCCAGCTCTTCCTTTCTGGTCACTGCTTTGTAAAGATTAGATTATAGTTTGTCACCAAAAAATATAGTACTCACCAATGAAATTCACTTTATAATCCAATCCAAACTGCAAATAACATGTAAGGCGCAGAGAATAATGCAATATATATATATATATATATATATATATATATATATATATATATATATATATATATATATATATATATATATATATGTATGTACACATTTTATATACATGTGCATAATAACGTTAACACCTTGTGACAACTGATAAATAAGCCAAATGACATTGGCAAGGGTGACAGTAGGAAAAACTCACTGGAATGGTGGAAGGGACTTGGAAGGTGTCAGACTCAAAAGGGAACTCATCCTCCTTTGGTTAACCCTGGATAAACCTGGGCAAAGATGAGTTGGGTAGAGGATGGCTGACAAATTGTAAGCATGAAAGATACACTACAGCATTCCTACACAAAGACATCATAGGAGATAGAAACAGAGCACAGTTCACCTGGATAGAACACCTGGGTAGAAATACAGTAACTCATTATTATAACAGTACAAAGAAATGAAATGTGGATCATCCAGGTGAGGTTCATCTGCTAATCTGCACATAAATATTGTTTGTGACAGTGCAGAATGTTGCAGGTAAATGGAGGGCTGGTGCTGTCATTTTAAGCATTTTAAGGCAGGTCCAGGAAGGAGAAACCCCAGCAGGTAGGAAGAGTTAGTGGGGAGCACAGATAGCACAGCACTCCAGAATCATGTACTGGAGCATGGTGTGTCCACTGGGGGGAGGTGGGGTGGTTGGAAGAGCATAAAAGACTGTTGTTACTGCAAAGATTCATTTAGACCTTTTATTTGGACTGTTATTCTTTTTTTAGGGGGCGGGGGGGGGGCATGTATTTAATGAAATAATAACGAAAAATTAATAGATGAATTCATACCAACTCAAATTTGCTGGTAAAGAAATCATTTGTAAGGTAAAAGTTATTTTAAGAGTGATGTTAAGGAATTTTTTTTTATGTTAATTATAATTTCATTAGAATAATTCTAACATCTACGGGATGATCTGAGGGTTAAAGAAAAAAGAGGTGGACCTTATGGGCAATAAAGCAAAAGTCATTATTGTAGTACAAGACCCTTTGTTCTAGCTAAGTGATCTGCTGCATCTCAGTTTGAGTCATGTAGAATTCTAAAGACAGAAAGTCTTTATTCTGGCATAAAATAAAACTGAAGGGGGAAACATACTTTGAGTTAGTACCAGTAGTTATTGATTGTACACAAAGTCCAGTATGCATCCAAATGTAATCAAGAGATATCTGTTGGTAGCTGAACATCTCCAACTCGTACAATGCAATGTTTCTTCTTTGTGTCAAATGAACTTAACAATTCAAACATCCATAACTGGCCGTGTTTCTTGCCAACATACTGGTGTTTGGACTTATGGGATTACATGTCTGTTGCCTTCAATATCTTAGTTGGTAGAGTGGAGGACTGTAGAATTTAAAACTGTTATCCTTAGTCTGTCAGTTAAAATCTGACTCAAAGGAAGTTTGTTTTTTCACATACAAGCTTCTTTTTTAAGTGAGCAAAAAGAGCATCCCCTGACCAGGAATCAAGCCCAAGTCGCAGTGGTGAAAGTGTTGAATCCTAGCCACTCACCCACCAGCAATAAAGCTCAGATGCTTCTGACAAACATTTTTCAAACTCTGTATTCCTAGTATACTGACGATGTTTGTATGCATACTGGACTTGGTATGCATGAGCATTAGGAGGTCATAAAGAGAGGTATTCATATTTCTTTTTATTCCACATAAAAATTAAGTTTGAAAGAGAATCCTAGCCACTAGCTCACCAGGGATAAAGGTGACAGTTTCCTCTGACATGAACATGAGCTACATTCATTGGTAACATTTTGATCGAAACCAGGCAAATGTATTTAGTCACTAGCTGAAATAGCTCACCTGGGTGAGTGTTAGATTGAATATCAAAAGACTCCTAGTTCAGTCCTGGGTTTTGGTAGCTGTGCAAGACCAAGCTCCTCATCAAATTGTCCTCTTTTTAAGAATATTTCATAAACTTTTACATTCCTTTCCTAAAAACGAATGACATTACTGTTTTTACGCTATTGTTAGAAGTCATAGTGTAATAGTGCTCTAGACTTTGAATTCAGTGATCCTACTTAAACTTTAGTGGAATTTGCACTTCCTTATGATATGTTTCCTCACTGCACAGAGAGCCATTTGAACATTGGCTTCTGTATAAATGCTTTTGAAATGTTTTTCATTAGTTGTCTACTGGCCAAACCACTGGACAAGGGGAGGGTAGGTGTCAGCTTGCATGTATGCTTGTGTTGGTATCCTGGTTCACACACTCCCTGTGTTTTCATGGAATGGGGCCTACCTCAGCTTCCTTTGGCTCATGGATGGGCTTTGTCCTACCAAAAAAGGTGATGCAAATAAGTCATCTGCTTACTAAAGTTCTTGAAAATCACACTCTGCGAAGAGGCATTGCATAATGCAAAAAAACCTTCAGAAACAATACACTCTAATGACAGCAACCAACATACTTAATACAGGAGTGACCTCAGGGGTGACCTCATCCAAAGGCCAGAACAGGAACAACAGGCTTAAGAAGGGACACATGAAATGACCTCAAAACACAAAGTGAGCAGGTAAGTTGAGTTGATATGTGACTTCATTAATGTGCTTGGTAATTTCATATGGACCGATATACTTGGGACCTAACCTGCGACATGACCCCGGCTTGCGGAAGTCCTGTGTAGAGAGCCACACTCTGTCACCAGGTTGGTATATCGGGTTCTCCCCTCTGTGCCTGTCCGCAATTTCCTTATACATTCAGAGAGCTCATACAATACACTGATCTGTTTCCTCCCATACCCTTTCGCTCCGCTGCATCCACTCATCCACAGCTGGGAAACCAGCTGATATGGAAATCCATGGGACATTTGAGGCTGATAACCTAAAATACAATAAAAAGGAGTCAAGCCAGTGGATGAACTAGTAAGTGAATTTTGGGCCATTTCTGCCAATAAGAGGAACTTGGACCGGTCTGATGGATTGTTCATATAAAAACAATGTAGGAATTGGCCATTTGACTGTGGATGTAAAACTAATAGCTACCCCGATGTGTTCAATATAGGAAGCCCAAACTCGAGATGTGAATTGATGTCCCCAATATGATATTATGTCCTCTGGGATGCCAAATATACGGAACACCTGGTTAAACAAGGCTTCCACAGTTTGGCAGGCTGTAGGCATACTCGGAAACACAATGAACCACACACCCCTGGAGAATCCATCAACTACAGTGAGGACAGAGAGGTCAGTAACGCAATCTAAGGTGATGTGAGACCAAGGACTTTCTGGTACGGGAAGAAGCATGAGCTTTCCTGTGGGTAGGGTCTTAGGCATCTTGCTTTGACTGCAAATTGAACATGAAGAAACATACTTATGAATATCGCTTGTCATAGCCCTGAACCAGCGAAGAATGAGCCCACTTCAACAGATGGTCACAGCACAAGGTAGGTAATGTTTTCCCGACAGACATTCCATTGGGATGACTGTGTCTTGTATGGCTTGTTTATTCCATCATCTATTTTATATGCACTTGTCTATTTAATCATCTATTGTAACTTGGACTTGTCGTATCGTTGTGAAAGTACAGCTCCTACCCCGATGTTAGCAGCATCAGCTTCCACGACAAATGGAATGGAAGGATCAGGATGTCGACGTATGCTAGTCGTGGTAAAAGCTTCTTTCAGTTTCCTGAATGCTTGATCAGCCTCCTGATTCCAAAGTAGCTTGGTCATTGCTCCTTTCAGGAGGGCTGTGAGAGGAGCTGCAATGCTGCTAAAATTCCATATGAAGCATCGGTAAAAGTTTGCAAATCCCAAGAATCTCTGGAGTTTTTTAACTATAATAGTAATGGGCCACTGGAAGATGGCTTTGATCTTCTTATCATCCGTAGTGATTTCACCATGGCTGATCACGTATCCTAGAAAAGTTATAGTTGGAAGGTGGAACTCACATTTCTTTCCCTTTACAAACTCAATAAACTTTTACTCTTTACTACTCAATGCATAAAGCTGTCTGTGTTTGATGTGCTCTCATTTTCCCACCACATCCATTTAGCAGTACTTCTGAATAACCGAAATGGCTTAAAACAGCTGAGGGGATGTTTGAAACTGAGTGATAAGATGTTCAGCAATTTATATATGATAATACAAGGCAGTAAATTAAATTGGGCTGAACTGGACAATAGTACCTGGCATGAAAAGTATGTCGTAGAGAGAGTAACAAAAAACTCAACCTCTCACCTCGCGCTCTGAGATGTCTCCGTCACTGTCTGTAGTGTCCTCTAGGATACTGCTGCCCTCACTAAAGTGTGTCACCCTGACCGGGTCAAACATCTCTTGAACATAATAACTACACAATGGAAAATCAGCTTCAAGTGCTGCATTGAGCAAGAGTGCACTGTAAATGGCCAGATATAAATGGCAATGTCAGTAGTAAATTTATATATGCAGTCATGGAACAGGACCTAGCTGTAGAGCACAGCTTTAAGGTGCATATTATGATGTGCTCTTACCAATAATCCTCCTGGCTGTGTCTTGCTCTTTTGGCCAAATGTTTCTCTTCCAAAGCAGACAGACCAGACTCGCTGCATATTACTCCGTGCACTATAAATAAACCACATGTATAATGCCTTGTAAACAATGGAAGAAGGGAAATTTGAATTGTGACTACTCTGTTAAAGGGGCGGATAAGGCACCCCACCCAAACCCCCCGAAAGCTGTTCTGTTATCCCTAATTGCTATGCAATAGTCCTGTGATTAACTCAAAGGCTGGAGAAGTTTCACCTTTCTCTATTTGAATCCTGAAGGCTGTTCGGTTCTGTCACCCACAATCCATCCTGTGTAATTAAATATTCACATCATAACTCGACCCCGTGTAAAAGGGCAAACTCACTCGGATGGGGGAAAGGATCACAGACTACCTGTACTGCTGCCGCAACTCTGCGGCCATTCCAACAACATCCACATACATTCCAGCAACATCCTATTATAGGACACAGTGTATCTGGCTTAAGTACACCCATTTAATAGCATGTTGGACCTTCTTTGGCCTCCAGAACTGCAGCAATTCTTTCTGGCATAGTTTCCACTATATGCTGAAAATGCTCTGCAGGAATCTTGGTCCAATCTTCATAGGATATTTTCTCTTAAATTACTTGGAGGGACTGACATGTTCTAAACTGCCTGTTATACCTTTACCCAGGGATGTTCTATAGGATTAAGATCTGGGGACTGTGAAGGCCAGGGAAACATTGAAAATTTGCTGTCTTGATACTGGAACAAATCCGTGATTATACAACCCTTGCGGCAGGGTTTCTTGTCTTGTTGAAAGTGTCCTTCTGCCATAGTTTAAGCAGCTGCATGAAGGGATGCACTTGGTCACAATACATAGGTAAGCCCTTCTGTTCAAACATCTACTGATTTCAGAGGACCCATGGTGTGCCTTCAGACATGTTAGTTGGAGCAACAGCATTGTATCTGGCTGCAATTTGCTTGACCGTGCGCCACATGATCATCAGAATGATTCTTGATGTCATCCTCTTCTGATCCCTTTCAAAATATTGGTCCTGGCTAGTCTGTTCCATGCCTCGTTCGCAGTTCGCTTCGCTCAGACCGCTTGATTTTCCCATTCTAATGTTTACATGGCGTTTTTTGCAATTAGTCAAAACTGACCTTTCATGACCTTCATTATAAACTTTTCTAAGCAGTCATGACCTCACCCTGTCATAATATTTACTATCAGATCTTCCCTGTGTCCAAAGTGATCTCATGGCAGGAATTTTCCCAAGTGTTTACATTAAAGGAATCTGACTATACTGATTACTCTTCGCCAGCTAACAGCAAATAAAAGATGCTAGATTTTGGATTATGTGAGTATATAACACGTGACTGTGTTTGTGTCAGAGAAGGGAGAGGAGAGGCTTTGTCTCCAGCCTCCCGCTGCTTGCCGCTGTTCAGCTTCACTCCTGAGATCCTTCTCGTTCTCCTTCTCACCATTGCGTCCCACTCCGCCAATGCTGCTGCAACTTCAAACGCTGACAAAGTGCACCGGCTCAAAGCGTGGTCTAGAGTCAAATTTGAACACGGGCATCTTCCTCATTGGCTCATCTCCTCAGAGGGGCAACACATGCACAGTTTCAGCTCCTATCGATACCCACGTAGAACCTTATAAAATCAAACTGACAATGACAAGGAAACCATATTTTCAACACCTCCAGCACAACAAGTAGTAGTTTTTAGCAATGCACTACTTTTAATGGTTGTTGAGCATCTGGAAAGAATGCAAGTCACCAGGGTAACATCATCAAGAAGCCCTTTTAGACTTACTTCCATCAGATGAATTCGGCCTCTTTTTTGCTTCAGTATTTGGGACTAATTCGTAGGAGGGCATTTTGCCAACATGAATCCCCTCTGCCATGTCATGCACTCTCTGCATCAGTTGTGGGCCATATCTGCTAGACCAAACATTTACATTCTGAATACTTTGGCTGAAGTTGTTATAATGTTAGTATAAAAATCAACACTTTTATCTGTATCTTAATTTCAGGCTGATTTAACAAGTAGATAAGATAACGTAGTGTGCGGTTGTCTTGGCTTGTCCTAATGGCAGTCAGGGGCCAAAACACTTACTGTAACACTTTATACTTATAACACATTTTCCTTAACTATTACAGATGCCGTTTAACAATGTTCTATTTTTAAAATATGGAAACAGCAACTCAGCACAGAAGGCGTTAGACCCTACCTGCATCCTAAGAACACATGGGTCACCCACACCATCGATAGAGACAACAGCTGATCTAAGTCTCTTGTTTCGTAATTTTCAACGTGCTTGTTTATGAATAACTTTCGAGCTAACCACTGCTTATCACTTTCAAAGTGTTGTCAGAATTTATTGATATGAAAGACTCTCGTCATGCTGATAATTGTCTGGTAGGACCAACTGACGTTATTGCCCGGACATACGCTCGGTGAGAAAAGCATTGTGGGAATTTCAAATATGGCCTGTGCAATGCTCGGTTTGCCTGCTAGTGTCGGCTTTCCTTGGACATTTACATTTACTGCATTTAGCAGACACTCTTATCCAGAGCGACTTACAAAAGTGCTTTGTTATTTATTCATAGAATACATCCTAGCCAGTCCAATAGGTTAGAGTCCAATATAGCAATGATCTAGAATACTGTAGAAATACAGGGATTACTGCTGATGCCTAGAAGTGTTAGATACTGGAGCCTTTCTCTATTCAGGCACCCAACGCAAGGTCTCTGCCTATCAGCCATGACATGGCGGCTTGACCACAAGCTGGTCGCCCTAGGTCATCCGCTCCCTCTTCTTGTCTCCTTTACCCCTCCCTTTCTCTCTCTCCGTCTCTCTTTAAGCACAGGAGTGGCTAATGGCGGGCAAGGGAACAGCTCGTGGCTCGTTCATGCAGAGAACATCTAATCTTTAATAACCTTGTCCCTTTCCTTTCTACGTAGACCCTTAGAACATGCCTCACTTTTCTCCATCATCCTGTAGATTTAGATAGTAGATATAGGACACATATATACTCTGTGCTTTCCTCAATAAAGTGGAACTCTCGATTCACTACCTTGGTGTCAGTATCTCTTGACTTCCCCGGATCCGGCTACAGAGGACGGAGGGCAGAGGGTAACTTGGAGGAGATTGAACCTGAAGGACTTGTCACTTTGAACCAGTTCCTAACAAGAAGTACAAAATACATAAGGTCTACCTTAAACATTGATAAGTGCAATAAACAATAAGTACTAGAGTACTACTAGACCAGCAAGTAGTAAGTTGCAGTAGTTTAGCTTTGAGATCACAAGAGACCGCACAAACACCTGGGTAGCTTCCTGCGAAAGAAAGGGCCAAATCCTTCGTATGTTACAAGGGAGAAATCTGAAACATGATTTGAAACATGAGTTGAGAATGACAACTGGTTGTCCAAAGTTATGATCGTGATACCAGGGAGTTCTCAAAGGGAACTGTGAGGTCCTGATAAGGGCTGGGAGTACCCGGGATGTACAGAAGGTTGCATGTTAGCTTGGACAGCTAGCTGGCTCATTCGCTTTCTATCCATCTTAAAACTGTCAAAGTCTCGAAGTAAACATCACTAGTGAATTATTCTACACATCTGGCATTGGCAGAGTTTTACAATAATAACATTTCACCGCAGTAGTAAAGCGATAAACACTTGTGTTATGTAGCCGACAAGCTCGCAAAATACACCAAGCCCGTTGTCATAACAACCAACAATAGCTTGCTCGAACTAGCCTAGCTAAGCTAACCTTAATGGGCTAACGAAGACTCATTTCTACGCCAGGCGCACATACTACAAATGCATATTAGCTACATAACTGTTCCAATAAATGCGTGTATTACCATGCTATTCATTAATTTTCCTGTATGTGCACAACTGTAGACCGGGGGTTCTTTAACGTAATCCTCTTCGCAATTAGCTTAGCTAGCTAATAAAGCTAAGCTAGTTAGCCAGCCTAGCTAACTAACTGATATGTTTCAATGTGGAGACGCAGTAAGAGTGTCTCTAATAATTTGGGTTTGTTTTCAGTCGGTACGTACACTCAAACGGTGTCATACAGTTATTGAATAAATCAGCAGAAGCTGTTATTAAAATAATTTTCTGCGTCTTTTCGAGGTCTTACCTTGACAGTGGTGAAGCTTAGCAGTGGTAACCTACATACGATTCGCATTAAATCAATTAAATACAAAAAAAACCCCATCTTTCTACGGTCAACCGAGAAGTCCATGTCTTTGTGAAATTTATTCTATGAGAATAATTTAATACTACTTGCTTTGGAAAAAGCAAACACTTCATGCCAAACTTAAAGTGTGCACGGCACAGTAATTGCTGTAGAAGACACATACATGTATTTTCACAATACACAGGCTGTTCATGTCTGTTCAGTACATATGGTTATATTACACCTTGCTTATGTGTAATATGGATATAAATGTTAAAATGTTCTATTACAGAACACGACACCTCTTGCGTTTTATATTGGTAAATCTCTGATATGACCACTGTAACATAAAGTTGCGGTTATAAATACGTGAAACATTTTGATCGACTGAAATGTAGCTGTATGTACATGCAATATATTTGTGATTATGTAAATTAAACAGCTATTCTTATTCTTATGGCTAGCTAAATAAATTGCAATTTCGTCGTCTTCAAAGCATGGCATGGTGTTTATTCATTCTTCGGCATACAAAATGACGCTTTTTCACGTTGTGGAACTACAATTATGGCGGCCTTTTTTCTTTAGCGTTTTAATGACGTAAAAGCAGAGTCTCACCGTAAAGTCGGGCAGGAGGATCTGGACTCATTTATTTCTTAGTATCTTCCGTCATCTAGCGGTCAATAACGGGTAGTCTTGAATTGATTTCTATCGCGTAATACTTTGGATATAAATGTTTAAATTTCCTGTTGCAGGACAGACAAAGTATAGTCAACCAGTTCTAACCTTTTGATAAAAACTTGAACTTCAAAGTAGATGAATCTATTTCCTTAAACCAATCAGATCACAGTTCATTTACATAACATCAATGCTTTGAGTGCTTTAGATATGAGAACATCACAGTGATCTTTCTGCTCACACATCAGTCAGTCTATAATTCTGTATTATGTGTTTCTATAGCTTCCAACTTTCATGAGTTCCTTGAATCTGTGGAGAAAAGTGCAGATCAATGTAGTTTCTTATTTGTGAACATTTATACATTCATTGTAATTTATTTATCATTTAAATGTTTTATTACTTTTAATTTATAGACATAAGGACACAGAAAACAGTTCATATACTGAATGAATTGTTACAAGGTAATATTTTCTAGACTGTGTTTACCATATGTTTTTATTTCTAAACGTTAATGCAGTGTGTTAATCTGTCACACCGAGGCAGAAGGGGTGAATCTGATATACCCCTCTTCCATTGTCAACTATTCAGAGTCCTCCAGTGGAGCTCATACAACTAAAGAAACACATACAGAGGTCACTGGAGGTTCTAAGTTACATCTAAAGTGGTCTAGTTGTGACGTTGCGAGGATAAGCAGGATGCGGGGACGAGGCACGATGAAACGCACTTTTGTTTTTGCAAACATGCAAAACATACAACAAAGCTCAAACACTATGCACATCTCAAACACCAACACACGTACTATGACACACGAGACATATATACACCCAAGCCGATTACACATAACAGAGAACAGGCGAACGACACGAGAGGGTGTGGCAACACAGACGAACACACACACACCAAGATCTTTGAGGAGGGGGCGGGGCCACAACATGACACTAAGCCTGTACACACTGTTCCAACACTACCCTGTAGGGCACCATCTCCATGGAAGTATATTTTTAAAAGCATGTTTGATAACCATATTTATACTGGAACAATTTAATCAAATGAGTTGTGTTTTTTGGTCCTCTCTAAGACGGTTCGGATGCCGATATTCAGATTTGAGTCTGAGCAAGTTGAGAAAGCCACTGTGAGGGTTTCTGGGTGCTCTGGAGGAACACCCAGAAGTTGTACACCTGCACCATGCCTGAGACCCCTCTGCCCCTGACACAACTGCCCAGGAATGTGGGCATGTACCTAGACTATGAGGATGGACAGCTGTCTTTCTGTTACATACTAATATATCTACATATTTATCGGAAACCTCCGGGAGAAGAAGCTGTATCCCCTTTTTGCGCTGCTGGACAGACACACTTATGACACTGTACTCATCAAAAGCAGCACCAGAGATGCACTGAGTCATATCCCGCTACACACCTCTCAGACCAGCTTGTTTGCACATTTTGTCATAAAACTTAAGATGTCATTTGTTGCTGTTATATATAAAATTACCAAATTAAAAAATAAATAAATCAAAAAGTACTTGTGGCTAGAGAAGCACAGCCAATCACATAAACAAGATATAATGTCAGTAATGTTTGCGGCAGGTGTTTCAAATGTGCCCAGACTCATATTCAAAAATATCCATGTTTCAACAGTTTGAAGGTGGCCATGACACTAACAGTCTGGTGGAAATTCCACAAGATATCAAACTCCATACTCACACGAACTATTCATTCTCCCATTTGGAACAATCCAGGCTTTACCATGAACAAAAATATTAAACTTTACATCTTGGATAGAAAAAGGCATTACAAACCTTAAACATATTTATCCTAAGACTTGTTTCATGTCACGCCCACAACTAGCCCCAAAATATGCTATAGAAAGCCCCCAGTTCCAACAATACCATCAGCTAAGATCACCTATGTGTTCAAAAATCAATTCCGATACCTACATCCATATCAGAATTTATAAACAAACATTCTTAATACAAAAAACCTATTATCTAAGATATACAAAATAATAGTGAAATCAAATCTCACAGTTACTCTCCCATCGAGACAATAGGAGGAACATTTATTACTAGCCCCTGACGCTGCAGTTTGGATTAAAATTTGTAATAATAATTACCACATGACAGCAGCACTAACCTACAATGCATTCAGTACAAAATAATACAGAGTACATTATACTACACATTGGATGTTTAAAATTGGTTTCACAAGCTCAGCAATCTGTACATACTTTACTCAAATCACAGTTGACGATTACATTCACGCCACGTGGCAGAGCACACCTATCAAGCAATTTTGGCAAGTCGTCATCAAGTTCGAGTTCAAGTTCAAGTGGTTTTATTGTCATTTCAGCTATATATACAAGTACACAACAAAAACGAGACAACGTTCCTCCAGGGCCATGGTGCAACATAAAAACAACAGTGCAACAGACAACATGCTACACAAGTGCAAACAGTCCAATATAGTGCATCACCAACATATCCCATGCTTTAAATAACCATATCCATCCAACACCCTCTTTATGTCTCCTAGGAGACATATCATCAACCAATATGACAGGATACTATGTATAACATTATTATATTGATATAATAAAAATATTCTTGCAAAAAAACAACAAACAAAAAACATACTCATGAACTGGAAAACAAAAAATAATATTAGTGTCACCCAATAGAAAAATCTATTGATAGAGTATATATATCAATAATTCTCAGAATTAATCAATAACAGAACCAATAATCTAGACTGGACACCTTTGATAAAATCCATACAGAGCCAATCCATAAACGATAAATATCACACTCTAATACGTGTACATATACAATCCAACATACATGTACTCGCACATAACCACACACACACACACACACACATCATTCCTGTAATGGTGCAGATGGCAAATACTTAAAAATATTCTATATACATTTTGCGTTTGTCTGTTCATCTGTCTGTCTTATTTTTAATAATAAAGCTCTAAAGGTCCACTGATGGGGGGTAATAAATTCATATATTTATTTCTCCAGATTTCTAACTCTGAGAGAAAAAAAACGTCCTTTTACAAATTGTACCTCGTTGTGGACCTCGGCTAGGTTTACATTCCAGGTGATTATTTTTAAGTTATAAATAAAAATAAATAAAAAATAAAGTGTAACAGTTCCCGATGAGGCGGTATGGTGGTAGCGGGCCAAAAAAATCAAAATCTTCAATATGTCGCATGTAATTTACTCTAAATAAAAAGATTTAGATATGATTTACATACGAGTTATATTTTTAGGCCTACTAAATGTATACTTTAAATACATTTATTAATTAGCACAGATAATATATCTGCTCTTTATACTTGGATTTCTAACCTACATATTTAAAAATTTAACTGATGTATTTATTTCTGCAGATTTCTAACTCTGAGAGAAAAAGACGTCCTTTTACAAATTGCACCTCGTTGTGGAACTCTACTAGGTTTAATTCCAGGCGAGTATTTTTAAGAGGCTAGATTTGTGCTCACAAGCTGCGATGGTGGTTTTTTCATAGCTTCTAAAAGAAGAGGCTGTGGTCAGGGTGGAATGAATCTTTGATAACCAAGATTGTTGTTGTTTTGGCCTTCGAATAGACAATGGCATTACCCAGTGTCAGGTCTTTCTCAGTAAACTGCAGAGAATGATATAGAGGGCAAGAAATGGTCAAGCACAGTTTAATTGGGTGTGTGTCTGTGAAAAACACTAGAGCTCTCTGATACATTTTTCGTTCAAGATTTAAATAAGATTTAAATGCAAATAAACTGCAAACACAATTACTTTTAGAAGTATCATCCAGTTTGTTTTCACAATTGCCAAAATGTAATGAATCACAGCCAGTGTTCTAAAACAGAGCTGGAATGTATTCCTGGCTGATGTGCCCTGTTTCTGGTTATATAAAAAAATAAAAATAAATAAAAAAAAAATTGGTGGATGAATTTTCAATGAAAGTGCTTCACTCAGCAGCCATTAATGATTCTTATATCCAGTATGAATAAATTGAAATTCCTATCCTCGTATCAGGTGCAGCAATTATGTGTAACAATTGTGAAGCAAAAAAGCAAAAGCAAAATTGTAATATAACAATATAGGTAATATAGAACTTGATCTAATGATATTAATTAGGCTATGCAAATAACACAACTACTTCGGTAGTACATCATTTATGCCTGTTGAATAGGCAGTTTTCTGCTTTGCAGATATTTGAAATCTTTTACTAATCTTTCCCCAAATCCAGTAGGAGCTGCCTTTTACATTAACATGCCAGGATACACACTCACTGGATGTTTAATCTTTCTAATGGTTAAGCTATATTCTTATAGTCAAGAAAGATATTTTTTAATTATTAATCAGTTAAAAGGATTTCTTACTGTAGGCCTATTATAAACAACATGGAGGAAATTAAAATAAAAATACTTGAGTTAGACAGTGGACACAGGTTGCTAATAAATCAAGTAAATGAAACTGGATGGACTGCTTAATTATGTAACAACACAACATTTATGGCGACGAAGATGTTTCACACATATACATTCTTACGTGCTGCTGACCTCGATATCCATATTTCACATTGATACTGTAACACTATAGATGAACCTAAACCTCACATTCTCGTCACGTTGATAAGCTTTTTGAAAGTTTTCTAAGTGTGTTTCCAAATTGCCTTTGACTGCTGTATGCCTAATTGCGGCATTTAGCACCTCATTTCGTCTCTAATTTTTGACATGTACTCTTGACATAAGTCTTGCATAAGTGGAAAGTCGATCAGCCCCCGTTTAAAAATGGTAAGCTTTTACTGTCACGTTAATAACATCACGCACACGCACACATAATGCTTCGACTGTCCTACACTTTAAATATCTTTTGCACATTATGGAGGGTGAGCATAGTTACCAGTTCCCTTCATGCAAAAGGGTTGTCTTAGGTTATTGTAAAGTCTAATGCACATTTGGAATGATTAAAAGTAGTTTATAATCAATACGAAATTTTACTGGGAGCCAAAATAAAGCAGCTAAGATATGATTGATGTGATCAAATTTTCTAGCTCTATTAAGAACTATGGCTGCTGCATTTTGAACTCGCTAGGCACTTTAGGCACTTAATAGCACAGCTAGATAGTAAGGGATCACAGTAGTCCAATATTGAAGTAATAAATGCATGGACTACCTTTTCTGCATTATGTGTGGAGAGCATGTTCCTAATCTTTGAAATGTTTCTAAGGTGGAGAAAGGGGGTCCTAGAAACATTATTTATTTACATGAGCTTCGAACGAGAGACTGGGATCCATAACTCCAAGATCTTTAATTGTTAGAGAAGATGTGATTGGGAGACCATTGAGGTTCATTGAGTAATTAGAGAGTGGAGACCTAGCTGACTCTGGGCTTAATAGAAACATCTCTGAATGTCTCTGAATGTTAGAAATTAATTAAAAATACTAATGTCAATGTATTTACAACGCATGTATTTAGGACGTAATTTTTTCAATCACAACAAAATATGTTGTTGTATTTTTTGCATTATGCTTACTACAGAATTAACAGTCAACTGTTCAGTGACTTTGCATGTAGAGTTGTAACACTGCTTATTACTAGAACTGTGGCTAGAATCAAAATCAACGCTAGTGTCGTTCCTAAACCCCAATCAGCTAGTCGTAAAGTTAACATTCAAATAGAAAATAAAGATGCAGACTTCAGAATTAGTTAAAGAGAATAGCTGAGAGAATAGAATAAATTATCCGTTACTACCCCTGTCTTTTATCATCCCTCCATCCCTCCATCCCATGCCATCTTCCTCTATTATTTGCTTTTCTATTTTGTTCTGGTATCTCCTTATCTCTTTTTAAAAAAAAACATTGGCCAAAAGACTAACTAAAACACTGACATACTTAAGACCTTTAATATTTTATTGATTAAAATATAACATTAAAAGGAGAATGTTACTTATTTCACCCTGACTGTCCACTTATATACCTGTTTTGAGTATGATTTTCCTTGTTCAAGTGAAAACAGTAACAAATGTAGCATGTCACAAATATATACATGACTATGTATGAAAAATGAAAGACATCAACATGAAACACTGGAGCTGATTTCAGTTAAGCACCTAGTTATGGAAACTATAAAGACTAACATTGTCATAAAAATGTTGTGAAAGTTAATGCTTAGAAGATTACAAGTGGCTAAGACATACCTTGTTATAGGCTGTGCTTACTGATGTACACCAGGTGGACATAGTGTCAAAGCAGAGGGTCTGATGGAGCAGGTGGAACATCAACATTTAAAACAAAAATGAACTGCTTGTATTTAGTGAACTAAATAAAGCATAAGCGTCCTATGCATGGCATACAGATCCCTATAAGCTTTGATAAAATCCATCCTCATGTAAAAGATGTATTGTCCCAATCATAGTAAGTGAAAACTATGACATAAAAAACTTTCTTTACCTAATATAAGCAGGCAATTATCTTTTAATTTGACCTACCCCAGTAAATCACGGTACCTAAGTTGATGAATAACAGGAATAATCACAAACTTCTAATGAAGCAAAGTAATATATAATTACAATTATAAAGGACTAATTTGGTTCGTTTCCCCCAAAGACATTAGAATGTTCTTTATATAACAGGTGAAAACGACCTACACCAATGTGATATACAAACCAATCCTGCTTTTATTACACAGAAGAGCTGAGCAATTATGGGGAGGCACCCTAAAAAGTTGAGGGTTGAATTACCTGTCAATAAACAAAGTACAGAATAGAAAAGCAAAACTATTCTGTTGCATCGTCTTTGAATTGATTCTGCAAGGAAAATGTTGATATGAATAAATGCTTGCATTCCTTTTTGATACAAGTCAAAAAATATCTTTAAAGTGGTTCAAACATAAGAACTATGTGCATTCCTTCACAAAAATATACAAACCAATGAAAAAATCTCCCCTAATATGTTTATATACACAAGTGTCTGTGGGAGCCCCAAAGCTATATTATGCATTCAAATAACAAAATATATATCACAGTCCCTACAAAAAATGAAAGTAAAAAAGCAAACAAAAGAAATGCGGTGCAAATTTAGAAAACGCATACAACTTCAGGAACAAATCCTGTCACAACACAACGGAAGTGCTGTTTCCGGAGGACACGGAAAGGGGTGGACTTCTATGAGATTAGCGTGAAGTCTATTGGAAGTAGTGACAACTGAGTAAAAAGGGTTGTTTTTTTTTCCAGTTACCACGGTGTTATCAAGGGTAGGTATGTGATACAGAATGGAAGACTGACCTATTCATGCTCTGCATTCTTGCATATTTATTTATTCATAAGGCAGCCTTAAAAACATGGGATGGAAATCCCATTTAACACAATATGCACTGTTTTACAGTCAGAGTGAAATAAGTAACATTCTCCATTTAATATATATATTTTAAATGTTAAAATTCTTAACTATGTCAGTTAAGCTGCCAAAAATGCCCCTTTTGAAATTTGTATTTCTAATGTCACAAGAACACTTTATTTACCTATCTCTGCCTATTCAGCCTATAGAGGTTTAGCACACCCACTTAAATTGCCTTTCTCAGGCAATTCAGCTCTGAGTCAGTTTTGAATGAAGCACAATACAGGGCAGCCAATCATAAAGGAGCTCATTTATCTTACATCCGTCTTAAAGGTGCAGTAGCAACAGGTGCCTGTTGAATTCCAAGCGATATATTTATAGAGGTTGGAAATTGGTTGTGTAAAAAAAAAAAAAAACAGGCTGAAAACGAGTCGTTTCCGCTCTGTGAATTGGGAGAAAGGGACAGTGTGTGGAAGCCCAACCCCAGTCATATAGGTTTGCTTCTAACAGTACCATTACCATCACCCACTCTGTTGCACTAGTTTGAGTGTATTAGAACTAGTAGCAATGCTGAAGCATTACATGTATCTATAACAAATATTCTGACCATGATGAAGTGATAGGTTTGTTAAGGCAAACTGTGTATGCAATACATGTTGCTTAGGTCACTTGCTCCAATTGTACACAACTCTAAAGCTACACAACTGTACATTAGTTAAAGTCTACACAGTGTCAGTCATGTGAAGTACAACTGAAAGTTCCCCTGTTGTATTCTTCCAACAATCAAGTTCTGCGTAAGTGGGGGCAAAATAATATGACCTTCACATCAAAGAACATTTTAAACAAATGGACTCTCTTATCAGTGGAGGATGCACTTGCTCAAACCTTTCCTTTAGATTCCTTTTGTACACACTACAGACTGTGACCTCGAGATGCTTGAATGAATGTTGAACATTCACACTTGTGTAGGAGTGCCGACTGTCAGCTAATGCATCATGATGAGCCTATCCTTTTTGAGTTACTTATTGAGATCATTCTCATAGCGAGTTCATTACACCTTGTGTACTCGATGTAGTGCGGTGAGCAGTTTCAATCTTAGTTACAATCTTAGTTATCAAAGACTCACTCCACCGACCAAAGCCTCTTCTCTTAGACAACATGACAAAACCATCCCAGCTTGAGAGCAAAAATCGAGCCTTGTAAGAGGTGTTATGTTCCATAGGCAGATTGACATCTTAATGCGATACACATGAACTCAATTTTCTTTGCATACATGTACATTGCACTTGTAATGTTTCTGATATTGCTTCTATCCTGAATAGCTCAGTCAGTAGAGCATCAGACTTTTAATCTGAGGTCCCTGTTCAAGTGAAAATATTGTTCTTTGCCACTAAAGTGTGCTTGAGAAGTTTCTTGAAATACCTCTAGATCAACCTAAGTCAAGGGACAGGACCCTGTTGCCTTGAGCCTTGCCGATTAAACTGACATTTCACATCCGTTTCCCCCAGCTGTGATGCTGTGCATTGGCTGTCATCCCAGGTTAGGCTAGCTAGTTCTGCTGGCAAGCTTGAAATATCAAAATCCTTCCTACTTTAAAAAAAATCAACACTTCTGAGCCTATCATTTTTGAGTTAATTACTGAGATCATTCTCACAGCAAGTTCATTACACCTTATTCACTTATTGTAGTTCGGTGAGCAATTTCTATATTGGATGAGAGAAGGAGCAGACTTGTTCAAGTCACAGAATCCATTTACACTTAAAAAACAGGAGCTTGTCAGTGGAGGGTATACTTGCTCACACCTTTCTTTTCGATTCCTGTTGCATAAGGGAATAAGGGACAAGGGAAGTCATTTTGGAACAAACCTGTGAGGCAACTGTCTTTGAGGCAAAGTGTCTGTATCCAGGGAAGAACATGTGCATGTTCAAGTGCTTGCCCTGTACTTCATTCTCTGAAGTTTACTGAGAAAGACCTGACAGCAGTTGAACACCTTTGGTTGTTGTCTGCTACCTTGTCTCTGTCTCTCTCTGTGTTCGCATGATAGGCACCACTGCATGCCATGCACCAGGCCTCCTTTCTTGTGAGGCTGTCCCTCATGACATCTATGGAGTGCATAATTGAAGACTAAGTAAAAGGATTCCCTTAAGATCCGAATACCTTTGGTTGTTGTCGTACATCGTCTCTGGGTCTCTCTGTGTTAAATGCAGTCTGCTCAGGTCATGGTGTTGACAGCTTCTAGTATTTTCACTAGATCCAAAGCAGTGTCAAACCTGTTTTTACATTTAAATGTTTTCACTTGGTTTTACATTTTAATGTTAACAATATAAGAAACAATACACATTATAAACATTAGGTAGCTACATATTTGTACTTCTTGTATAAACTAAGAAAATAATAGAACACTAATTTAGTTGTGTGACATATTGACACCTGAGCAAGACATGAGTGAGGGATAAAAAGGCAGGATATTAGTCACACAAAGCACTGCCAAAAAGTTTTAAAAACACAGATGTGGGGAAGCTCATGAAGACAGGCTCAGCTTTAGTCCACAGTATGCTAAATGGGAAACACTGGAGGATGGTACATGAGGGGTTTAAATAGGGAGAGAGTTAATTAGTAGCAGGTCATCGTGATGGTTGATAAGTGTGTGATTGTGAACCGAGCAGTGGTCGTGGTAGGTGATTTGTGCGGATATGTGTGTACGTGTCTGTGTGTGCGTTCCTGGTTGGGTGCGGAACAGAACCTGACAACTTGTTTCCACTTGATATCAGAATTAGTTGAAGAGAATAGCTGGTCCTGTCCTTTATTGCAACTTAAATATAAACATGCTTTTGAGGGACCCTCTGGAGAATGTCTGAGGGGTACACAAGAGTTTAATTCTTATAAACTTTTTCAAGGGCAATTATGTAAACAACCCTCCTTTTTTTCCATATTGTTCTTTGAAGTTTCCACCATTATGCTCAAATTACACATGACATTATAAAAGCTAGTCACCTATGAACCTGCGGGCTTATATAGAAGGGAAAATAAACTATGGACTATTCGTGCTCTGCATTCTTGCGTATTTATTTATACTAGGTGGTACATAACGCAGCCTAAAAAACATGGAATAAAAATCCCCATTTAACACAATTCAGGTTCTGTCTAAATGCATGGCTAGCTAGCTAGTTATTTTATAATCCCATTTAGAACATATATCGTCGCGAATGTCCTGAACAAAATGCGCTGTACATTCAGAATGTTTCTGAGACAAAAAAAAATAACATATAATTACTATCCATGGTATAATTGACTGTGTTGCAGACAACATAGGCAAGGATTAGACTGAAAAATGTCAGAGTATTTTTAATGCTGTTTATTGCTGTCGTCAGAGGTTATGCAGCCATATCCTCCCTAGCAAGTACGGCGTCTAATACCTGCAGACACAAATACCGTGTTGAGCAATATTTAATTACATCTACTTGAAATGCATATTTAATTGCATTGTTAGTATTTATGGAAAACAAGTGTTAGGATTGCTCTGCTGCATTGCAGACTTTCTCACTCTAACAACTGTGGATTCCATCTCCTCAATCAGTTGGCCCATATCATATTCACAGGAACCATATTCCATCTTTATAAAAGAATTCAGTTTCACCTCCAACTATGAAGAGAAACAGTGTTAAGCAATATTTAATTACATCTACTTGAAATGCATAGTTCATAGCATTGTGAGAATTTATGGAAAACAAGTGTTAGGATTGCTCTGCTCCACTGCAGACTTTCTCACTTTAGCAAACACGGCTTCCAGGTCCTCAATACACTTATCCCTCTCATTGATATTCATATCTTTAGGTTCCACCTGTAGATATGAGTAGAAATATTGTTGAACAGTATTTAAATACATTTAATTGAAATATGACTTTAATTACATTTTGATACATTTGTAATTTAGAATTTGTATTGGACTGGAAAGGAAACAAATACAATTTTTATCGCATAGCCGTAATCACATAGCCTGCAGGCCTAATGATGTAAAAATGTGCCCCCAAACATCAAATGTTCAACAGAAATAACAGGACCTGACACACTAAGGTACCGTAGACCCATTCAAATTGTGCTATTGGAATAATAAATTCCAATGCATTCAGTCATTTTAGCTAGTGTTGATTTTGATTCTCGCCACAATTATACTAATAATCAGTGTTACAACTCAGCATGCAAAGTCACCGAACAGTCGACTGTTAATTCTATAGTAAGGAGAATGTAAAACAAACAAACAAAAAACCCACCAACAGTATTTTTTTTTCCTGTAACTGACAAAGATTGCATATGCTAAATGTATGTGTCCTAAATATATTCTAAATACATTTACATTAGTGTTTTTAATTAATTTCTCGAACATTTGTTGAAATGCATTTGTAATTTATATTCAAAGACATTTCAGTGTACTTAAGTACAAGCATTCAATTAGCATCACTGTTCACCATAGCTGTTTTTCCATTTTTTGTGGCTTTTGTCCATTGCCACAGTATGGCTTTAAATCATTTGTCTTGGTTCTACTTTACTTACTATGGCTGATTGAGTTCTCTGAGTAGTGAAGTCCTTCTTCATTAAACGCTTTGGTCTAGTATCTGTTTAAAAAGTAACAGAAAATGTCTTATTAGCATTGTATAGATACTTAGAACACTGCTACGTAGATCTCTCTCTCTCAGACAGACACACACACACACAGTTCATCCAAGAAGTCATCCTCTATTCTGGAAGGGTTCTGGGCTCGTGTTTTTTTGTTTTTCTTTTTCCCATATTTACCAAATATCCCGTGCTTTTCCTTTTCATATTTCTCAGAAGGAACATGTTCCTTGCGTCTTGGATTGCAATTGTAACTACCGCACTGACCCATAATAAATTTAGTGTACCCGTTATCTGTGATCTGTAGTCTAAAAATGGGTCACAGAAATTGTTCATTTGAAAAATCTGTTCTTTGACTACATCATAATCGCTTATGATGTAGTCAAAGAACAGATTTTTCAAATGAACAATTTCTGCATTATGACATCACACGCCACCCACTGAAATAAAAGCTGAGGATGTCATTGCAGAGGTAGGAGGAGCCAGAGTAGAATATTACAGAATATTACATTGCTTGAATAGTGGCTCTGTCTGCCCTGGGGGTATTATTGAAACCCAAAGGCTGAAAGGATGGGGAGAGAGAGAGAGAGAGAGCGAGCGAGTGAGCATGTGTGAACATATTCTTGTCACGGTACGCCCCCCCCCCAAACGTCTCCCCGTGTGTGTTTGCTTGTGTGTGTGTGTGTGTGTGTGTATTCATCCTTGTGGCCATGCTCCCTTGTGTTTCACGGCTGCCCTTCATTGTGTTGTTATTGTTTGCGTATATAAGTCCTTTGTGTAAACGTTAACGTTGTCAGTGTTTGATCCCACGATAGCCTTAGTGCTACGTTGTCTTCCATGTCTCTAAATAAACATCGTTGTATGCATCATTGCTCCTCTTTTGTATCCTGCCAAGCCTCCCTGTGTTACAATTATGATAAAATTTGATAAAATACTAGATCATAGATTGCAGTCTGAAGTACTTATGACCTGCTGAGAGTTAGCCTGATTTGACTTAGCCTGTTCCTAACCTTTGTTTAGTATGTTGCATAAAAGCTCATGGAAATATTTCAGATGTAATATACATGTAACTGACCTAGTAGAGCAAAATTACAGAATTGTAAGGAGGAAGTGACGTTCTTGGGGCATATCATTAAAGGGGGAAATACACACAAGCTGTCTCAAAACCGACCACAAGCCATAATTTCGCTACCTAAACCATAGTGGCATACTCCCCTCTTACTGTTTTAGTCCCACACGCATTACACCGAATACTGCAGGACCAAAGAGTGTCACACTTATCAGCCCAATGGTAGCTGAGATACCACACCACCCTCTTAGATATGCCTAATATAACTGTCAAAAGGTGTATAACACTGAACCCAGCTACACTCCTTCCTACGGAGGAGGATGGAGATCCACAAGACTGCACAGCAGTCTTAGCTGAAGTATATATACCGCGGGTTGATCTCTTTGAAGAAGCCATAAGTAACCCAGACCTATGCCTCTATGTGGATGGGTCAGCATGCAGGGACGACACAGGGGTCAATAGGGAAGCATACGCTGTAGTAACAGATCATGAAATACTTAAAACAGAAGTATTACCATCCTCCTATTCAGCGCAGGCTGCTGAACTAGTAGCACTGATGGAAGCATGCAAACTAGCTGCAGACAAAACTGTTAATGATTTTGGAGCCATATGGAAACATAGGCAATTCCTGACAAGCTCGGGTAAATATATTAGACATCACCATCTTGCTAGAAGCCATTTCGCTGCCAAAGACAATTGCAGTTGTTAAGTGTGCAGCTCACAGGACTACAGAAGACCAAATCAGCAAGGGGAATACTTTTGCAGATAGAGTAGCAAAGGCAGCTGCAACTAAAACCGCTGTGCAAGCAATACAGGAAACCGCTGCTACCCCGCAGGCCACATTACGGGAAATTCAGTCAGGGGCTACCGCCACTGAAGGCACCAGGTGGAGACAACTAGAACCTCCTGTTAACAACCCACGCTGCTGTCAAAATAGAAGGACGAGGAACCTGGGTACATCACACACACCGTAAGAAGGCTCCGACACCAGCCCCAACTCCAAGCAGCAGCACCCAAACAGACTAGGTCAGAACTGTGTTGAGTAGGGTGTTAAAGGCAAGGCCTACCCTTTCGACACTCGGAACCGTCAAGAGACGGTAGAGAAAATCAGACACAGCTAACACAGTCAGAACATAGACTGAATATTAATATGGATGAAGAATCCCATGACTTATGAGAAGACTTGTTACCATTTCAGGGTCCCAACGCCACTGAAGCAGAATGATTAGCAGCTAAATGCCAACAAAATACAGCGTGTATGTCAGCCCTTGTGCATGCCCAACATATCGAGCAAGAGTACCTGGTGTGCCAGCACACCAGTGTTCCAAGGACTGTAATCCCTCTGAAAAACGCAGACGTAGGAGAAGTGAATATGACAATCTCTATGTGCCAGATTATTAACCAGACCTCAAACTGTCCCAGTCCCACTAACCCCGCACCACCGAAAATGATGCTGCATGTGGCAGCTAGTAAGGGTCAGATATTTGTATAGCAGATGAAGCAGCAGGTGCCGGAAGTCTGGTCCAGATGCATCGATTATGTGCAGGTGCACAGCAATGGCACTTGCAGTGACTCCAATAGCAGTTCCCTGTGGAATTGCTCCATGACAACCCTGCAGGGGTATTGGAATGTAATGTGGGTCGGTGGTTCGGTGGCCTATGGCGAATTGCCACAGAACTGGACTGGTTGTTGTTATCCAGCTGTAGTGCGCCCAAGGACGCAGGTGTATACACTTCCCCATGCCAAGCAGCACAGGGTGAGGAGAGACATAACCAGCACAGACTATTGTGGTAGAATTCTGAGGGACCCATGGACCACTCCGGGTGAAACCATTGGTTGGTCCCTTTTCCTGGGCGGTGGCACAGTAGCAGCCCTGCAAAAGATCAATGGCTTAGCTTATCAGTTACTGCAAGTAGTTAATGACACCTTAGCAGCAATAGGTGCCTTAAAGATAGAACAACAAGTGATAAGGGCAGCAGTGCTTCAACATAGAATGGTATTAAATCTCCTAACCATGAAGGAAGGAGGAGTGTGCAAAATGATTAACACTTCCTGCTGTTTTTACATTCCAGATCTCAGCGCTAATATTACTGATTATATGAATCTTATGTGATCTGCCTTCACTCCGCAGCCTACAGTTCCAGTAGCGGCTGTAGCGTTGCCCATTCTGCTACTCATTCTTCTTCTTTTTCTTCTTCTTCTGTGTTTACCTCCTTTTTTGTCATTGTGTGTCAGACGTCTTTCTAGTGTGTTCACCATGCCAGCGTTCAGCGGCCATGCCAATGACCAACCCCAGCTCTTTGAAGACATTCTGCTCCCCAAGATGGGCGGTGCTGGTGATCCACATGAAGACATTGTAGTGCTATTTGCTGAATAAATGTGTGATAATGTGTGATATAGGGGGGAAATGTTGTGGAAATTTACCTTACTTCATTTTGTGGAAATTTACTTTGCTTTATTTTACTTTGCTTTATGTTTCTATAGTCACAGCATAACAGTCTGCAGATAAGCGTGTGAGTCAGGGACACCAGCTGCTCACATACCGTTCTAACCATAGAGATAGAAGAAGCCTTCAGCGCTCAGGCTGACCAAAACATGAATTAGCCGATACTCTGTAGGAGTCGTTTTTCTTTTTTTTCTCTTTCTTCTGTTCTCTGTATAAGGGGAGGGGGACCGTACTGCGCGTCAGTCCTCTTACTCTGTTATACAGGGGACAGAACTCAATAAAATTTTACTCTTTACTACTCAATGCATAAAGCTGTCTATGTTTGATGTGCTCTCATTTTCCCACCACATCCATTTAGCAGTACTTCTGAATAACCGAAATGGCTTAAAACAGCTGAGGGGATGTTTGAAACTGAGTGATAAGATGTTCAGCAATTTATATATGATAATACAAGGCAGTAAATTAAATTTAGCTGAACTGGACAATAGTACCTGGCATGAAAAGTATGTCGTAGAGAGAGTAACAAAAAACTCAACCTCTCACCTCGCGCTCTGAGATGTCTCCGTCACTGTCTGTAGTGTCCTCTAGGATACTGCTGCCCTCACTAAAGTGTGTCACCCTGACCGGGTCAAACATCTCTTGAACATAATAACTACACAATGGAAAATCAGCTTCAAGTGCTGCACTGAGCAAGAGTGCACTGTAAATGGCCAGATATAAATGGCAATGTCAGTAGTAAATTTATATATGCAGTCATGGAACAGGACCTAGCTGTAGAGCACAGCTTTAAGGTGCATATTATGATGTGCTCTTACCAATCATCCTCCTGGCTGTGTCTTGCTCTTTTGGCCAAATGTTTCTCTTCCAAAGCAGACAGACCAGACTTGCTGCATATTACTCCGTGCACTATAAATAAACCACATGTATAATGCCTTGTAAACAATGGAACAAGGGAAATTTGAATTGTGACTACTCTGTTAAAGGGGCGGATAAGGCAACCCACCCAAACCCCCCGAAAGCTGTTCTGTTATCTCTAATTGCTATGCAATAGTCCTGTGATTAACTCAAAGGCTGGAGAAGTTTCACCTTTCTCTACTTGAATCCTGAAGGCTGTTCGGTTCTGTCGCCCACAATCCATCCTGTGTAATTAAACATTCACATCATAACTCGACCCCGTGCAATAGGGCAAACTCACTCGGATGGGGGAAAGGATTACAGCTTACCTGCACTGCTGCCGCAACTGCGACCATTCCAACAACATTCACATACATTCCAGCAACATCCTATTATAGGACACAGTGGGCTTAAGTACACCCATTTAATAGCATGTTGGACCTTCTTTGGCCTCCAGAACTGCAGCAATTCTTTCTGGCATAGTTTCCACTATGTGCTGAAAATACTCTGCAGGAATCTTGGTCCAATCTTCATAGGATATTTTCTCTCAAATTACATGGAGGGAATGACATGTTCTAAACTGCCTGTTATACTCTTACAGCCGCTTTGAAATACAAAGAAAACATATTTATCTTCCACTCCACTCAAGGATGGCCACACTTGGAATTTCCCTTGGCACATTTAAAACATTGTGTGAGCCAGATAGCTTCTGTTTTCAACCTTCCAATGCTCTGAGTATTAGTGTTCCATGCATATGAGATGCTTCAACACGTCCATGCGTGTTGTAAAGAAACAGAGTGTAAGCAGTATTAATGAAAGTGCATCTCTACCTCAAACTCACCAGTGTAACAATTACAGTTTGTGAAATCTAATTTTAAATGGCGATCAGCCTTCTTAACAAATCTCCAATAACAAATAAGCAGAACTCACCTTGTTAAGTGTTTGTGTTTGTGTGTGTGTGTGTGTGTGTGTGTGTGTGTGTGTGTGTGTGTGTGTGTGTGTGTGTGTGTGTGTGTAGTTTTAAGCATAGCAAGGCACTTCAGGGTTGCCAGGTGGAGCCTTCCTGAAGACCCTGATACTGAAACAGCATTAAAAGCTGCAATGGCACTGTAGTTGTATTTATCTGCACTAATACAGCTTTGAACTATTGCACTCTTACATACAGTAAGTTTCTGTGTACCGGTGTACATTTCTGTGTACCTTTAGTAAATAAAGGGATTCTATTCTAATATTACAAGTGCTAGAAGTGCTGAAACTCCAAACAGTGAAGAAACCAGTGGAGCTTAATGACTGGTCAGATGAAGAGAGTGAAGTGAGGAGTTTCCTTCAGTGTCTGCCATGCCCCAGCTGAGGTGAGTGTGAAGCTTTTATTAGTACTATAGGAGTTGTGTTTAACTTTGAAACTGATGGTGTCACAGCCATTTGTGGCCGAGAGTCTAGAAGAGCATAATTGGCTGTACTCTTAGGGAGAGAGGGAGTGGCATACGCTCTCTCTCCTGTCAATTACAGAGACACCGTGCAATCAAGGGCGTCTATAAGTTCACGCGTCAGAAGGGGGAGGAAAAGACTATTTTCTGAGTACTTAGAATAACATTCCGTATTTTTTGGAGAAAGTTTTCTAGAGTGTTTTCATGTAGAGAGAGAAATGAGTGGCTAAAATGTCAGAAACATTAAGGAGACAAATGGGGAATACTATAACAGCTCTTTCCATGTGTTAGTGACACCAGCGTTCCCTCTTTTCCCAGATGGTAAAAAAGAGCCCTGACTATTGCAAACTTCATTTTTTTGTAGAACAAAGAGAAAGATAAATAACTCGCTTTATGGCCTTTTTCCACTCATGCATACCAAGTCCAGTATGCATCCAAACATTGTCAGAATAGTAGGAGTGCAGACTTTGAAAAATGGTCTTGTCAGGTAAACTCAGTAGCTTTGTACCTGGTTGTCTGGTTAGGATTTGGAGCTTTCACCGCTGCGGCCCGGGTTCGATTCCCGGTCAGGGAAAAGCCTCTTTTTATGCTCATATAAAATGACAGATTCTGCATTAAAACATAAAGTTTGTGTGAGTTGGAGTTGAGCCGACAGCCTAAGGATGACAGTTTTAACTTCTACTCTACCAACTGAGTTATTGAAAGCGACATGCAAGTAATCCCACATGTCCAAACACCAGTATGTTGGCAAGAAACACAGCCAGTTTTGGATGTTTCAATTGTTAAGTTCATTTGACACAAAGAAGAAAGATCGTATTGTATAAGTTGTTCAGCTACAAACAGATATATCTTTTGATGACATTTGGAATCATACTGGACTTTGTGTACATGATTGGAGAAAGGCCATAAATGGTTAGAATAACATTCAGTGCTTTTGGAGAAAAGTTTCGAGAGTTTTGTCATGTAGTGAGAGAAATGAGTGGCTGAAATATCAGGCATTAAAAGTGCAATTTGCACTCATGGAAAGAAAATTGCTTTCATGTGGACCGCATTGAGATATCGATCTGCCTGTGGAACATAACACCTCTTAAGAGGCTAGATTTGTGCTCTCAAGCTGCGATGGTGGTCTTCTCATGGCTTCTAAAAGAAGAGGCTGTGGTCAGGGTGGAGTGAGTCTTTGATAACCAAGATTGTTGTTGTTTTGGCCTTCGAATAGACAATGGCATTACCCAGTGTCAGGTCTTTCTCAGTAAACTGCAGAGAATGATATAGAGGGCAAGAAATGGTCAAGCACAGTTTTATTGGGTGTGTGTCTGTAAAAAACACTACAGCTCTCTGATACATTTTTGGTTCAAGATTTAATCATCATGCAAATGATTGTGATTAATGCTTTGTCTGTTTAATTCAAATATTATACTATAAACCTAATATTTTAATAGGGTTGGCAACTTTCTAGTTCCGATTACTACATGTGTGTGAAGTACAGGTGCTGTAGCTATACGGTATACAATTGTCCACAGTAGCCTAATTATAATATATACAACCAAAAATCCATCTAAAATAAACACCAGAAACCTGGACTAAGGGTAATGTACATAAGTACATTAAATCTAGGTAGGACTGCTCAATAGCTAGGATAACAGCAGAACAATTGTCCCGCCGTATAAGCAAAATGAGAGCCTGCTAAGGCCGCCAAGAGGGTGCCAAAGACCATGTATTTATTTCTATTTGTTTTTTACCTATGTTATGTCAGTGGCAGCTCAGATTTCTGCATAGGGCCCCACACAGGCTTGGGCCAGCCCTGGTATCACAGTGTCGTGCACTGGAAAACCATCAAGCCTGTTGACTATGCTACCAGTGTTGTTCATGTAACTGTGCAAATAAACTGCAAACACAATTACTTTTAGAAGTATCATCCAGTTTCTTTTCACAATTGCCAAAATGTAATGAATCACAGCCAGTGTTCTAAAACAGACCTGGAATGTATTCCTGGTTGATGTGCCCTGTTTCTAGTTACAAAAAAAAAAAAAAAAAAAAAAATTGGTGGATGAATTTTCAACGAAAGTGCTTCACTCAGCAGCCATTAATGATTCTTATATCCAGTATGAATAAATTGAAATTCCTATCCTTGTATCAGGTGCAGCAATTATGTGTAACAATTGTGAAGCAAAAAAGCAATAGCAAAATTTTAATATAATTATATAGGTAATATAGAACATGATCTAATGATATTAATTAGGCTATGCAAATAACACAACTACTTCGGTAGCAGATCATTCATGCCTGTTGAATAGGCAGTTTTCTGCTTTGCAGATACTTGAAATCTTTTACTAATCTTTCCCCAAATCCAGTAGGAGCTGCCTTTTACATTAACATGCCAGGATACACACTGACTGGATGTTTAATCTTTCTAATGGGTAAGCTATATTCTTATAGTCAAGAAAGATATTTTTTAATTATTAATCAGTTAAGGAAGTCAAGCTATTGCATTTTGCTGAGATGAAGGAATATTGCATAACCCTGTACTGGCCAAATAATTAGATTTGATGTTCTATTTTGTGGATTAATCCCATAACTGAATTATTCACATGGTTTTATAGCCATGGTTAATACTTGCTGTCAAAATGCTGAGGTTCATAACAACCTCTTTCCTTCATAAGGAAGCTTCCTGTTTTTGAAACAGGTAGTTTCAGCATACTAGCTCTTACTGCTCTCTATCTGTTTAACAAATGTTTTGTTGGATTTAACTACTTTCTACCTGGAAACTGGCAACTTCCATGGAAAACTATTTTATCATCACAAACTATATCTAAGGAACTACCACAAACATAAGTAATGTTAACATTTTGCTTTTTCATCATGACTTATGTTCTGCTTCAGAGCACTGAATGCAGCATGTTTATTCTTCGTCATTAGTGGCAGTTTTATCTGTGAGAAGTGTAGATGAATTGCTAGTCTGACAGACAGTACGCATCCAGACAGCAAGGCGAAAGGGTGACGTTACGGCAAAGTAGACGAGCTTCCACCAGCTCATGGGACCACTACACATCCCCAACATTAAGTAACAAAATCCCAGAGACCTTCTGCCTGTACTGGCCAGACTTCAGATCAGAAGGTGAGAGAATACAGTCATGTGTTGTGTGGCTCAGATTGTTCACACAGTTAGTAACAGTCCAAACACTTTAATTATACTGTACAGCATGAGACCTGGAAATGTGTGTATGTGTGTGTGTGTGTCTTCTCCCCAGGCTGAGCTCCAGCTTTGTAATGTCCATCATCAGAGAGATCTATCAGACTGGCTCTGCTCACTGTGTGTCCAGCTTGTTGAGTTCAGCAGAGAACTGCATCAACCTGAACAGCAGAGAGCTGGACTCTGTCCACTGTGCTGCCCTGCGCTTCACCCTCCAGCACTGCACAGCAGTCTCTCTCAGCCTGCTTTTCACCTCCATACCAAAGGCGGAGTTGGAGAGCATTGAGCCACTGCTCTAACACGACTCCCGTCTCAGGCTTGAACTTTTCTCACAATCAGAATTTTAAGACAGAACTGGTCTGTTTAGGGAGTGTTATATAAACGTTTATGTACGTTTATGTGTTTTTCACGAGTTTCCTCAAAAGTCATTTTGTGCCAGCATCATTTAGGTTTTATTGAGACTCCTGTCAGGTAATCAGCAATATCCATGGATATTTACCTAGAATAAAATGACTTTCTGGAGGAAATTGGTAAATTTAAGTGAAATATTTATATTAATCCGAAATTAACTGCCCAGCCACTGTCTGTGTGTGTTTTATTTTCTCCGTGTTGACAGGAGACACACAGACACACACACCTACTGACTCTGAGCACTGAGGACTGCAAAGTTGTCTCCATGGTCATCCAGAGAGTGAGCTCTCTCACACACACACACACAGCTCACTCTACATGGCTGTGAGGGCAACTCTTCCCCATTTTACACACAGTCACCCTTCAGTAAGCCAATGACTCAACACCACACAAACTAGGGAAACATTCTGGAAAAGGGAAAATAATTTTATCATCTGAAACAAAATGTGTGTAAATAGCATTAATGTTAGTAGTTATGTGAGTGTGTTAGTGTTTTGTGACTCTACATGTTGGAGAATGTTGAGTGTGTTCAGCTGCAATAAAGCCATGCTGCTCCAGTTCCTGTCTCTTCTCTGTGTGGGGACTGATATGGCCTGTAGGTCACTGGCGCTGTTTCTGGAACATTCTGAAGGGCTGTCAGAACTGGACCTTAACCACTGTCAGCTCACTGACCACTGCCTGCAGCTGCTGTTCCCACACCAGCACAAAGCCCACATCCTGGAGTGAGTGGACAAGCGGGAGGAGGAATGTGTAGAGAGTCTTGATTGTTGAGTGCACAGTGAACACTAACATAGATATAACACATTTTACTCTTTTTCTCACAATTTAACACAAAATCCGGCATGTGACTGAACATAGAAGCTGTGTGTGTTCATTGTAAAGCATTGTATGTTCCTTGAAAGGCTCTATATAAATGTAACTTTGCTCATTCAGTCATATCCTGTGTTCCTTCAAGGACTTATTTTTTTCAAAAGCAAACAGCAAAAAGCTTGATTTTCTTGGTGATTTTATTTGGAAATGACGACCTCTCTCACTGGCTGACTGGTTCACTGATCACTGCCTGTACTTGGCAAGATGGACCTCTGTGGTCTACAAAATATCCAGACTGCTTGTAGAAACACATGTTCTCATTAAAAAGAGAAATAAGGCATAACAGACTCTTTATGATTTACAGTGTCATGCCTGATAGATAACAAGTCATGTGTACAAGAACTGAAATAAATGATATTTTGTTTAAAATGTCAGAATGCATAATTATCTGGCCATTAATGACTCAGGTCCACTGACACAAATATACTATTTATTTCTTTGCTTATTCATTGATTTGCTAATTCAATCATTCGTTTATTCATTCATTCGTTCATTACTTTAATTCATTGATATATAAATCTACAGGTATTTGTACTACACGGTGATTTAGTAGAGGGAGGTGTGTTTGGGAATCCTGAACAATGTGGTAATTATAATCCATCTAATTTCAACCTCAGTCACAATGACATCACTGATGTGTCAGCAAAGAGGATCTATGATACTTTCTCCACCAACAACAATATTCACACTGTGAGGTAACTGTGTGTGTGTGTGTTTAGGCATTTAAAATAAGGCTGTATTTATTTGAGTTTAAAATTTCAAATTTAAAAGCCTATTTTGATTTTATAGGCTCTTCAACAACAGAATTACAGGCATACAAATCTTCCTCTCAGACAAGTGCTTTGAAGTCTGGTGATGTTGATGTGTTGTTGGCACTGTAATGATGAGATTTGATTTTTCTAGATTATTGGGACTATCCAAATTATATTTTTGTTTTAAGTGAAAAAATGTAATGATTAAAAAACAAATTTTAGTTATCTTATACATTTTAAGATTACATATAAAAATCAAATACTCAAAATTTATTTATAAAGTACTTTTTAAAATTGTATTTTATTTTATTTTATTTACAACAGGTGCTATTACAAAGCAGCTTTTCAAATGTCCAAGTCCAAGCCCCCAGTAAGCAAGCCAAGGGTGACAGTGGCAAGGAAAAGCTCCCTAGAGCATGAGGAAGAAACGTTGAGAGGAACCAAGACTCAAAGGGGGTCCCATCCTCCTCTGGCTGTTTAAAGAGAGACATAAATAAAAAAATAAAATAAGCATTTAATGTTTAGTCCAACTTTCTGGAGGTTCTAGACTTGTGTGCATGTGTCCGAGACCCAAGTCACAAGAGAACGTCCATTAAGGGCAAAAGAGAGTAGCTGCTTGGGGTGGAGGTGGTGTGGGCTACAACAGGGGACATCAGGGGATGATGGGAGTAGCCAAGGCATCTGAGACAGGATGAGGCTCAGTAACATCACAACATCAGGGGTAGGTGTACCTCGGCAGAGTCCACTATCAGTCCAGTGTATTAGAGCAATGATGTTTGATTCCTACTCAAAGAACATGTGATATTTCCAACATTCACTTTAGGTATCAATGAAGTTGTGACATCAAGCAAAGGAGGACAGTGAGACATGAGTAGACAAGCACAAGTTGGACCTATTAGGGACAATGAAACAAAACCTGAAGACAAGAAAACAGAAATGAAAGCCTGAGTGAGCTGAACTGAACTGAATCAAACTCCTACCGCTATATGGACCTAGCTCTGTAATATAGTTGAAACTGTAAGTTGCTATAGATAAGCGTGTCTGCCAGATGTCTGCTCACATTAAGCAGTGCAGTTGTGCAGTGTGAACATGACATCTGTCTTTTACAGCAAAATCTAATTATTTTATTATTCTTTAAATGTCTTTAAATGTCTTCATGGTCTAGCAACTCATAATGGCATTAGCACTTGAAGGCAAAAAAAAACAAAAAAAACAAAACAAAAACAACAGCAAAACAAAAACATCTCAAAACACACTTATTGCATTGAGTTCTGTTTAGATGACTTTTGATTTTATATTAACACATCTACTGTTATCTAGTTACCTTTTCCTTTTATCATTATATATGTCATTTTATTTTTTATCCTTTGGGCAATTAGTCTCTTCTCAATGTGTTTTATTTTTTGTGTGCAGAGAGAAGGGGTAAGAAGATGGATATACAGAGGTCTGTACTAGCCGTGCTGTCAAAGGTTAGGGGAAATTAAATAAATAAATGTCCCAAAATGTTTTTTTTAAATAGTTTAGTATCCAACATTTTAAATTCTAACATTTATGGTGACCCCCAGCAGTGATCAGTGGTAGCTCAGTGGTTAAGATACTTGACATGTAGTCAGAAGCTTACCGGTTCCAGCCCTACTGCTGCCAAGTTGTCACTGTTGGTTATCTGAGCAAGGCCCTTAACCCTCAATTGCTCAAGTTATACTCACTCGTAAGTCACTTTGGATATAAGTATCAGGTAAAGGTATGGTTATGTTTTTTATAATCTTGTCGACACAAATGTCATATTCAACCAGAATATGTAAAACACACTGTCAAATCGTGTTTATAAAAATACGTTTCAGTTTTAATTAATTTCTATAACTTCATGTCACTTATGTTGATATGGTTGTTGGCTCAGACAACAATGGCCACAAGAGGGAGACAAAGAGCTTCCCTAGTAATCAATGAAAACAGGCATACCCTGTAACTGTATGCTATACTATTCTTTTATTTTATATTTTTCCTTGATGTCCACTTACAATGTCTGCATGGCTTTATGTCTAATCTATTTTACACAAATATTTTCCAACCTGTTTATCTTGTAGAATTAAATAGGACATGTATTACATTACGAATAAAGAATTCTGCGCTGCATACACTTAGACATCGGTAATATAACTTGCAGTTATATAACTTCTAGTGAAAATCCTTGAAGCAGTCAACACCATCATCTGAGTGAGCTCCATTTAACCCTCTGAAGTTAAACAAAGAATTGCAGCTAAATGTGTGAACATTATCACATGTGTCAGTTCATAACAAGTTAAGCTTCATAATAAGTCACGAAGTCAAGAAAACTCATACCTAAGCATTACTTTGTTTGATAAGTTTATGGATGTATTTGAGTATAACCAGGTCATTTGCCTGTTTTTATGTATTGATCTGTATTGCTCCAAAAAACTACTCACGTCTTCCAATGTTCTTGATCCCCACTTCTAAGAAATAGTAAATGGACTAATCCTAGTTGTGGATAAGTATAAGACTAAACAGCTGTGAACTAATTCCACACGAGGGGAGTCATCACTGGAAAGGTGTTCTGGTGCGAGGCGTGCAGTGGTCCCAGTGGCCCATGCTCATGTGACCATGTTTTTAAGCCCTGTTTTAGTTTAGTCTTGTTGCTATTTATTGTAAGTCCAGCTGCTGTTTGTTAATCGAGGCTTCCGTGCATGTGAATATAAGCCTGAATGTTTATCCTCGCCCCAATGTTATAGCCTGCATCCCTGGTTTGTCTTCGTGCACTTTTCTTTACTTTAGTTTATCGTGAATTCTCGGACTCTCCATGTTAATAATTTGACCCTGGACTTTGGATTTGCCCCTAATAAATCTCACTCTTTTCCACACAATGCGTCCGCCTCCTTACCGCTCATCGTTACACTTCCCCAACCTGCTATATTTACATTAAAACTCCGTCAACAGCAGTCTTTAACGTTGAGGGGTTTTTTAATCTGTGTAAAATTACATAATTTCTGCTGTTTCAGAAGTGAAGGATTTGCGTGCTCTAAATTTTCATCATGCCAATGCACAGAGGTTTTGGTATGGAGATTTTATCCCGATCTATAGGAGCAAGTGTGATGGACTATAACGTTGACGAGAAAGAAACCATCCGTTTCCCCGCCGTTTATGTCCATAGATGCTGCTATTACCAAAACTAGTACTGCGCTGATTCTTAGAGGACAGTTGATTTGACCGGATGTCGCAGCAGTACGGCCGACTACTCCTGATCATAACGTATTCATGACAACTCAGCCCTTTTTACGACTGAGGTGCTCACACGACAACGCGTGATCTTGCACCTTTTATGTGTTTTAAGAAAAACGCTCAGTGTTTTAAAGTGCAGCAGCGAATTTTCCTCTAACGCGTTACTAAGCTCTGTGAGCAGAGTAATTTCTCCCATTGTGTTGAAATGAACAGGTGTCTGTTAAACTCATTCATGAGCGTATTTTAACGCGCGTTCAATATCGTCCGAGCTGTAATCTTTTGAATTCTGTAACCATGCGGCGTCATACGTATAACATTCTAGTCGCGTGGTGTGATAGCAACTGCTAGTCAGAATAAACAAGACAAACAGTAGTAGAAACATTTAAAAAAGATACGATTAAAAAAGTGAGATGCATTTTTGGCAGAACAGCGTTCATCCTTTTGAAGTTAGTTGCAGCAATTCTCCCACTTTAGAGCCGACCTACATTGTAAGACATCCTCCTGTTGAGCTGGATATCAGTGTGTTAAGCAGGTTTCTGTTTTGTAGGAGGACGGTAAGCAGCTGGAAGATTCCACCGTGTCAGCGCATCGTAGAGTGAGTTATCAACACAGCTGGCGACTGTTACAACTAACACACCACTTTAAATTTTGATATGAGCCCTTTTTAGATAGAGATTGCCTTTTAGGGATTGGAATGAGGCTCTGCAACATCTCAGATTGAAAAAGAAAGAAAGAACGCAGAGAAGAACAATAACTATATATATATATATATATACTCTTTGTCGGCTGAAGATACCGAATACACATTGCTGGGTCATATGTCTCTGTATGTTCCAAATGGGAATCCATAAGGTGGAGGAGGAGTTGAGCAAAGAGACCCTGGGTGAATGTCGGAGAAAGACATGGGAGGACAACCGACGGAAGGCTGCACGTGTGGGGCGGTGTCTTGGAGGTCTAGACCTCGAGCTAGCAGTGCGAGAACTGCAGAGGGAGAATGTGGAGATCAAAGCTGAACTGAGAAGGCTGAGAGCACAGCTTGAGAAAGTAGGAAAAGAGAAACACTTAGTTACACTGCAGTGCACATCCAATGAAGCAATGTTCTGCTATACACAGCAGATGGTTTTAGACTGAAATAAGGAACTATAATTAAAGTCCAGGTAAATAGTGAGCATAAATGTATTAGGGCATATCAACAAATGGATTGCCTATGGCACTACAATATCACTTACATTATATTTTTGATAGTATATCAAAGTGTGTGCACATGCATGTATTTAATAGTGATGCTAAATTAAATGCTTTTTCACAGTTGGAAAGCCCAAGGCCCAGTTTCCCCCTGGAGTCTCCCAAACCACGAGACAACAGGTTTCCCTCACTCTCCCTCAGACAGCCTACCAGATTTGCACCTGGTGAGCCCCACTGGTTCCAAGAAGCCCCATCATCCAGACCCTACAGGCCTTGCCGTCCACTACTGCCTCACTCAGATGTGAGGCCAGCACCAAATGCACAGGAGAAACAGTTCAAGGAGAAAAAGACACATGGGAAGAAGAAACTGAAACGTCATCAAAAAGACATAGAGCAGACATCGAAAGAAGCGAATGGAGCCTCGGAAGCAAGAACATGTGAGAAGAAGAGATTTCGAATTAGGATTGTATGGAAAGGATTTAAAGGAATTAAGTCTTTCTTTCAAAAATAGCTGTATGGTATAGAATTTCATGTCCTTTCCATATTAACATAACTTTACTCCTTTACTGCATGCAATAAGCCTGCCAAAATAATTTTCCAGGCATTTTTCATAGATATTTAATTGATTTATAATATGAATGTCTAACTTCTCATTTCAAAATGTGCTTATTAGTTCATGTCTGTTTTATAATGTAAATAAAGATATTTTCTTAAATAGGTGCAAAGTCTGGCATCATCTTAATAGGTACAGTTGCATCATTTAAGTCCATTTAAGTTCCAAGTAAGATCATGTCATGATTTATTGACAAAATATTAAAAATGTATAGTTTTGAAAGGATTAACAGCTCAACATTTATTCAGTAAGAGGTTCAGGAGTAGAAAAAATGTTAAGAAGCCCCCTAGTCCCCCAGTCCCAGAGTCACATGCGAGGTTTAACCATCAAATATTAAAACCCTGAGAAATGTTCAGTCTGAGATCTGAATGAATAGTTTAAGGAAGATATTTGTCCAACCGTCCATGTTCTGTCACAAAAATGGGGTTGCGGTCTGGACCTCCTTGACACCAAGAATCGTACAACCGTTTCCCTTTGTAGATGATGAATCTGCCCAACAACATTCCCAGTGATGTGGACGGTTATCTGTTCCCTCCCAATTCCACCTGTAGTCTGCTACATAATCTTACAGGATTTGTCATGGAACAGTGACAAATCCTGTCTCATCTACATTGTAGATATTCTGGGGTTTTGTTGTGAAATCTGTGAGATAAGCATATCAAAGCAGTGGGTGAATATTCCAGTATCAGATGAGGTCCTCACTGTAGCCACAGGAAACTGTTCTGATTTGTGAATGGTCTGCTCAGGATGATCTCACATAAAATAATAAAATCATTTTCTCCCATTGGGGAAAGGGCTCTCAATTCCACTAGCCAGATTATAATCCAGAACAAGATGTAAAACATCTGTTTCAGTAAAGCTCCAACCCCAGTCACACATGACCTGCCAGGATTGTAAGAACACATGGACACATTTGCCTAAGCCATTTTATGATCACATCGTAACTTCATATTTGTCATTCATTTATTCCATCAAACAGCATTTATTTTGCATATCATAATTTCTTACTTGCAGCCAGTACAGTGAAAACTGATGCAAGTTTGTACTTGAAGGAACTCCTCATTAAAACACTCTAAGGTCATCTTAAATGGAGTGTAGTGGGCTTAAATGGTTTCAAAGCGACTAATGGTGAAAATAGACAATGTGTTCATTTTTAAATAAAAGATATATTTACATGCATGGAGCCTAAATATTACGTGGACTAAGAATCATATTATTATTTTGCCCACATACAGAAATATTAATTTATTCTAATTCAAGGATTGCTTGTTGCCTATGGTTGGCATGCTTTTTGTAGTGCTGTATCATTTAAACCCACCTTTTAAAGAATCAAATTTTTGAAAATATTCAGATGTCCAGAAACTAGATGTCTGCTTATTTGTTAATATGTTAATGTAATTAGAAAACTGTGTACACACGTGGTAATGTTTAAATATAGGTGTATCTGCCAGTGAAGTTTATGCTTTGACCTTTAGATTAGCTGTAATGCTGAGACAGGCAGGGCAAGACACAAGCGTGTTGTCGAACTTTGTTTATTAGGAGGAGCAGAAACATTATCCAAGAGCATGTTACCAGAATACATGATAAACAAAAAACAAAGTGAGGCTAACCAGGAAGAAGAAAACATAGAGGTAAAAGTAAGATAACACAGATATTAAGAACACGGGAACGGAGAACAATATGGAAAACGAACAGGCAGAGAAAGAATACATATGGTAGAACTCCAGTGTAGTGATGGGATGTTAGATACTGAGGCATCAAAGCTCACTATTGCAAAGCACATTGATTCAACACTGTATTGAAGATTGTATCAAAGTTACTATTAGCATATGACTAATGAGGTCTAAGCATCAAACGTCGTCTAAACACTGGATGAAGTGGCACTGTTTCACGGGTCTGGCACTGTCCTATAACTTGCAGGCTATAAGAGACTGTAAAATCTCCAGACATCTTTTTCCCACAAAATTTGAAATATGGAAAATATGGAAGCAAATCTTTCCATATGAGGATAAATAACATAAATTGATCAAGTACCATTTCTTAATACACAGAAATTAAAGCATTAAAATCTCATTTGACATAATATAAATGCAGTTACCAAAAAGTGGCTGAAAATAAGCAGGAAACTGGGCGTGTTATAAAAACTTATATACATTTACATACACTTATATATTCATTTATGTGTGTTTTGGAAAGTTTCCAAGATGTCATTTTGTGCCAGCATTGTTTAGGTTTTATTGAGACTCCTGTGTCAGGTAATCAACATATTACAGTCCATGGTAATTGGTAAATTCGGGTGAAATATTTATATTAATCTGAAATTAACTGCCCTGCCACTGTGTGTGTGTTTGTGTGTGTGTGTGTGTGTGTGTGTGTGTGTGTGTGTGTGTGTGTGTGTGTGTGTGTGTGTGTGTGTGTGTTTTGTTTTCTCAGTGTTGACAGGCTGCTGCTGAGGCTGCTCCACTGCTACAGTGTCTCTGACCTCCAGCAGGGGGCAGCAGCAGCAGATCTGCTCTCTGCTCTGCAGCACACTGGACTTCTTCTGCAGCTCTGCTCTGGACCTGACAGCAAACACACAGACACACACTCTGACTCTGAGCACTGAGGACTGCGCAGTCGTCTCCATGGTCATCCAGAGAGCTCACACATACATACCTACATACACACACACAGCTCACTCTGCATGACTGTGAGATAGAGGAGGCTGGAGTGGAGTTACTCTTCCCCATTTTACACACAGTCACCCTGCAGTAAGCCACTGACAAACAATTTAACACAATATCCAGCATGTGACTGAATGTAGAAACTGTTTGTGTTCATTGGAAAGCATTGTATGTTCTTTGAAAGGCTCTATATAAATGTAACTTTGCTCATTCAGTCATATCTTGTGTTCTGTCAAGGACATTTTTTTGAAAAAAAACAGCAAAAAGCCTGACTTTCTTGGTGATTTTATTTCTCTTACTGGCTGCCTGGTTCACTGATCACTGCCTGTCCTTGGCAGGATGGATATTGTGTGTCTCTGAAAATGTATTAATATTATTAGTATGTGCCTAACGCTCCTCTCTATTCCAAAGCTGACCCGATTTCCATAATTCTCGTATTGCATAAGACATTTATTTCCATTATATGTTTTAGCAATCAGGTGGTCATTTTTCTTTTCAACAGTTATTGGCGGGATCCAATAGATCCAAAGTCAAACGAGTACGCACATCATGTGTTGAACCCATCCATAGTATTTTTCTGCTTATCTAATATGCCAATATTTGCTTGTAACCATCCCACCAAGTCCTAAGAACACCCAAACCTAAATGCTTAGTAACTACAGTAAAGCTTGTGTCAGTGTCTTAATTTATATTCTGCATTAGTTCATCAAATGGTTATTTATTGAGAGTGAGTCTGTATTTTGTATTTGAAAAAAAAATAAAACTGTCAGCATTAAGCAGCTTTGTTGTCTGGTTTGAAGGCTGTGGTTGTGCTATTTTTCTGGCCTTTCTGGTCAACTAATTTCTGTACCCAGTCATTCCATCAAGGGAGGTGTGTTGCTATTGAAATGTCTAAATTCCTTCATCTAGGGAATTCATGACATACATTAGAATTACATTTATTATAGCTGCAGGTGGCAATTAAAGGGTCCAATCATTTTATCACATCTGCACAACTTGGTTGCTGATGACATGCCATATTAAGTTCACCAGCCTTTGTGGTTGGTTTTGACATTTTGTTTCCAGGAATGTTGTATTTTGAAACCAATCTCTCAATTTTCTCTGCTGAATTGCTTTATATAAACATTATTTTTCTGATTCGACATGATTAAGAAATATAGTTCCCCCACAAGGTCAGTTCACCCCAAATGTACTTGCATTCACAGTATGTTCATATACACCATTGAAGTTTGGTGATAATCTAACACTCTATGGCTAAGTTTTAGCCTATTAATAAAAATCCTGCTCTTGGGGATTGATAGTTAAATACACATATTTTTGATCATTATTTACAAGAAGATCTGCATTTTTTACATTTAAAAGGTATCTCTAGATCAAAAGGTCACTGACTTGTTTGAAAGGTGCATTTGCCCAACTAATTTAGGTATCAAAAATCAGGCTAAAAAAAGATTTACAAAACGTATTGAACTTTTTTTATGAAATAGTCACAAAGTATTGCACTGTATAAACTGCATTTCTCATGCACAATTGGTACACAATGGGATTGACTCATTTTTCTTTTTTTAAATACCTTTTCATATGTCAGAGGGGCTGTTGGCAAAAATGTCCTATAATTGCCATGCTAGCTCAAAGTCCATAAATCAATACTCATGTCAAGTTTCATAAGAATTACTCAAAGAAGTCTTAATTTTTTTTCAGCTGTTTTGAATGAATCAGTACACCTTGGAAGGATTGATAGGTATGTAGGGGCCATATACCATACAAATATCAACATGTTTCAGTCTCATCAATATTTTGATACCAAATTTGTGAAGATTGGAGAAAGGTCCTACGACTAGTGTGTTACAGTTCATCAGCAACATAAAAAGTAGTAGGATATTTAAATTTAAAGTAATTTCTACAAGAATCAACGTTATAGCAGTCCACTGAAGCCAGTTCTATGATTAGCCAATTACTTGAAAAACATTAGCCAATGTTTGAGTCATCCTTAGGAATCCTTCAGCTTGCTTACAGAAGCAGTATGCAAAATTTCATCTTGATCAGAAGAGCAGTCGTTGAGAAACAGTTATTTGCAATATTATAATGCCCCATATTGACAAAACTGCTACATTTGGTAAGCTACCTCAAAGTCAATACTGGTATAAGTCTTTTAAATTTCATGAAATCTGAACATGTCCTTCAGGAGTGACAGCTAGTTAAAGTTAAAGTTAAAGCCTGACCTTTGTACTACTAATTTGTACTACTAATATTAGACTGGAATAGGACAACTGTATTTTTTATGTCAGGTTTTTGTTTAAATAATTATTGAGATTCAGACTCTTGCAAATATTTTGACACCAATTTCACTCAGATTGTGTGAAAATCCTAGGACAGGTTTGAAATTAGCAAAAAGAAATTAAAAAACAAACAAACAAAAAAGTGAAATCTAATGGGCAGAGCCTATCTGAATTCACGAGAAGCCAAGGAAGAATAAAATAAAAAATAAATAATATTATTTCTATATTCACCTCTGTCTTTTCTTTTGAACATCTGCAAATGTTAAATATAGTTTTGTCTGCAGTTCATAAAGGAAAAAGCAAAAATACATTAGAGTCAGAACTTGTTTCTTTGTCACACAGTTTTATTATTTTTTTTGAATTATTGCATTGTCTTTTAGCACACGTTGGCAAATGTGTCCATCCTCTTGTCGATTGTCCTTGGACTTGTCCTCGGCCTCACACAGCCAGGTGAAAAAGGCTGTCACGGAATTGAGGGCCACACCTTTGCCTCTTGTTGTGCTTGGACAGCAGCTGCTGGTGCACCTTCCTCTGCTCCTCCTGCTCCTCAAGTTTGGCCTCCTTATGAATCTGCTCAATGGTCTTGGGCCCGTGGTCAGCTCGCCGCGACACCCAGTTATTCTAGAAAAGCAAAATCAGCAGATGCATACTTTTGCATCACCATGCGCTGGAATGGCAAACACAAACACAGGCAGAGTCTCTAACCAGTCGCAGGTCAATGACGTCCTGGAGCAGGAACCGAATGCGTGAAGAACCCCTCCTCTCCTTCACTGTCTTTTCTATATATTTAAAGTAATGATCCATTTTTGGCTGAGAGAGAGAGAGAGAGAGAGAGAGAGAGAGAGAGTGTAAGAGAAACGTCGACAAATTTCAGATATTCTTCACCTTTCGATTCGATCAGGTGTGCTCTCAGCTGAACTCATGTCGCAAGACGTTTATGACTCTTATGTAAACCCTGCTGCCTTGCACGTTGGTCAGTGCTGTAAAGCAGTTCACTGCCACTGTGGGTGTAGCTGTGCTGTCATCAGCTGCGCTTGGCTTTGGGGAATCCAGGGTGCAGCAGCAGGAGGCGGCAAACGTGGAGGAGGCTGTGAGAGCAAAACCTTCTAACAGCTGACCAGTCCTCAATAAAAGCCTTTCATTTTGTCAGCTGCAGTAGGAGCAGAGCTAACAACCACACTAACAACTTCACTAAACAACATGAACTTGGACACTTTCAAAATCATTGCCAAGGCCTAATAATACACTGATATCAGCACAGCATGCTAGTCGCACTATAGATGATGATCCTAATTAGTTGGCTACCCTGTAGTCAGAGTGCAGGCAACAGGCAAGCAACAGAAAACACTGACGGCAAAACTTTTATAAACAACATTTCAACATGCTTGTTTTTTGGTTAAAAGCGTGCATGGAAAAAAAAACAAAATAAAAAAGAACAAGAAACTTGAACACAAATAACTGTCACACTAGTTGGTGACTGAACTGTCAACATCACAACTGCCATTCCTACTAGAGACAAAATTGACAGTCAATATACAATATCCAAAACTTCTTCATCCAGTTTCGATGTGTAAAGTACTTGTTGTGAAAAACGCAACACAGACCAAATCTGGACAAAATCCGCACAGCCGCTGCACTGCACACTAGCACTCATCTACACATGCGCCGTAAACCTTTACATGACATATTAAAGATAAACCGATGCAAGTGCTGAGCATCTGCTGAGAATATTAAATCAACCCAGACCAGGCCCGCGGCCTGCTTACCCTGGCCTTCTCCAAGTCCAGGTCTTTGCCGATGGCTGTGAGGAGGTGGCACAGACGCTCCAGGCTCTCCTCGCTGTGGTTCATGAACAGCTTGACCACACAGTCGTGCATGATGGCCTCTGACAGCATGTGCAGCTTGAACAGCTCCCCGATGAACTTGATGTTGCCGATGGACCTCCTGTGGGCCTTGTCCTTCGCCTCCTCCAGATCCTCCTCCAGCCTCTCCCGCTCGCTGGCCTTGCGAGGAGTAACCAGAACAAAGACAAAAGCAAGAAACAGCGCGTTTGGACCCGATAACGACCTGGCCGCCTCCCAGCACTGCTGCCGATTTCAGTCCCCTTTCTCCTGATCTGTGGGTTGGTGAGTCGGGTAAACTAGACAGGAGTGCTGCTTACTGAAGTGGCCGCTTCCAGCTGGTGCCGCAGCTTCCCCAAAACATCATCGTTGACCTTGTCCTTCTCAAACTCCTTCTGACAGCGGTTCAGCAGCAGCTTTTGGAAACCCACAGTGCTGGTGGGCTTGTCTGCCATGGGCACTTTTAACTACACAGGAAAGACATGTAGGAGAAACACTTGGGTATAAGACAGTGTTGAGAGTTCTGTTACTAAATAGAAGCTGATTAAAGCTCCATGTCAGTTTAGAGTGGTTCAAACAGAGTTCACTTCTGTGTGGTATTTGCTTTTGTATGGAACTTCAGCAGCAATGTATGGGAACATGTTACTCACCATAGCCAGGCAGCTGCACATATTGCCATAGGCCATAGAGAAGCTGGGCTCATCGATGGCTTTTTCAAAAACCAGGTCAACCACGCCTTTGAGGCGCTCCTCCGTGTCGATGGTGAGGTCCATCACCTGCTTCATCAGCTGGTTAAACATCTGCGGTGTCAGTTTGTTCAGGATACTGCGCACCTTCTGGAAAAGCTCCTGGAGAGGAAAACAGACTACCGACTAAGCTTTCCATTACAAAGATCCCAATCTTTTGTTAAATTCAGCAGTTCTTCCACATAATGACTAACTCCTCACTTTCACCATATATTTACTCTGCCATTTGGAACTTCGTCATGAACAAAAATCACTCAACTTTGCTATATAGACCGATAAAGGCATCATACATCAATCACACTTTCCGAGAAGTGTAGCACTGGCAGCAAACAGTTTATCAAATCTTATCAACTAAAACCCCTCATGTGCTCCAAATTCAAATTAAAAGAAAACCCATTAGAACCAGCTACAAGAATTTTAGATTTAATCAATATATAACTCCTACAAACAAAAAAAATATATACATAATAACCAAATCTGATCCAATAATAACCCTACCGACCAGACAATGCAATGAAGATCTGTCAATCTCTCCAAATGCTGAATTGCACACAAATTTGCAAGAATATTTTTAACACAACCACTGGGTGTTAACCTATAATATATACAAGATCATCCACAGAATACACTACAATATCTACAATACTCTCTCACCAAAATCAACACCACAATCAACACAAGGAACAACAAGCACACAAGATCTGGTCCTCAGTATCATCACACCCCCTGTTTACACTAGAAACCAATGTCCCCCTGCATAGCTACATTCCTGCACACTCCCCGCACACCCACCCAATTAAACAACGACTCTATAATTTAAATATCCAATTCTTGAAGAGCATATCGCAAAAAAAATTAAGTAGCTTTCAAGACCACCATAACAGGCTGTGACTCTGAAATCTGAAAACAGGCCACAGCGGAGTGAGGTGCTGACCTGAGTTTTCTGGGTCTCGGGGTTCTGGGTGTTCTCCCTTTTCCTGCCAGGTTTCCAGGCATTCTCAGCCTTCTTCAGCTGCACCTCGTCATTCACGGACACGTTGGTAATGATCTTGCGGGGAGGCAGCCGTCTCGGGCCTACACTGAGCAGCTGAAGCAACGAATGGGTGCTCTTTATTATGGGCGGTAACAATGTCACAAAGACCTCGGTCACATAAGATGACCAGGCGCTCATTCATTTGTGACAGAAGAGAAGGGATGAGCGGAGAGACCCACCGGTGCACCCCTGCCTCCAGGAATTGCCCTGCTGAAGTCTGCAGAGGCTGGGTTGAAGCCTGGGTCTCTGGCGATAATGCGAGGGCCCACCTGCTGCAGGGGCAGCTTGTTTTGTTTGATCTAGAAAACAACAGAGTCAAGTCGAAGTCCATCAGCCCCTCTCCATGGAATGGTTTTAAAGGTCCCCTAAGGCCAATGTTTTAGCAGGCTTACCTTGTCCAGTACCACATTAGAGATGGGAGGAAGCCCCTCTGGCTTCTGCATGCAGGCAGGCATGAACTGGAAGGCCAACAGGAAGTCTCTATCATACTGCCTCTTCCCATCCTTCAGCTCTGGCTCTGCATGCAGAGAGGGGTACAGTGAGCACCTGGAGAGAGGAATCACCTCTCTGTCAGGACACTGGGCCTGCCCCACAGGAGTGTCCTCTTTTGGCTTCTTCCAGGTGTTGGATAAACTAATAGCTGTAAATCATAAATCAGTCTGGTGTCTTTTTAGTGTCCTAACATAGCATGTCATGCATGTGGTTATTTACCTTGACTCAAGCTTTGCCTAAGATTGGACTGTAAAATGGGCTCCACTTTATCCTCCAGCAAGACCTCTGGCTCCTCGCCAGTCTCTTTCAGCTCTGCCCCAGTGGAGGCTCCACAGGCCTGGACTGCCTCTATAACAGCCTGGCCTGGGAGAGTGAGGCCTGAAGGAGCAGCAGTGCTGGAAGGCAATGAGGGCGTCAGCGTGCCTGAGGCAACCGCCTCTCCGGCTGCTGGACTTGCAGCCTTCGCCGGACAGTGGGCCTCCAGGGCCAGGCCGACATTGACATTCCCCTGCTCTGCTACCTGGCTGTTCAGCTGCTGGGATTTGAGGTAGAAAATGCGAGGATAATGAGGGTGTGGACATAAAAACTAGCAAAAGACAGAAAAGATGGAGAGAGAGAGAGAGAGAGAGAGAGAGAGAGAGAGATACTGCACACACATGCAGAAGAAGGGGAATGGCAATGAGGGTGGGGGGGTGAGCACAGCACAGCACAGCACAGCACAGCACAGCATAATTAGAGAAGTGAGTAGAGAAAGAGGCAAAGAAAAAGCACAAGAGGGCAAAAGATCCAGCCGCAAAGGCACAAAATGTGTGTGTGTGTGGAGGTGGGGGGGGGGGGTGAAGACACAAAGACAGCAAGAGACAGCAGACAAGCATGGGGTGCTTAAATAAATGGGCAGGAGAAATAGAGAAAGAGAGGAAAGAGGAACACTGTTAACATTTAGGGAAAGAGGACACAAAGTAAGTGCAACATCGCAGTAGTGAGTGTTCCCTTTACAGAGAGGCCTTTCCTCAGAGGAGCTGAGGTGCTCAGGGTTTGGCTGAATCCTTCTTACAGGGCCTTTACGTGGGCTGTCTGTGTAGAGGGAACACGAGGGAAGATCAGGAGGATTCGAGTGGCTGTGAGGGAGAACTAAGATGGAGGCAGACGAAAGAATAGGCACGGCAAGTCGGAACATCAAAACACATCTGAGAAGCCTTCTTAAATCAGAACAGCCACAATCACACAAGCTACTGCAACCAGTCAAATATGACGGAGGAGGGTCAACGGTGTGACCGAATCACTGAAGAAGGAAGAGAGAATGGCCGGAAATCAAACTACACCATCAGATTTTGTTGCTGATTGTATGATGCTTTTAATAGGACAAGACAATGAAAGCCAGCCAAACAACCAAACAATCAGCTCAGAGCTTATTATGAGGGAGGACTAGATGAGAGAGTACTTTGACCTGTGGAGTGGATCACGCGAAGCAGCGGCCTGCAGCCGATCAGGGGCTCGGGCTGTGGGACTGAATGGCTTACCTGTGGAGCAGTAGGGGTAGTGCAGGGACGTCCCACTGGTGGGCTTGTGTTCTGGCTAATGGCTACTCCTGACATGATCTCCTCTGTGATATCCTTGCCATCCTGGTTAGGGTCTCGGATACGGATCTTAGCGAACAGCAAGTTATTTGCATCTATTAAGTCAATCCACAATTAAATTAATTTCACCTCTGAGGCAGGGGGAATACTCACTGTTTTCTTTACTCTCTTAGTGGGTGGAGGCTGCTGAGCTGTATGCACTATTATGGATGGAGATTTGGTGTATATGGTCTGGCCAGGATAGTATGAAGGCCCTGCCACTAGTGGTGACCAAAAAAAAGCACTGGTTTCAGTTAAAGAGCAAACGAAAAACCAGTTTCAGCCAGCGGGAATACCCAGAAGAAAGGTCTCTTTATCGGTGAGAGCACGCATGTGGGTTTCCCAGGTGGGGGTAGAGAAAGGGAAGTCCAAACTCACCATATGCTAGTGGGCAGTCTGCAGGAAAGAGCCCAGGGTAGAATGTACTGGGTCCTGTGGGCTGGACGGAGTACTGCTGGGGATGTCCCACGTAAGGAAGGCCACTGTGGTGATACTGAGAATGAAACAGAACAGCAGAGGTAAAGGGCCTAGCACCAGACATGGCCATTCATATAGGACACTCCTAAGAGATATTCAAAGCAGTAAACAAACAAAAAATACAAAAACATTTAGTTTTTACACTGAAAAAAAACTAAACTAGAACTTCTCATTTCTGCTTCCAAGATAAAACATATTTTTATCTACACATTTTAGGAGCAGTTTATTTATTGCTGGCCAACCTGTTTATAGACAGATTTTCAACCCATTTGCTACACTGTGTACATATTTGCACAGGCGCTTTTCTCTGCTCTGGGTACCTGAGGCACGTAGTACTGGAGTACGTAGTACTGGCCGGTCTGGGATGAGGTGAAGGGCATGGGTGTCAGGAACATCATGATGGGCTGGCCGGACACCGGTCGAAAGGAAGCGCTGTTAATTGGAATGGCAGGCTGGGCTGTCTGCATCTGAGGGATCTGGAAAAGCTGGGAGAGGAGAGGAGTGGAGAGTGAGGGTCACAGAGCAGCGTGGCGTATGCCGCAGCAGCCGGCTCAGACGCTCGGAGTGAAGACTTTAGTCAAGAGTTGAGTCGTGGACTCTACAGCAGTTGTACTGGGAATGTTGAGGAGATATATACATAAAAAAAAAAAAAGTTTAAAATTTTCAAGGGATTTTGAATGTCCTATTATGCTAGGCATGCAAGATACAAAAAGAAAACCTTTCAAGAGTCTGTTTCACATGCATGGCACTAATACAAGGGTGAATGAACTAGCATGAAAAATTAAACAATTACAATGATGGATGCAGCTAATTAGCCATGATTGCAGGAGAGGGGATATATATGTAAAAAACAACTAATCTTGAATGTAAATTTGTACCGATAACCTGAGTCTATCAAAGCCAATGCTGACAAAATATGACATGAGCTAGAATTCAGAATGTGACAAAACCCCATCCCAGTTGGCTTTGATGCTCAGAATGGGAACATAGTGAGGGAATTCCTTCTACATGAGAAACAGTAAAATGAGCCTAAGAGGTGATTCTCACATACTGTCTCCCACCGAGCTGTTGCCATCTTAACATTTTCTGGACATAAAATCCTCCCTCCAGCAGTTATGCAGGCAGGCAGAAATGAACCTTTGTATGGGCTCCTGGGTAATGGAGCAGCCATACCATGTCCAAAACAGATTATTAAAAAGCACTGGAGTCCAAAGGAAATAAAGAGAAACAGACTAAAAAAGACTAAACATAAAAGACTAAACATAGGTGCTGGCATCCTCCGAACTGGGGAGCAGAGTGGCGCGCAGGTGCACCACTGAGCTACTGGAATGTCTTTCAATGCATTTTTTGAAGACTGCAAAATTACCTGAATGGATCTCAATCCTCCCTTGAATATTGAAGCAGGAACGAGAGAGAAGCTAGTGGAAGAACGCACTAATGGGTGTGGAGGGTCAGAGAGACTTCAACACGCTCACATACACTGGCACACACAATTTAAACAAATCTTTAAACAAATTTAAACCAAACCAAGTTTTGTTTTTTTTTAAATGACGGAATTGAACACTGTTGTTACAGTGGAATTGTGAGGTCAGAGGCAGAGCAAATGTGTTCCACTAACCTTCCTGGCCCTTTAAGTGCACTACTGCAGATAGACTGAAAACAAATTTCACCTAAATAAAATCACACTGCAACACTGAAAACATAAACACAGACAAGCACTGAATGAGTGGTAAAGGGCATTAAAGCCTAAGTATTACATGGAGATCACCGCTCACATTTTCAATTCTTTCCTTTGACAAAACAACTCACATCAGCAGCCAAGGCACTGCACTGCCTTTCTAAAAGGAGATGGCAGATGGCACTATCAATTAGCTTCACTCAAAAATGGGAGAAAACAAGGAATGCGGCATGTTATGCGCTCGTGCACATAGTTCGGTCACACGTCTCTGCTATGGTCTTCCAACGTACACTGCCCTTGATATGAGGCAATATGGCCACCTACTGTAAGCTCAACCTTGGGTCACGATATCATGCAGAGCCTTCATAATACCCTATGCTTCTGTGCATGTGCTAGTCAGATTCAAGCTCAAATATCGTCTCTCTCAGCTAGCACAGCCCGGCCTCATCTGTCTACAAAACTTCCAAGAGGTCTCCGGTACACTAGACAAATGTTGCTGTTTTGTATTCACAGAGAACATTTATCCAAGTATGTGTACTGGTCAAAAAGTTGGGATGCGGCTGGGAGACAGGAATCCATCTGCCTCTGAGATTGATGTGTGAGTTGGGGAGGGGAGTGCAGTGGCTAGAACACTAAACTTGGCGAGGTTTTACCACAGGCACACAGAGGAGCATGCAGCATACAGTGGGAGGTGCTGCGCTGCGGCGGCGGACATTAGCTGCTGGTGGGCAGGATGAGAGAGCAAACTGGGGGTGGAGGAGGGTGGGGGGAGCCAGGCAGAGACTGTGGGGGCAGGATGCGTGCAGACGCATGTCACATGCTGCAGGAATCTGGACCATGTTGCTGACAAGTTCATTGAATGTTTTGAAGCCAACTACAGCACATGCATGTCTGTGTTGTATCTGGGCTTGGTGGATTAGGGTCAAGGAAGACTTATTTTTAGCTGAAGATGTCTATCAATAGCAACACACTTAACTGCAGATAACCATATTTACTGCTAAACTTTGGCTGACATCTCAAGTGAGGCGCACTTCATACAGAATGAATACAAGTGTTAATTTACTGTCTTGTGCAGTTTAATATAACAAGCTCATGGTTCATTGCAGGTGGAGCCACCGTCCTTGTTGATTGAAAACCTTAAGAAGCAGAAGCAACAGTCCTATTCCAAGCTAGAGAAAAAAGGCACAGGACTCTCACACAGCAGACTCTGAAATGGAGGCTCTCTCACATTAAGGTATGGCTATGCAGCCTTGACTTTTTACCTCCAGACATTCTTGTGTGGTTCCTAGATTTTTGCCACATTCCATTCATTTTCTCAAGTACACTTTAAATAGAAAATAAAGATATAGATGCAGTAATTAATTGAAGAGAATAGCTGGTGCCATCTTTATTCTGAGCTCAATGTTGCATACAGACGAGGTATTGTCCACAGAATGTCTAACAGTCTCAGGTGGGTTCATTCTCACTTCCTGCTTACTTCAAAAGCCTAATTTGGTCTTTGAGGCGCACTTCATACAGAATGCCAGGAAAATAATCTCCTCCTAAACGTCAGTAAGACAAAGGAGCTGATCGTGGATTGCAGCAAGAAGCAGGAGCGGCACTACCAACCTGTGACGATCAGTGGAACCACGGTGGAGAGAGTAGATAGTTTCAGGTACCTTGGTGTTCACATCTCGCAGGACCTGTCCTGGTCCCGCCATACCAGCTCCCTGGCAAAGAAGGCTCGTCAGCGTCTTTACCACCTCAGACGCCTAAGGGACTTCAGACTGCCCTCCAAGGTACTGCGGAACTTCTACACCTGCACTATCGAGAGCATCCTCACGGGGAACATCACAGTCTGGTTTGGAAATAGCACCAAGCAGGACAGACAAGCACTACAAAGGGTAGTGCGTTCAGCAGAGCGCATCACTCACTCGGAACTTCCTGACCTGCAGACCACCTACTACAAGCGGTGCCAAACCAAGGCCAGGAAAATTGTGAAGGACCCCACCCATCCCAACAATAGACTCTTCTCTCTGTTGAGGTCAGGGAGGCGCTTCCGCTCCCTGAAGGCCAAGACAGAGAGGCTGAAGAGGAGCTTCTTCCCACAGGCCATTCGGGCCCTGAATCAGGGAAACTGATAAACTGTGGGGACCACCACCACGTAACATGACTGTATATCTGTACATCTGTATATATAGATTTAGATTTATACTCAATTAACCTGTTACAACAACTGTAGATATGGTACTATACAATGGATCTGTACATTCTGTAGATTGTGTACATATATACTCAACCATATACATTGTACATTGTGTATATAATCATAATATACATATATTGTACATACATTGTTAATATATTTTTGTACATACATAGAATATATATTTATCTGTATATATATTTTTTTCTCTATGCACCCCTGGTTCTCTTCCTCAGTTTGGACAGAGCACTCTCCACCATTTCACTGCGTGTTGTACTGTGTATGTGACAAATAAACCAAACTTGAAACTTGAAACTTGAAACTTGAGAATGAATACAAGAGTTAATTTAGTGTCTTGTGCAAGTCAATATAACAAGCTCATGGTTCATTGCAGGTGGAGCCACCGTCCTTGTTGATTGAAAACCTTAAGAAGCAGAAGCAACAGTCCTATTCCAAGCTAGAGAAAAAAGGCACAGGACTATCACACAGTAGACTCTGAAATGGAGGATCTCTCACATTAAGGTATGGCTATGCCGCCTTGACTTTTTACCTCCAGACATTCTTGTGTGGTTACTAGATTTTTCCCACATTCCATTAATTTTCTCAAGTAAATAAAGATATAGATGCAGTAATTAATTGAAGAGAATAGCTGGTGCCATCTTTATTCTGAGCTCAATGTTGCATACAGACGAGGTATTGTCCACAGAATGTCTAACAGTCTCAGGTGGGTTCAATCTTTATACATTTTCATCAAGTTACAAAACCATTTTTTTATTAAAATTGTATCTTTAGGTGGTATCCTGGCCTCAATGCGGGACTTGCCACAGAGGCCATATTTGGTCATTCTCACTTCCTGCTTACTTCAAAAGCCTAATTTGGTCTTTTACAATTCCTGCCATCATATTATTACATTAATAATTTCATTTTATTACCTCACTTGAGTACACCTCTGGCTGGATATTGAACCACTTGGTTGTAATCCTAAATGAATCATGAATGATGCAATCAAAAGATCACTGCTTGAAGCCAAGCAAAAAAGTTTGATTTTTCACATTCACAGACATGAAGAACCAGCAGGACGAACCAAGACTGATGTGAACTGTGTGGGAAAGTAGACTTTGCACATACTGTAGAACAAAACCGCTTTGATGAAGTTGTAAGCAAAGAGCTATTAAGAACATAAGCCTGTGTAAATCCTGATAAGCAATTGTAGTTCAGAAGTGTTTGAATATGTGTATTGTTTGTTTGTATTTTCACAGGCCAAAAACAAGTACTGATTAGCAAGATTTACTACCTCCCAGTACACCATTTCTTTTTACTGCCTGAGTAGATGTTGATGGAAGTCAAAAGGGCAACAGAAGCAACAGCCATCTGGTGGTTGCTTCCAGACTACCAGATCAGCTTGATATTCTCTATTGCCTCTCTCTGGCAGAAGACCCACCAGGTCATTCCACATTTGCATAGTTTTGGTGATGCTCTTTGCTTTGGCTTCAATGTCACTTTGGTGGGCTTCTTTGGGTGGGATGATTCCCCCGCTGAGAGTGTGCGGGCTGTTGTGGAGAGAGGATGTGTCTCCAGAGTCACATCCAGACCCACATATGGCCACCGCAACCAGAAAAGCACAGGTGAGGAAGGTAAGGCTTCTGAGAGCTACCAGCCAAGCAGGTGTGGACAGAAAAGAGGTGCTCTGTAGCAAAGAGAAAGGAAGCTGATTGCTTGGTATGTAAAAGGACAGAAACCTGGAAGCTGGTGTGGATAGTATGAAACCCACCAAAAATGAAAACAACAGCTTCATTTGGAAAAAAACAAAACAAAACAAAACAAAAAAAAACAAAAAACCCACAAAATGCAGCAAGAGAGAACAGGTCTTTGCTTATCTTAGATAAATCAATGTTTGAGATAATCAATGCTTAAAAAAGCATGGTAGCCAGGAACAAAAAAGTAACCAAAAGTATTCAAGGTGAAATGTGCAGTGTATTGGCTCAGTCATTTCAACTGCTCCCCATTTGTTTTATATCAATTTTCATCTCTGACAAGGAAGATGTGGAGGGGAACCTGGGAGGCTGTTGGACAGGGTAATGAAATGGATTGCAGGCTCAAACACTGTATGCACTTATATGCACTTGAAGGACAGTATTCACTGCAGTTCTGTGTACGCCTTTTTTTCTATCGTGACTTTGTATCAACCGGGAAGGAGCAACTGTCATTCACACCCAACAGGAATGCAGCTAGTTGTGACCTTGAGAATTCTTGGCTATGGAATCGCCAAAAAGTATCTTAAGCACTTCAGCACCATTCTAAGACAACCATTGACAATAATTACTCACCTTAATGAATGCTTTGTCTGCATCTTGGCTGCATCTGAGCTGGTGGTTGAAAAGCAGGGCCCGCAGCTGTCGGTTCTGGTGCTGGATGTCATACTGCTTAGCTGTCTGACAGGCCCGCACAACTCGTAGGTCTGTTCAAGGTGGCACTTGTACACCTCAATTTCCATCGTAATTGTCCTGTACAACCATTAAAAATTTGACAGAAGTTAAAAAACAGCAGAACGGTTTGTTACAACTGGAAAAAAATAAATAAGAAAATATTGTTTGTTGTTGTACATGAAAGTCAGAGAGCCATGAGGATAAGCCCTCTTGTCCAAAGTTCTGATCAGCAGTTATGACCTCCTAACACTGCAATCAAAATGCACGGGCAAAAGATGCATTACTAAAAAAATACTCTGCAGATCTGGAATTCATGTCACCACAGTCAAAGTTGAAGGCTTTGTTCGGTGAAAAGAAAACAAATGCATCAAAGTTGGCGTTATACTCAGTAAGAACTCAGTACAGTAAGAAACTGCAAAATACTCAGAGAACTCTGTGCATGAGTCAGTGGCTCAATAGTCCAACTAAAATCAGCCAGGACCACAGTTTAGTTGGGCTAAACATGAGTCAACTAAATCCTTAGTCAGAGAATGATATTCTGTCTTTGCTGCTTACATGATCAGCTTCTTTCAAATAGCCATGTAAACTTAGTCAACTTAGTTATTTAGGAATAATATCAAACTACATGTGGGCCATCAGATCGTGTTTGCCCTTGAAGACCCACTCACAATCTCTGCCCAAGTCAGAGACTATTTAGAGCTATGATCTTAATTCCAGCACTGGACATGCATTACCTTGCACAGTTTCACAACTCTGGCCCTGCAATGAACCCTGCATACGTCTTAACTAAGAAGGCAACAGTTCAAATGGAAAACCTACTTCCTTTCTGGGAGTGAAGGAAGCCAGCTGCTTGATCTTCAGTGTCTGGTTGAGTCTTGGGTGCATCAAGCACAGGGACACCAGCTGATACCCCATGGTTGAGGTGCTCCATATATTGTGCAAGGATCGGTTCGTTATAATCACCATTCTGCATTTTTTAACAGCAGGAACAGCATAAAATGGTTCAGTTAAGGGTGCATCATTGGAAGACTTTCACTAAAATATGTCCTCACCATGTCTCAAATACAGCAATACCTCTTAGAAGCCATTGTACTGCACACAGAATGGACAGTCCCAGCAGTTTCTGTTCCGATATGGAACCTCAGTGTTTTGATTACAGAAAAAGCAATTCACAATGGCATGAACTGGTTTCTTCCCATTGAATAGGGAGTTTATATATATAACTGAATTTGATCAAACTGTAGCAATGATTGTGAGCAAGGATCTTTCATTCTACAGCCTAAAAATGAAAGTGACAAATAAATGTATGTTACAAATAAACCAAACTTGAAAATTTATATGAATAGCTTCATGTTGAATATACACAGTTAATCAGTCATTAAAAACTACATTCTATTAATACAGAGTGTTTATGAAAGTTAATTTAATCTAATTAACAATAAATTAACAGTCGAATATTGTAGTTCAAACAGTCCAATATCTGTAGTAATGGCTTAACTCATTTTGCTTATTTAGAGAGAACGATCAATTTGAAAACCCACAGGTTTGTGAATTTGGGTCTCTAAATCATACAAAAGTAGGTTTTCTATTGCTGAACAGTTAGCTAGCTAACAAACTACCAGCACCTAAACGATCAAAGTTGAAAGCTGAACAATGAAATGGTTCCACAAGGAATGGTTTATAGCCCCGAGTTTGACACTCGCTGACCTCAACTATTAGCTAGCTAACTAGCTTATCGCTGTGATAAAGCGATACAATCTTTAGCAATGAGGACATGAATAAAGTATCCTTTACAATTTTCACAATATTGTGAAAATTTAATTTGCTGGCATTGGAAGTTATTAAATATTCACAATATCAATAATACTTCCTTGGCTCACAGAATCAGACATTACATTTTTGCTGTTATGGCAGCTGTTATAAAGATCATATTTATACAGAACGCTGTTCAGTTAGTGCTAGTATTGACGAAACATTGCATAACTAATAGCGGTACAGAGACAGAAACATCATGTGTTCAGATGAATAACTGGATGTGTGTGAGACAGTCTGTGAGAGGTTTGCATTTGTGTGTGTTGCATGACTATGAGTGGAAAAACCATATAAAGGTAAAAACATTACCTCTGCAACAAGGATCTCTTCTATTTGAAGGAAAGGTTTAAGTTAGACACAGTCTCCACAGAGTAAGTTAAATCTGTCTGTGTTAAGACCAGTTGACATATCAGTGGTTTATCACTGATTATGCCTGCCACTGAGATACCACAAATTAAGGACTCCAGATTCCAAGACATAGAGTTGTGCAGTGTGAGCCATACATCAATTTGAAAACTTCAAGTCACGTAATGTGTGCATGGCCACTGAAATACCACAAATTAAGCACTCCAGATTCCAAGACATAGAGTTGTGCAGTGTGAGCGATACATCAATTTGAAAATTTGAAAGTTACGTAATGTGTGCATGGCATAAGCATATCAGCAGATCCCAAAAACATTTGCTATCAGAAATGATTTCATCATAGAAAAAAACTACAAATTCTAGACTTGAGAATGTGAGCATCAATCCCAGTAACACTCACATACTAAAAGAGCACTCTACCACTTGAGCTAGTTCTCCTAGAGTGGGACTTGTTTGCAGATCGGACAAAAGCTGAAGACACAGTGGAATGGCAATTCTCTAGGAGATCATACCAAATTCTGATATGCTATGCAAACACTATAAAATGTGAGCTATGTTCGATCTGGCAGCCGATGCCTAGGTCCCGCAGGAGTCTGCCTATGTTCAGTTAGAACAGGCATCAGTAAGACAATACTCGCTGTACTCACTCATTATCTTAATACTGTTCATTAAATTAAGTCAGCGGTTTATATTGAGTTTACGTCATTTGGTACGACGACTCTACAGTCTTGAATTGATTTCTGCAGTGTAATATGGATATAAATGTTAAAATGTTCTATTACAGAACACGACACCTATTGCGTTTTATATTTTATATTATATCTCTGATATGACCACTGTAACATAAAGTTGCGGTTCTAAGTACGTGAAACATTTTGATCGACTGAAATGTAGATGTATGTACATGCAATATATTTGTGAGAATGTAAATCAAACAGCTATTCTTATTCTTATGGCTAGCTAAATAGATTGCAATTTCGTCGTCTTCAAGGCATGGCATAGTGTTTATTCATTCTTTGGCATACAAAATGACGCCTTTTCACGTTGTGGAACTACAAATATGGCGGCCTTTTTTCTTTAGCGTTTTAATGACGTAAAAGCAGAGTCGCACCGTACAGTCGGGCAGGAGGATCTGGACTCATTTATTTCTTCGTATCTTCCGCCATCTAGCGGTCAATAACGGGTAGTCGACTTGATTTCTATCGCGTAATACTTTGGATATAAATGTTTCAATTTCCTGTTGCAGAACAGACAAAGTATAGTCAACCAGTTCTAACCTTTAGATCAAAACTTGAACTTCAAAGTAGGTGAATCTATTCCCTTAAACCAATCAGATCACAGTTAATTTACATAACATCAATGCTTTGAGTGCTTTAGATATGAGAACATCACAGTGATCTTTCTGCTCACACATCAGTCAGTCTATAATTCTGTATTATGTGTTTCTATAGCTTCCAACTTTCATGAGTTCCTTGAATCTGTGGAGAAAAGTGCAGATCAATGTAGTTTCTTATTTGTGAACATTTATACATTCATTGTAATTTATTTATCATTTAAATGTTTTATTACTTTTAATTTATAGACATAAGGACACAGAAAACAGTTCATATACTGAATGAATTGTTACAAGGTAATATTTTCTAGACTGTGTTTACCATATGTTTTTATTTCTAAACGTTAATGCAGTGTGTTAATCTGTCACACCGAGGCAGAAGGGGTGAATCTGATATACCCCTCTTCCATTGTCAACTATTCAGAGTCCTCCAGTGGAGCTCATACAACTAAAGAAACACATACAGAGGTCACTGGAGGTTCTAAGTTACATCTAAAGTGGTCTAGTTGTGACGTTGCGAGGATAAGCAGGATGCGGGGACGAGGCACGATGAAACGCACTTTTGTTTTTGCAAACATGCAAAACATACAACAAAGCTCAAACACTATGCACATCTCAAACACCAACACACGTACTATGACACACGAGACATATATACACCCAAGCCGATTACACATAACAGAGAACAGGCGAACGACACGAGAGGGTGTGGCAACACAGACGAACACACACACACCAAGATCTTTGAGGAGGGGGCGGGGCTACAACATGACACTAAGCCTGTACACACTGTTCCAACACTACCCTGTAGGGCACCATCTCCATGGAAGTATATTTTTAAAAGCATGTTTGATAACCATATTTATACTGGAACAATTTAATCAAATGAGTTGTGTTTTTTGGTCCTCTCTAAGACGGTTCGGATGCCGATATTCAGATTTGAGTCTGAGCAAGTTGAGAAAGCCACTGTGAGTGTTTCTGGGTGCTCTGGAGGAACACCCAGAAGTTGTACACCTGCACCATGCCTGAGACCCCTCTGCCCCTGACACAACTGCCCAGGAATGTGGGCATGTACCTAGACTATGAGGATGGACAGCTGTCTTTCTGTTACATACTAATATATCTACATATTTATCGGAAACCTCTGGGAGAAGAAGCTGTATCCCCTCTTTGCGCTGCTGGACAGACACACTTATGACACTGTACTCATCAAAAGCAGCACCAGAGATGCACTGAGTCATATCCCACTACACACCTCTCAGACCAGCTTGTTTGCACATTTTGTCATAAAACTTAAGATGTCATTTGTTGCTGTTATATATAAAATTACCAAATTAAAAAATAAATAAATCAAAAAGTACTTGTGGCTAGAGAAGCACAGCCAATCACATAAACAAGATATAATGTCAGTAATGTTTGCGGCAGGTGTTTCAAATGTGCCCAGACTCATATTCAAAAATATCCATGTTTCAACAGTTTGAAGGTGGCCATGACACTAACAGTCTGGTGGAAATTCCACAAGATATCAAACTCCACACTCACACGAACTATTCATTCTCCCATTTGGAACAATCCAGGCTTTACCATGAACAAAAATATTAAACTTTACATCTTGGATAGAAAAAGGCATTACAAACCTTAAACATATTTATCCTAAGACTTGTTTCATGTCACGCCCACAACTAGCCCCAAAATATGCTATAGAAAGCCCCCAGTTCCTACAATACCATCAGCTAAGATCACCTATGTGTTCAAAAATCAATTCTGATACCTACATCCATATCAGAATTTATAAACAAGCATTCTTAATACAAAAAATCTATTATCTAAGATATACAAAATAATAGTGAAATCAAATCTCACAGTTACTCTCCCATCGAGACAATAGGAGGAACATTTATTACTATGCCCCCGACGCTGCAGTTTGGATTAAAATGTGTAATAATAATTACCACATGACAGCAACACTAACCTACAATGCATTCAGTACAAAATAATACAGAGTACATTATACTACACATTGGATGTTTAAAATTGGTTTCACAAGCTCAGCAATCTGTACATACTTTACTCAAATCACAGTTGACGATTACATTCACGCCACGTGGCAGAGCACACCTATCAAGCAATTTTGGCAAGTCGTCATCAAGTTCGAGTTCAAGTTCAAGTGGTTTTATTGTCATTTCAGGTATATATACACAAGTACACAACAAAAACGAGACAACGTTCCTCCAGGGCCATGGTGCAACATAAAAACAACAGTGCAACAGACAACATGCTACACAAGTGCAAACAGTCCAATATAGTGCATCACCAACATATCCCATGCTTTAAATAACCATATCCATCCAACACCATCTTTATGTCTCCTAGGAGACATATCATCAACCAATATGACAGGATACTATGTATAACATTATTATATTGATATAATAAAAATATTCTTGCAAAAAAACAACAAACAAAAAAACATATTCATGAACTGGAAAACAAAAAATAATATTAGTGTCACCCAATAGAAAAATCTATTGATAGAGTATATATATCAATCGAATAATTCTCAGAATTAATAAATAACAGAACCAATAATCCAGACTGGACACCTTTGATAAAATCCATACAGAGCCAATCCATAAACGCTAAATATCACACTCTAATACGTGTACATATACAATCCAACATACATGTACTCACACATAACCATATACATAGATACATACATACATACATACACACACACACACACACACACACACACACACACACATCATTCCTGTAATGGTGCAGATGGCGAATACTTAAAAATATTATATATACATTTTGCGTTTGTCTGTTCATCTGTCTGTCTTATTTTTAATAATAAAGCTCTAAAGGTCCACTGATGGGGGGTAATAAATTCATATATTTATTTCTTCAGATTTCTAACTCTGAGAGAAAAAAAACGTCCTTTTACAAATTGCACCTCGTTGTGGACCTCGGCTAGGTTTACATTCCAGGTGATTATTTTTAAGTTATAAATAAAAATAAAGTGTAACAGTTCCCGATGAGGCGGTGTGGTGGTAGCGGGCCAAAAAATCAAAATCTTCAAAATGTCGCATGTAATTTACTCTAAATAAAAATATTTAGATATGATTTACATACGAGTTCTATTTTTTGGCCTACTAAATGTATACTTTAAATACATTCATTAATTAGCACAGATAATATATCTGCTCTTTATACTTGGATTTCTAACCTACATATTTAAACATTTAACTGATGTATTTATTTCTGCAGATTTCTAACTCTGAGAGAAAAAGACGTCATTTTACAAATTGCACCTCGTTGTGGAACTCTACTAGGTTTAATTCCAGGCGAGTGTTTTTAAGAGGCTAGATTTGTACTCACAAGCTGCGATGGTGGTTTTTGCATAGCTTCTAAAAGAACAGGCTGTGGTCAGGGTGGAGTGAATCTTTGATAACCAAGATTGTTGTTGTTTTGGCCTTCGAATAGACAATGGCATTACCCAGTGTCAGGTCTTTCTCAGTAAACTGCAGAGAATGATATAGAGGGCAAGAAATGGTCAAGCACAGTTTAATTGGGTGTGTGTCTGTGAAAAACACTACAGCTCTCTGATACATTTTTGGTTCAAGATTTAATCATCATGCAAATGATTGTGATTAATGCTTTGTCTGTTTGATTCAAATATTATACTATAAACCTAATATTTGAATAGGGTTGGCAACTTTCTAGATCCGATTACTACATGTGTGTGAAGTACAGGTGCTGTAGCTATACGGTATACAATTGTCCACAGTAGCCTAATTATAATATATACAACCAAAAATGCATCTAAAATAAACACCAGAAACCTGGACTAAGGGTGATGTACATAAGTGCATTAATTCTAGGTAGGACTGCTCAATAGGTAGGATAACAGCAGAACAATTGTCCCACCATATAAGCAAAATGAGAGCCTGCTAAGGCCGCCAAGAGGGTGCCAAAGACCATGTATTTATTTCTATTTGTTTTTTACCAATGTTATGTCAGTGGCAGCTCAGATTTCTGCATAGGGGCCCACACAGGCTTGGGCCAGCCCTGGTATCACGGTGTCGTGCACTGGAAAACCATCAAGCCTGTTGACTATGCTATCAGTGTTGTTCATGTAACTGTGCAAATAAACTGCAAACACAATTACTTTTAGAAGTATCATCCAGTTTGTTTTCACAATTGCCAAAATGTAATGAATCACAGCCAGTGTTCTAAAACAGAGCTGGAATGTATTCCTGGCTGATGTGCCCTGTTTCTGGTTATATAAAAAAAAATAAATAATAAAAAAAAAAATTGGTGGATGAATTTTCAATGAAAGTGCTTCACTCAGCAGCCATTAATGATTCTTATATCCAGTATGAATAAATTGAAATTCCTATCCTCGTATCAGGTGCAGCAATTATGTGTAACAATTGTGAAGCAAAAAAGCAAAAGCAAAATTGTAATATAACAATATAGGTAATATAGAACTTGATCTAATGATATTAATTAGACTATGCAAATAACACAACTACTTCGGTAGCACATCATTTATGCCTGTTGAATAGGCAGTTTTCTGCTTTGCAGATACTTGAAATCTTTTACAAATCTTTCCCCAAATCCAGTAGGAGCTGCCTTTTACATTAACATGCCAGGATACACACTCACTGGATGTTTAATCTTTCTAGTGGTTAAGCTATATTCTTATAGTCAAGAAAGATATTTTTTAATTATTAATCAGTTAAAAGGATTTCTTACTGTAGGCCTATTATAAACAACATGGAGGAAATAAAAATAAAAATACTTGAGTTAGACAGTGGACACAGGTTGCTAATAAATCAAGTAAATGAAACTGGATGGACTGCTTAATTATGTAACAACACAACATTTATGGCGACGAAGATGTTTCACACATATACATTCTTACGTGATGCTGACCTCGATATCCATATTTCACATTGATACTGTAACACTATAGATGAACCTAAACCTCACATTCTCGTCACGTTGATAAGCTTTTTGAAAGTTTGATCATGATCAAAGATCATGATCTTTGTTTTCTAAGTGTGTTTCCAAATTGCCTTTGACTGCTGTATGCCTAATTGCGGCATTTAGCACCTCATTTCGTCTCTAATTTTTGACATTTACTCTTGACATAAGTCTTGCATAAATGGAAAGTCGATCAGCCCCCATTTAAAAATGGTAAGCTTTTACTGTCACGTTAATAACATCACGCACACGCACACATAATGCTTCGACTGTCCAACACTTTAAATATCTTTTGCACATTATGGAGTGTGAGCATAGTTACCAGTTCCCTTCATGCAAAAGGGTTGTCTTAGGTTACTGTAAAGTCTAATGCACATTTGGAATTATTAAAAGTAGTTTATAATCAATACGAAATTTTACTGGGAGACAAAGTAAAGTAGCTAAGATATGATTGATGTGATCAAATTTTCTAGCTCTATTAAGAACTATGGCTGCTGCATTTTGAACTCGCTAGGCACTTTAGGCACTTAATAGCACAGCTAGATAGTAAGGGATTACAGTAGTCCAATATTGAAGCAATAAATGCATGGACTACCTTTTCTGCATTATGTGTGGAGAACATGCTCCTAATCTTTGAAATGTTTCTAAGGTGGAGAAAGGGGGTCCTAGAAACATTATTTATTTACGTGAGCTTCGAACGAGAGACTGGGATCCATAACTCCAAGATCTTTAACTGTTAGAGAAGATGTGATTGGGAGACCATTGAGGTTCATTGAGTAATTAGAGAGTGGAGACGTAGCTGACTCTGGGCTTAATAGAAATACCTCTGAATGTCTCTGAATGTTAGAAATTAATTAAAAATACTAATGTCAATGTATTTACAACGCATGTATTTAGGACGTAATTTTTTCAATCACAACAAAATATGTTGTTGTATTTTTTGCATTATGCTTACTACAGAATTAACAGTCAACTGTTCAGTGACTTTGCATGCAGAGTTGTAACACTGCTTATTACTAGAACTGTGGCTAGAATCAAAATCAACGCTAGTGTCGTTCCTAAATCCCCAATCAGCTAGTCGTAAAGTTAACATTCAAATAGAAAATAAAGATGCAGACTTCAGAATTAGTTAAAGAGAATAGCTGAGAGAATAGAATAAATTATCCGTTACTACCCCTGTCTTTTATCATCCCTCCATCCCTCCATCCCATGCCATCTTCCTCTATTATTTGCTTTTCTATTTTGTTCTGGTATCTCCTTATCTCTTTTTAAAAAAAACATTGGCCAAAAGACTAACGAAAACACTGACATACTTAAGACCTTTAATATTTTTTTAAAATATAACATTAAAAGGAGAATGTTACTTATTTCACCCTGACTGTCCACTTATATATCTGTTTTGAGTATGATTTTCCTTGTTCAAGTGAAAACAGTAACAAATGTAGCATGCTTTGATAAAATCCATCCTCATGTAAAAGATGTATTGTCCCAATCATAGTAAGTGAAAACTATGACATAAAAAACTTTCTTTACCTAATATAAGCAGGCAATTATCTTTTAATTTGACCTACCCCAGTAAATCACGGTATCTAAGTTGATGAATAACAGGAATAATCACAAACTTCTAATGAAGCAAAGTAATATATAATTACAATTATAAAGGACTAATTTGGTTTGTCTCCCCCAAAGCCATTAGAATGTTCTTTATATAACAAGTGAAAATGACCTACACCAATGTGATATACAAACCAATCCTGCTTTTATTACACAGAAGAGCTGAGCAATTATGGGGAGGCACCCTAAAAAGTTGAGGGTGGAATTACCTGTCAATAAACAAAGTACAGAATAGAAAAGCAAAACTATTCTGTTGCATCGTCTTTGAAATGACTCTGCAAGGAAAATGTTGATATGAATAAATGCTTGCATTCCTTTCTGATACAAGTCAAAAAATATCTTTAAAGTGGCTCAAACATAAGAACTATGTGCATTCCTTCAAAAACATATACAAACCAATGAAAAAATCTCCCCTAATATGTTTATATACACAAGTGTCTGTGGGAGCCCCAAAGCTATATTATGCATTCAAATAACAAAATATATATCACAGTCCCTACAAAAAATGAAAGTAAAAAAGCTAACAAACAACAAAAAGGGGAAAATCATAAATGAAAATATCCCAAAAATAATTTACTAATGTCATGTTTGTAAGCAGCCCTGCTTTCCTGCTTCCTAAAATGGTGACATATTTTAGGTACTCAGGCCACTGGAAACAAAAATATACACAGCAGTTCTTCCACACATTTAGAGGAACCTGATTTTTTGTTAGATAAATATGTGTCGGTTATGACCGTTAAAAAGACCTGAACAAAAAAAAATGTTTGGATTTTTATTCGCTGTCACCTTTCATCACGGGCAACATAAAAATTCACACTACTGCAATATCGCTAACATGTTACTGGCATGCGAATAAGACACCTGAGCACAGAGAGAAACCCAGTGTTATGACTACAGTTGACATTGGAACTAGCTAGATAGCTCATATTAAGACACTTCTTTGGAGAACACGTGCTAAAGTGTTTTCCCCACAATCTATATGCATAATTTATTTGCCAACTGTGACCAGAGAGAGAACATACCTTACTCACAGCCTAGGACATGCATGGATTTTGATGAGGACTGCATATGCCTGGGATCAATTCAAACACGTCATGACGATGATATAAAACCTGATGAAACAAGCTTGACAAGCAGCAGTTCCGTTTTTCCGTGAAAGTATCAAGCACAGATGAAGACGTTTCTATGGTTATCTCGGTTTTATAAATATTAGCCTATAGAGTTGGGCTTAGTACGTGAATAAAAGATGGAATTAAACATGCATAAATTACGGTGTCCTGGAAAACCCATCGTGCTGCAAATACACAAAGCATATTCATCAAAGTGGTAACACACTTTAGAAATGCGGTGCAAATTTAGAAAACGCATACAACTTCAGGAACAAATCCTGTCACAACACAACGGAAGTGCAGTTTCCGGAGGACACGGAAAGGGGCGGACTTCTATGAGATTAGCGTGAAGTCTATTGGAAGTAGTGACAACTGAGTAAAAAGGGTTGTTGTTTTTTCCAGTTACCACGGTGTTATCAAGGGTAGGTATGTGATACAGAATGGAAGACTGACCTATTCTTGCCTATTTATTTATACATAAGGCAGCCTTAAAAACATGGGATGGAAATCCCATTTAACAAAATATGCACTGTTTTACAGTCAGAGTGAAATAAGTAACATTCTCCTTTTAATATATATATTTTAAATGTTAAAATTCTTAACTATGTCAGTTAAGCTGCCAAAAATGCCCCTTTTGAAATTTGTATTTCTAATGTCACAAGAACACTTTATTGACCTATCTCTGCCTATTCAGCCTATAGAGGTTTAGCACACCCACTTAAATTGCCTTTCTCAGGCATTTCAGCTCTGAGTACCTTTTGAATGAAGCACAATACAGGGCAGCCAATCATAAAGGAGCTCATTTATCTTACATCCGTCTCAAAGGTGCAGTAGCAACAGGTGCCTGTTGAATTCCAAGCGATATCTATAGAGGTTGGAAATTGGTTGTGTAAAAAAAAAAAAAAACAGGCTGAAAACGAGTCGTTTCCGCTCTGTGAATTGGGAGAAAGGGACAGTGTGTGGAAGCCCAACCCCAGTCATATAGGTTTGCTTCTAACAGTACCATTACCATCACCCACTCTGGTGCACTAGTTTGAGTGTATTAGAACTAGTAGCAATGCTGAAGCATTACATGTATCTATAACAAATATTCTGACCATGATGAAGTGATAGGTTTGTTAAGGCAAACTGTGTATGCAATACATGTTGCTTAGGTCACTTGCTCTAATTGTACACAACTCTAAAGCTACACAACTGTACATTAGTTAAAGTCTACACAGTGTCAGTCATGTGAAGTACAACTGAAAGTTCCCCTGTTGTATTCTTCCAACAATCAAGTTCTGCGTAAGTGGGGGCAAAATAATATGAGCTTCACATCAAAGAACATTTTAAACAAATGGACTGTATGTACATCTTTTTTTCTAATGTTACAATTGGAGTCTAAAGTTATATCTCTTATCAGTGGAGGATGCACTTGCTCAAACCTTTCCTTTAGATTCCTTTTGTACACACTACAGACTGTGACCTCGAGATGCTTGAATGAATGTTGAACATTCACACTTGTGTATGAGTGCCGATTGTTAGCTAATGCATCATGATGAGCCTATCCTTTTTGAGTTACTTACTGAGATCATTCTCATAGCAAGTTCATTACACCTTGTGTACTCGATGTAGTGCGGTGAGCAGTTTCAATCTTAGTTACAATCTTAGTTATCAAAGACTCACTCCACCGACCAAAGCCTCTTCTCTTAGACAACATGACAAAACCATCGCAGCTTGAGAGCAAAAATCGAGCCTCGTAAGAGGTGTTATGTTCCATAGGCAGATTGACATCTTAATGCGATACACATGAATTTTCTTTGCATACATGTACATTGCACTTGTAATGTTTCTGATATTGCTTCTCTCCTGAATAGCTCAGTCAGTAGAGCATCAGACTTTTAATCTGTGGTCCCTGTTCAAGTGAAAATATTGTTCTTTGCCACTAAAGTGCGCTTGAGAAGTTTCTTGAAATACCTCTAGATCAACCTAAGTCAAGGGACAGGACCCTGTTGCCTTGAGCCTTGCCGATTAAACTGACATTTCACATCCGTTTCCCCCAGCTGTGATGCTGTGCATTGGCTGTCATCCCAGGTTAGGCTAGCTAGTTCTGCTGGCAAGCTTGAAATATCAAAATCCTCCTACTTAAAAAAAAAAAAAATCACTTCTGAGCCTATCCTTTTTGAGTTAATTACTGAGATCATTCTCACAGCAAGTTCATTAGACCTTGTTCACTCATTGTAGTTCGGTGAGCAATTTCTATATTGGATGAGAGAAGGAGCAGACTTGTTCAAGTCACAGAATCCATTCACACTTAAACAACAGGAGCTTGTCAGTGGAGGGTATACTTGCTCACACCTTTCTTTTCAATTCCTGTTGCATAAGGGAATAAGGGACAAGGGAAGTCATTTTGGAACAAACCTGTGAGGCAACTGTCTTTGAGGCAAAGTGTCTGTATCCAGGGAAGAACATGTGCATGTTCAAGTGCTTGCCCTGTACTTCATTCTCTGAAGTTTACTGAGAAAGACCTGACAGCAGTTGAACACGTTTGGTTGTTGTCTGCTACCTTGTCTCTGTCTCTCTCTGTGTTCGCATGATAGGCACCACTGCATGCCATGCACCAGGCCTCCTTTCTTGTGAGGCTGTCCCTCATGACATCTATGGAGTGCATAATTGAAGACTAAGTGAAAGGATTCCCTTAAGATCTGAATACCTTTGGTTGTTGTCGTACATCGTCTCTGTCTCTCTCTCTATGTGTTAAATGCAAACTGCTCAGGTCATGGTTTTGACAGCTTCTAGTATTTTCACTAGATCCAAAGCAGTGTCAAACCTGTTTTTACATTTAAATGTTTTCACTTGGTTTTACATTTTAATGTTAACAAAATAAGAAACAATACACATTATAAATGTTAGATAGCTACATATTTGTACTTCTTGTACAAACTAAGAAAATAATAGAACACTAATTTAGTTCTGTGACATATTGACACCTGAGCAAGACATGGGTGAGGGATAAAAAGGCAGGATATTAGTCACACAAAGCACTGCCAAAAAGTTTTAAAAACACAGATGTGGGGAAGCTCATGAAGACAGGCTCAGCTTTAGTCCACAGTATGCTAAATGGGAAACACTGGAGGATGGTACATGAGGGGTTTAAATAGGGAGAGAGTTAATTAGAAGCAGGTGATCGTGATGGTTGATAAGTGTGTGATTGTGAACCGAGCAGTGGTCGTGGTAGGTGATTTGTGCGGATATGTGTGTACGTGTCTGTGTCTGCGTTCCTGGTTCGGTGCGGACCAGAACCTGACAACTTGTTTCCACTTGATATCAGAATTAGTTGAAGAGAATAGCTGGTCCTGTCCTTTATTGCAACTTAAATATAAACATGCTTTTGAGGGACCCTCTGGAGAATGTCTGAGGGGTACACAAGAGTTTAATTCTTATAAACTTTTTCAAGGGCAATTATGTAAACAACCCTCCTTTTTTTCCATATTGTTCTTTGAAGTTTCCACCATTATGCTCAAATTACACATGACATTATAAAAGCTAGTCACCTATGAACCTGCGGGCTTATATAGAAGGGAAAATAAACTATGGACTATTTGTGCTCTGCATTCTTGCGTATTTATTTATGCTAGGCTGTACATAATGCAGCCTTAAAAACATAGGATAAAAATCCCCATGTAACACAATTCAGGTTCTGTCTAAATACATGGCTAGCTAGCTAGTTATTTTACAATCCCATTTAGAACATATATCGTCGTGAATGTCCTGAACAAAACACGCTGTACCTAATCCCCATAAATGACATATCTCTCACTGAATAAAAACTTGTATGCTTCAACAGTATACAGTGGTAGAAATGGTGATCACCTTTAAAAGGATTTCTTACTGTAGGCCTATTATAAACAACATGGAGGAAATTAAAATAAAAATACTCGAGTCAGGTGTCTGTTGAATTCCGAGCGATATATATATAGAGGTTGGAAATTGGTTGTCTAAAAATGAATTGTGATTGTTAAGTCACATAGATGTAAGTGGACATGAAGGGAAAAAATAGTGTGGGTGCCAAGTATGGTGATTGTATTTTTAAAGCTGTAGGAAATGTTACATTCAGAATGTTTGTGAGGCAAAAAAAAAAAAAAAAGATATAATTACTATCCATGGTATAATTGACTGTGTTGCAGACAACATAGGCAGGGATTAGACTGAAAAATGTCAGAGTATTTTTAATGCTCTTTATTGCTGTCATCAGAGGTTATGCAGCCATATCCTCCCGAGCAAGTACGGCTTCTAATCCTAACAGTTTGGCCGCCTGCAGACACAAATAAAGTGTTGAGCAATATTTAATTACATCTACTTGAAATGCATATTTAATTGCATTGTTAGTATTTATGGAAAACAAGTGTTAGGATTGCTCTGCTCCATTGCAGACTTTCTCACTCTAGCAACTGTGGATTCCATCTCCTCAATCAGTTGGCCCATATCATATTCACAGGAACCATATTCCATCTTTATAAAAGAATTCAGTTTCACCTCCAACTATGAAGAGAAACAGTGTTAAGCAATATTTAATTACATCTACTTGAAATGCATAGTTCATAGCATTGTGAGAATTTATGGAAAACAAGCGTTAGGATTGCTCTGCTCCACTGCAGACTTTCTCACTTTAGCAAACACGGCTTCCAGGTCCTCAATACACTTATCCCTCTCATTGATATTCAAATCTTTAGGTTCCACCTGTAGATATGAGTAGAAATATTGTTGAACAGTATTTAAATACATTTAATTGAAATATGACTTTAATTACATTTTGATACATTTGTAATTTATAATTTGTATTGGACTGGAAAGGAAACAAATACAATTTTTATCGCATAGCCATAATCACATAGCCTGCAGGCCTAATGATGTAAAAATGTGCCCCCAAACATCAAATGTTCAGCAGAAATAACAGGACCTGACACACTAAGGTACCGTAGACCCATTCAAATTGTGCTATTGGAATAATAAATTCCAATGCATTCAGTCATTTTAGCTAGTGTTGATTTTGATTCTTGCCACAATTATACTAATAATCAGTGTTACAACTCAGCATGCAAAGTCACCGAACAGTCGACTGTTAATTCTATAGTAAGGAGAATGTAAAACAAACAAACAAAAAACCCACCAACAGTATTTTTTTTTTCCTGTAACTGACAAAGATTGCATATGCTAAATGTATGTGTCCTAAATATATTCTAAATACATTTACATTAGTGTTTTTAATTAATTTCTCGAACATTTGTTGAAATGCATTTGTAATTTATATTCAGAGACATTCAGTGTACTTAAGTACAAGCATTCAATTAGCATCACTGTTCACCATAGCTGTTTTTCCATTTTTTGTGGCTTTTGTCCATTGCCACAGTATGGCTTTAAATCATTTGTCTTGGTTCTACTTTACTTACTATGGCTGATTGAGTTCTCTCGGTAGTGAAGTCCTTCTTCATTAAACGCTTTGGTCTAGTAACTGTTTAAAAAGTAACAGAAAATGTCTTATTAGCGTTGTATAGATACTTAGAACACTGCTACGTAGATCTCTCTCTCTCAGACAGACACACACACACACACAGTTCATCCAAGAAGTCATCCTCTATTCTGGAAGGGTTCTGGGCTCGTGTTTTTTCGTTTTTCTTTTTCCCATATTTACCAAATATCCCGTGCTTTTCCTTTTCATATTTCTCAGAAGGAACATGTTCCTTGCGTCTTGGATTGCAATTGTAACTACCGCACTGACCCATAATAAATTTAGTGTACCCGTTATCTGTGATCTGTAGTCTAAAAATGGGTCACAGAAATTGTTCATTTGAAAAATCTGTTCTTTGACTACATCATATTCGCTTAATTGATGCGGCTGCATTATGACATCACACGCCACCCACTGAAATAAAAGCTGAGGATGTCATTGCAGAGGTAGGAGGAGCCAGAGTAGAATATTACAGAATATTACATTGCTTGAATAGTGGCTCTGTCTGCCCTGGGGGTATTATTGAAACCCAAAGGCTGAAAGGATGGGGAGAGAGAGAGAGAGAGAGCGAGCGAGCGAGCATGTGTGAACATATTCTTGTCACGGTACGCCCCCCCCCCCCCAAACGTCTCCCCGTGTGTGTTTGCTTGTGTGTGTGTGTGTGTGTTCATCCGTGTGGCCATGCTCCCTTGTGTTTCACGGCTGCCCTTCATTGTGTTGTTATTGTTTGCGTATATAAGTCCTTTGTGTAAACGTTAACGTTGTCAGTGTTTGATCCCACGATAGCCTTAGTGCTACGTTGTCTTCCATGTCTCTAAATAAACATCGTTATATGCATCATTGCTCCTCTTTTGTATCCTGCCAAGCCTCCCTGTGTTACAATGATGGTAAAATTGGATAAAATACTAGATCATAGATTGCAGTCTGAAGTACTTTTGACCTGCTGAGAGTTAGCCTGATTTGACTTAGCCTGTTCCTAACCTTTGTTTAGTATGTTGCATAAAAGCTCATGGAAATATTTCAGATGTAATATACATGTAACTGACCTAGTAGAGCAAAATTACAGAATTGTAAGGAGGAAGTGACGTTCTTGGGGCATATCATTAAAGGGGAAAATACACACAAGCTGTCTCAAAACCGACCACAAGCCATAATTTCGCTACCTAAACCATAGTGGCATACTCCCCTCTTACTGTTTTAGTCCCACACGCATTACATCGAATACTGCAGGACCAAAGAGTGTCACACTTATCAGCCCAGTGGTAGCTGAGATACCACACCACCCTCTTAGATATGCCTAATATAACTGTCAAAAGGTGTATAACACTGAACCCAGCTACACTCCTTCCTAGGGAGGAGGATGGAGATCCACAAGACTGCACAGCAGTCTTAGCTGAAGTATATATACCGCGGGTTGATCTCTTTGAAGAAGCCATAAGTAACCCAGACCTATGCCTCTATGTGGATGGGTCAGCATGCAGGGACGACACAGGGGTCAATAGGGAAGCATACGCGGTAGTAACAGATCATGAAATACTTAAAACAGAAGTATTACCATCCTCCTATTCAGCGCAGGCTGCTGAACTAGTAGCACTGACGGAAGCATGCAAACTAGCTGCAGACAAAACTGTTAATGATTTTGGAGCCATATGGAAACATAGGCAATTCCTGACAAGCTCGGGTAAATATATTAGACATCACCATCTTGCTAGAAGCCATTTCGCTGCCAAAGACAATTGCAGTTGTTAAGTGTGCAGCTCACAGGACTACAGAAGACCAAATCAGCAAGGGGAATACTTTTGCAGATAGAGTAGCAAAGGCAGCTGCAACTAAAACCGCTGTGCAAGCAATACAGGAAACCGCTGCTACCCCGCAGGCCACATTATGGGAAATTCAGTCAGGGGCTACCGCCACTGAAGGCACCAGGTGGAGACAACTAGAACCTCCTGTTAACAACCCACGCTGCTGTCAAAATAGAAGGACGAGGAACCTGGGTACATCACACACACCGTAAGAAGGCTCCGACACCAGCCCCAACTCCAAGCAGCAGCACCCAAACAGACTAGGTCAGAACTGTGTTGAGTAGGGTGTTAAAGGCAAGGCCTACCCTTTCGACACTCGGAACCGTCAAGAGACGGTAGAGAAAATCAGACACAGCTAACGCAGTCAGAACATAGACTGAATATTAATATGGATGAAGAATCCCATGACTTATGAGAAGACTTGTTACCATTTCAGGGTCCCAACGCCACTGAAGCAGAATGATTAGCAGCTAAATGCCAACAAAATACAGCGTGTATGTCAGCCATTGTGCATGCCCAACATATCGAGCAAGAGTACCTGGTGTGCCAGCACACCAGTGTTCCAAGGACTGTAATCCCTCTGAAAAACGCAGACGTAGGAGAAGTGAATATGACAATCTCTATGTGCCAGGTTATTAACCAGACCTCAAACTGTCCCAGTCCCACTAACCCCGCACCACCGAAAATGATGCTGCATGTGGCAGCTAGTAAGGGTGAGATATTTGTATAGCAGATGAAGCAGCAGGTGCCGGAAGTCTGGTCCAGATGCATCGATTATGTGCAGGTGCACAGCAATGGCACTTGCAGTGACTCCAATAGCAGTTCCCTGTGGAATTGCTCCATGACAACCCTGCAGGGGTATTGGAATGTAATGTGGGTCGGTGGTTCGGTGGCCTATGGTGAATTGCCACAGAACTGGACTGGTTGTTGTTATCCAGCTGTAGTGCGCCCAAGGACGCAGGTGTATACACTTCCCCATGCCAAGCAGCACAGGGTGAGGAGAGACATAACCAGCACAGACTATTGTGGTAGAATTCTGAGGGACCCATGGACCACTCCGGGTGAAACCATTGGTTGGTCCCTTTTCCTGGGCGGTGGCACAGTAGCAGCCCTGCAAAAGATCAATGGCTTAGCTTATCAGTTACTGCAAGTAGTTAATGACACCTTAGCAGCAATAGGTGCCTTAAAGATAGAACAACAAGTGATAAGGGCAGCAGTGCTTCAACATAGAATGGTATTAAATCTCCTAACCATGAAGGAAGGAGGAGTGTGCAAAATGATTAACACTTCCTGCTGTTTTTACATTCCAGATCTCAGCGCTAATATTACTGATTATATGAATCTTATGTGATCTGCCTTCACTCCGCAGCCTACAGTTCCAGTAGCGGCTGTAGCGTTGCCCATTCTGCTACTCATTCTTCTTCTTTTTCTTCTTCTTCTGTGTTTACCTCCTTTTTTGTCATTGCGTGTCAGACGTCTTTCTAGTGTGTTCACCATGCCAGCGCTCAGCGGCCATGCCAATGACCAACCCCAGCTCAGTGAAGACATTCTGCTCCCCAAGATGGGCGGTGCTGGTGATCCACATGAAGACATCGTAGTGCTATTTGCTGAATAAATGTGTGATAATGTGTGATATAGAATAAAGGGGGGAAATGTTGTGGGAATTTACCTTACTTCATTTTGTGGAAATTTACTTTGCTTTATTTTACTTTGCTTTATGTTTCTATAGTCACAGCATAACAGTCTGCAGATAAGCATGTGAGTCAGGTACACCAGCTGCTCACATACCGTTCTAACCATAGACATAGAAGAAGCCTTCAGCGCTCAGGCTAACCAAAACATGAATTAGCCGATACTCTGTAGGAGTTGTTTTTCTTTTTTTTCTCTTTCTTCTGTTCTCTGTATAAGGGGAGGGGGACCGTACTGCGCGTCAGTCCTTTTACTCTGTTATACAGGGGACAGAACTCAATAAAATTTTACTCTTTACTAAACAATGCATAAAGCTGTCTGTGTTTGATGTGCTCTCATTTTCCCACCACATCCATTTAGCAGTACTTCTGAATAACCGAAATGGCTTAAAACAGCTGAGGGGATATTTGAAACTGAGTGATAAGATGTTCAGCAATTTATATATCATAATACAAGGCAGGAAATTAAATTTGGCTGAACTGCACAACAGTAGCTGGCATGAAAAGTATGTCGTAGAGAGAGTAACAAAAAACTCAACCTCTCACCTCGCGCTCTGAAATGTCTCCGTCACTGTCTGTAGTGTCCTCTAGGATACTGCTGCCCTCACTAAAGTGTGTCACCCTGAGCGGGTCAAACATCTCTTGAACATAATGGAAAATCAGCTTCAAGTGCTGCACTGAGCAAGAGTGCACTGTAAATGGCCAGATATAAATGGCAATGTCAGTAGTAAATTTATATATGCAGTCATGGAACAGGTCCTATCTGTAGAGCACAGCTTTAAGGTGCATATTATGATGTGCTCTTACCAATCATCCTCCTGGCTGTGTCTTGCTCTTTTGGCCAAATGTTTCTCTTCCAAAGCAGACAGACCAGACTTGCTGCATATTACTCCGTGCACTATAAATAAACCACATGTATAATGCCTTGTAAACAATGGAACAAGGGAAATTTGAATTGTGACTACTCTGTTAAAGGGGCGGATAAGGCAACCCACCCAAACCCCCCCGAAAGCTGTTCTGTTATCTCTAATTGCTATGCAATAGTCCTGTGATTAACTCAAAGGCTGGAGAAGTTTCACCTTTCTCTACTTGAATCCTGAAGGCTGTTCGGTTCTGTCGCCCACAATCCATCCTGTGTAATTAAACATTCACATCATAACTCGACCCCGTGCAATAGGGCAAACTCACTCGGATGGGGGAAAGGATTACAGACTACCTGTACTGCTGACGCAACTCTGCGGCCATTCCAACAACATCCACATCCGCTTTGAAATACAAAAAAAAACATATTTATCTTCCACTCCACTCAAGGATGGCCACACTTGGAATTTCCCTTGGCACATTTAAAACATTGTGTGAGCCAGATAGCTTCTGTTTTCAACCTTCCAATGCTCTGAGTATTAGTGTTCCATGCATATGAGATGCTTCAACACGTCCATGCGTGTTGTAAAGAAACACAGTGTAAGCAGTATTAATGAAAGTGCATCTCTACCTCAAACTCACCAGTGTAACAATTACAGTTTGTGAAATCTAATTTTAAATGGCGATCAGCCTTCTTAACAAATCTCCAATAACAAATAAGCAGAACTCACCTTGTTAAGTGTTTGTGTGTGTGTGTGTGTGTGTGTGTGTGTGTGTGTGTGTGTAGTTTTAAGCATAGCAAGGCCCTTCAGGGTTGCCAGGTGGAGCCTTCCTGAAGACCCTGATACTGAAACAGCATTAAAAGCTGCAATGGCACTGTAGTTGTATTTATCTGCACTAATACAGCTTTGAACTATTGCACTCTTACATACAGTAAGTTTCTGTGTACCGGTGTACATTTCTGTGTACCTTTAGTAAATAAAGGGATTCTATTCTAATATTACAAGTGTTAGAAGTGCTGAAACTCCAAACAGTGAAGAAACCAGTGGAGCTTAATGACTGGTCAGATGAAGAGAGTGAAGTGAGGAGTTTCCTTCAGTGTCTGCCATGTCCCAGCTGAGGTGAGTGTGAAGCTTTTATTAGTACTATAGGAGTTGTGTTTAACTTTGAAACTGATGGTGTCACAGCCATTTGTGGCCGAGAGTCTAGAAGAGCATAATTGGCTGTACTCTTAGGGAGAGAGGGAGTGGCATACGCTCTCTCCCCTGTCAATTACAGAGACACCGTGCAATCAAGGGCGTCTATAAGTTCACGCGTCAGAAGGGGGAGGAAAAGACTATTTTCTGAGTACTTAGAATAACATTCCGTATTTGTTGGAGAACATTTTCTAGAGTGTTTTCATGTAGAGAGAGAAATGAGTGGCTAAAATGTCAGAAGCTTTAAGGAGACAAATGGGGAATACTATAACAGCTCTTTCCATGTGTTAGTGACACCAGCGTTCCCTCTTTTCCCAGATGGTAAAAAAGAGCCCTGACTCTTGCAAACTTCATTTTTTTGTAGAACAAAGAGAAAGATAAATAACTCGCTTTATGGCCTTTTTCCACTCATGCATACCAAGTCCAGTATGCATCCAAACATTGTCAGAATAGTAGGAGTGCAGACTTTGAAAAATGGTCTTGTCATGTAAACTCAGCAGCTTTGTCCCTGGTTGTCTAGTGGTTAGGATTCGGCGCTTTCACCGCCGCGGCCCGGGTTCGATTCCCGATCAGGGAAAAACCTCTTTTTATGCTCATATAAAACGACAGATTCTGCATTAAAACATAAAGTTTGTGTGAGTTGGAGTTGAGCCGACAGCCTAAGGATGACAGTTTTAACTTCTACTCTACCAACTGAGTTATTGAAAGCGACATGCAAGTAATCCCACATGTCCAAACACCAGTATGTTGGCAAGAAACACAGCCAGTTTTGGATGTTTCAATTGTTAAGTTCATTTGACACAAAGAAGAAAGATCGCATTGTATAAGTTGTTCAGCTACAAACAGATATATCTTTTGATGACATTTGGAATCATACTGGACTTTGTGTACATGAATGGAGAAAGGCCATAAATGGTTAGAATAACATTCAGTGCTTTTGGAGAAAAGTTTCGAGAGTTTTGTCATGTAGTGAGAGAAATGAGTGGCTGAAATATCAGGCATTAAAAGTGCAATTTGCACTCATGGAAAGAAAATTGCTTTCATGTGGACCGCATTGAGATATCGATCTGCCTGTGGAACATAACACCTCTTAAGAGGTTAGATTTGTGCTCTCAAGCTGCGATGGTGGTTTTCTCATGGCTTCTAAAAGAAGAGGCTGTGGTCAGGGTGGAGTGAGTCTTTGATAACCAAGATTGTTGTTGTTTTGGCCTTCGAATAGACAATGGCATTACCCAGTGTCAGGTCTTTCTCAGTAAACTGCAGAGAATGATATAGAGGGCAAGAAATGGTCAAGCAAAGTTTTATTGGGTGTGTGTCTGTAAAAAACACTACAGCTCTCTGATACATTTTTGGTTCAAGATTTAATCATCATGCAAATGATTGTGATTAATGCTTTGTCTGTTTAATTCAAATATTATACTATAAACCTAATATTTTAATAGGGTTGGCAACTTTCTAGATCCGATTACTACATGTGTGTGAAGTACAGGTGCTGTAGCTATACGGTATACAATTGTCCACAGTAGCCTAATTATAATATATACAACAAAAAATGCATCTAAAATAAACACCAGAAACCTGGACTAAGGGTGATGTACATAAGTGCATTAAATCTAGGTAGGACTGCTCAATAGGTAGGATAACAGCAGAACAATTGTCCCACCATATAAGCAAAATGAGAGCCTGCTAAGGCCGCCAAGAGGGTGCCAAAGACCATGTATTTATTTCTATTTGTTTTTTACCGATGTTATGTCAGTGGCAGCTCAGATTTCTGCATAGGGCCCCACACAGGCTTGGGCCAGCCCTGGTATCACGGTGTCGTGCACTGGAAAACCATCAAGCCTGTTGACTATGCTACCAGTGTTGTTGATGTAACTGTGCAAATAAACTGCAAACACAATTACTTTTAGAAGTATCATCCAGTTTGTTTTCACAATTGCCAAAATGTAATGAATCACAGCCAGTGTTCTAAAACAGAGCTGGAATGTATTCCTGGTTGATGCGCCCTGTTTCTGGTTCCAAAAAAAAAAAAAAAAAATTGGTGGATGAATTTTCAATGAAAGTGCTTCACTCAGCAGCCATTAATGATTCTTATATCCAGTATGAATAAATTTAAATTCCTATCCTTGTATCAGGTGCAGCAATTATGTGTAACAATTGTGAAGCAAAAAAGCAAAAGCAAAATTGTAATATAACAATATAGGTAATATAGAACTTGATCTAATGATATTAATTAGGCTATGCAAATAGCACAACTACTTCGTAGGCTTTTTGAAAGTTTGATCATGATCAAAGATCATGATCTTTGTTTTCTAAGTGTGTTTCCAAATTGCCTTTGACTGCTGTATGCCTAATTGCGGCATTTAACACCTCATTTCGTCTCTAATTTTTGACATGTACTCTTGACATAAGTCTTGCATAAGTGGAAAGTCGATCAGCCCCCGTTTAAAAATGATAAGCTTTTACTGTCATGTTAATAACATCACGCACACGCACGCATAATGCTTCGACTGTCCTACACTTTAAATATCTTTTGCACATTATGGAGGGTGAGCATAGTTACCAGTTCCCTTCATGCAAAAGGGTTGTCTTAGGTTACTGTAAAGTCTAATGCACATTTGGAATTATTAAAAGTAGTTTATAATCAATACGAAATTTTACTGGGAGCCAAAGTAAAGTAGCTAAGATATGATTGATGTGATCAAATTTTCTAGCTCTATTAAAAACTATGGCTGCTGCATTTTGAACTCGCTAGGCACTTTAGGCACTTAATAGCACAGCTAGATAGTAAGGGATTACAGTAGTCCAATATTGAAGCAATAAATGCATGGACTACCTTTTCTGTATTATGTGTGGAGAGCATGCTCCTAATCTTTGAAATGTTTCTAAGGTGGAGAAAGGGGGTCCTAGAAACATTATTTATTTACGTGAGCTTCGAACGAGAGACTGGGATCCATAACTCCAAGATCTTTAACTGTTAGAGAAGATGTGATTGGGAAACCATTGAGGTTCATTGAGTAATTAGAGAGTGGAGACCTAGCTGACTCTGGGCTTAATAGAAACACCTCTGAATGTCTCTGAATGTTAGAAATTAATTAAAAATACTAATGTCAATGTATTTACAACGCATGTATTTAGGACGTAATTTTTTCAATCACAACAAAATATGTTGTTGTATTTTTTGCATTATGCTTACTACAGAATTAACAGTCAACTGTTCAGTGACTTTGCATGCAGAGTTGTAACACTGCTTATTACTAGAACTGTGGCTAGAATCAAAATCAACGCTAGTGTCGTTCCTAAATCCCCAATCAGCTAGTCGTAAAGTTAACATTCAAATAGAAAATAAAGATGCAGACTTCAGAATTAGTTAAAGAGAATAGCTGAGAGAATAGAATAAATTATCCGTTACTACCCCTGTCTTTTATCATCCCTCCATCCCTCCATCCCATGCCATCTTCCTCTATTATTTGCTTTTCTATTTTGTTCTGGTATCTCCTTATCTCTTTTTAAAAAAAACATTGGCCAAAAGACTAACGAAAACACTGACATACTTAAGACCTTTAATATTTTTTTAAAATATAACATTAAAAGGAGAATGTTACTTATTTCACCCTGACTGTCCACTTATATATCTGTTTTGAGTATGATTTTCCTTGTTCAAGTGAAAACAGTAACAAATGTAGCATGTCACAAATATATACATGACTATGTATGAAAAATGAAAGACATCAACATGAAACACTGGAGCTGATTTCAGTTAAGCACCTAATTATGGAAACTATAAAGACTAACATTGTCATAAAAATGTTGTGAAAGTTAATGCTTAGAAGATTACAAGTGGCTAAGACATACCTTGTTATAGGCTGTGCTTACTGATGTACACCAGGTGGACATAGTGTCAAAGCAGAGGGTCTGATGGAGCAGGTGGAACATCAACATTTAAAACAAAAATGAACTGCTTGTATTTAGTGAACTAAATAAAGCATAAGCGTCCTATGCATGGCATACAGATCCCTATAAGCTTTGATAAAATCCATCCTCATGTAAAAGATGTATTGTCCCAATCATAGTAAGTGAAAACTATGACATAAAAAACTTTCTTTACCTAATATAAGCAGGCAATTATCTTTTAATTTGACCTACCCCAGTAAATCACGGTACCTAAGTTGATGAATAACAGGAATAATCACAAACTTCTAATGAAGCAAAGTAATATATAATTACAATTATAAAGGACTAATTTGGTTTGTCTCCCCCAAAGCCATTAGAATGTTCTTTATATAACAGGTGAAAATGACCTACACCAATGTGATATACAAACCAATCCTGCTTTTATTACACAGAAGAGCTGAGCAATTATGGGGAGGCACCCTAAAAAGTTGAGGGTGGAATTACCTGTCAATAAACAAAGTACAGAATAGATAAGCAAAACTATTCTGTTGCATCATCTTTGAAATGACTCTGCAAGGAAAATGTTGATATGAATAAATGCTTGTATTCCTTTCTGATACAAGTCAAAAAATATCTTTAAAGTGGGTCAAACATGAGAACTATGTGCATTCCTTCACAAACATATACAAATCAATGAAAAAATCTCCCCTAATATGTTTATATACACAAGTGTCTGTGGGAGCCCCAAAGCTATATTATGCATTCAAATAACAAAATATATATCACAGTCCCTACAAAAAATGAAAGTAAAAAAGCAAACAAACAACAAAAAGGGGAAAATCATAAATGAAAATATCCCAAAAATAATATACTAATGTCATGTTTGTAAGCAGCCCTGCTTTCCTGCTTCCTAAAATGATGACATATTTTAGGTACTCAGGCCACTGGAAACAAAAATATACACAACAGTTCTTCCACACATTTAGAGGAACCTGATTTTTTTGTTAGATAAATATGTGTCAGTTATGACCGTTAAAAAGACCTGAACAAAAAAAATGTTTGGATTTTTATTTCCTGTCACCTTTCATCACGGGCAACATAAAAATTCACACTACTGCAATATCGCTAACATGTTACTGGCATGCGAATAAGACACCTGAGCACAGAGAGAAACCCAGTGTTATGAGTACAGTTGACATTGGAACTAGCTAGATAGCTCATATTAAGACACTTCTTTGGAGAACACGTGCTAAAGTGTTTTCCCCACAATCTATATGCATAATTTATTTGCCAACTGTGACCAGAGAGAGAACATACCTTACTCACAGCCTAGGACATGCATGGATTTTGATGAGGACTGCATATGCCTGGGATCAATTCAAACACGTCATGACGATGATATAAAACCTGATGAAACAAGCTTGACAAGCAGCAGTTCCGTATTTCCGTGAAAGTATCAAGCACAGATGAAGACGTTTCTATGGTTATCTCGGTTTTATAAATATTAGCCTATAGAGTTGGGCTTAGTACGTGAATAAAAGATGGAATTAAACATGCATAAATTACGGTGTCCTGGAAAACCCATCGTGCTGCAAATACACAAAGCATATTCATCAAAGTGGTAACACACTTTAGAAATGCGGTGCAAATTTAGAAAACGCATACAACTTCAGGAACAAATCCTGTCACAACACAACGGAAGTGCAGTTTCCGGAGGACACGGAAAGGGGTGGACTTCTATGAGATTAGCGTGAAGTCTATTGGAAGTAGTGACAACTGAGTAAAAAGGGTTGTTTTTTTTCCAGTTACCACGGTGTTATCAAGGGTAGGTATGTGATACAGAATGGAAGACTGACCTATTCATGCTCTGCATTCTTGCATATTTATTTATACATAAGGCAGCCTTAAAAAACATGGGATGGAAATCCCATTTAACAAAATATGCACTGTTTTACAGTCAGAGTGAAATAAGTAACATTCTCCTTTTAATATATATATATTTTAAATGTTAAAATTCTTAACTATGTCAGTTAAGCTGCCAAAAATGCCCCTTTTGAAATTTGTATTTCTAATGTCACAAGAACACTTTATTGACCTATCTCTGCCTATTCAGCCTATAGAGGTTTAGCACACCCACTTAAATTGCCTTTCTCAGGCATTTCAGCTCTGAGTACCTTTTGAATGAAGCACAATACAGGGCAGCCAATCATAAAGGAGCTCATTTATCTTACATCCGTCTTAAAGGTGCAGTAGCAACAGGTGCCTGTTGAATTCCAAGCGATATCTATAGAGGTTGGAAATTGGTTGTGTAAAAAAAAAAAAAAAAACAGGCTGAAAACGAGTCGTTTCCGCTCTGTGAATTGGGAGAAAGGGACAGTGTGTGGAAGCCCAACCCCAGTCATATAGGTTTGCTTCTAACAGTACCATTACCATCACCCACTCTGGTGCACTAGTTTGAGTGTATTAGAACTAGTAGCAATGCTGAAGCATTACATGTATCTATAACACATATTCTGACCATGATGAAGTGATAGGTTTGTTAAGGCAAACTGTGTATGCAATACATGTTGCTTAGGTCAATTGCTCCAATTGTACACAACTCTAAAGCTACACAACTGGACATTAGTTAAAGTCTACACAGTGTCAGTCATGTGAAGTACAACTGAAAGTTCCCCTGTTGTATTCTTCCAACAATCAAGTTCTGCGTAAGTGGGGGCAAAATAATATGACCTTCACATCAAAGAACATTTTAAACAAATGGACTGTATGTACATCTTTTTTCTAATGTTACAAATGGAGTCTAAAGTTATATCTCTTGCTCTATAGCACTTGCTCAAACCTTTCCTTTAGATTCCTTTTGTACACACTACAGACTGTGACCTCGAGATGCTTGAATGAATGTTGAACATTCACACTTGTGTATGAGTGCCGATTGTTAGCTAATGCATCATGATGAGCCTATCCTTTTTGAGTTACTTACTGAGATCATTCTCATAGCAAGTTCATTACACCTTGTGTACTCGATGTAGTGCGGTGAGCAGTTTCAATCTTAGTTACAATCTTAGTTATCAAAGACTCACTCCACCGACCAAAGCCTCTTCTCTTAGACAACATGACAAAACCATCGCAGCTTGAGAGCAAAAATCGAGCCTCGTAAGAGGTGTTATGTTCCATAGGCAGATTGACATCTTAATGCGATACACATGAATTTTCTTTGCATACATGTACATTGCACTTGTAATGTTTCTGATATTGCTTCTCTCCTGAATAGCTCAGTCAGTAGAGCATCAGACTTTTAATCTGTGGTCCCTGTTCAAGTGAAAATATTGTTCTTTGCCACTAAAGTGCGCTTGAGAAGTTTCTTGAAATACCTCTAGATCAACCTAAGTCAAGGGACAGGACCCTGTTGCCTTGAGCCTTGCCGATTAAACTGACATTTCACATCCATTTCCCCCAGCTGTGATGCTGTGCATTGGCTGTCATCCCAGGTTAGGCTAGCTAGTTCTGCTGGCAAGCTTGAAATATCAAAATCCTTCCTACTTAAAAAAAAAAAATCACTTCTGAGCCTATCCTTTTTGAGTTAATTACTGAGATCATTCTCACAGCAAGTTCATTAGACCTTGTTCACTCATTGTAGTTCGGTGAGCAATTTCTATATTGGATGAGAGAAGGAGCAGACTTGTTCAAGTCACAGAATCCATTCAAACTTAAACAACAGGAGCTTGTCAGTGGAGGGTATACTTGCTCACACCTTTCTTTTCAATTCCTGTTGCATAAGGGAATAAGGGACAAGGGAAGTGTGAAGGAAATATTGTTGTGTTTCTTTCTCTATCATTGTAAAGCGTGAGAAAGCTTAGCATAAGATTAGAAGAACAGGACGTTCCCTAGAGAACGTCCTTGAAGAAATACACTCCTTCCAAGGAGTTATCTGGTCTCAGCAGAAGCAAACCCTCCCTCGTTCTCTCGAACGCTACGGCTAGTATATAAGGGGAGGGAAATCACCCAAAGGGGAGCGAAGCAAATAGGCACGCTCATTTTTTGAAACTAATAACTCAATAAAATCTTCTTATCCACATCTGACTCCTTGTTTGCTGAATTTCCACCACAGAATTTGGCGTAGTCGGCAGGATCAGCGAGAGGCACCATGCGGAGCGGCGGTGACTAAACTTCGAGGACGCTCCTCAGAGAGAAAACTGAGCTGGAGGAAGAGGGAAACCCACAAGAATACGGGAAAGTACCTAACCAGGGAGTGATGTCCCGCTTGACTCCGGTGGTGTGCTCCGCCTGATCTAACGAACAGAAAGTAAGTGGTGAAGTTCAGTAATTTAATCCTAGAAGAAAGTGACATAGTGATCCGCCTGAGTCTACCCTGGGGTGGGTCTGTAAAGTAGCATAGTATATGAGATACTAGGGCTTAAAAATAGGGTCTAGAGGACTCCGGAGTCTGGGACTCCGCCAGCCTTAGAGAATAGGCACACTGAGTAGACGTACTAGTGTAAGAAATAGGCCCGGGCCGACAGAACACCCCGCAGGGAAAGGAGTGGACTCAGTATACTAGCACGATTTGCTGGAGTGGAACTAATCCATATCGGGGGTAGATGGTGTGGATAATAAGATAAAAAATAGGAAAATTGTAGAGAGTAGGTAAGTTTCCTTTGTTCGTTTGTTACCTGAATCCAAAAGTAAAAAAAAAAAAAAAAAAAATGGGTGCGGGCAATAGTAAGGAGTATGAGTTCGGTAAGGACAAGCTCTCCAGTAGCCTATTCTTTCAAATGAGTAAAGATTATGGGGAACATGTAAACAAACATGTCCCGTTTTGGATTAAACATTATGGGTTTAATACCTCAGGGACGCTGAGTGTTGCATACCTGTTAAAATTAATTAAGAGAGTCGAGGTCAAACCTAGAGAAGCTGATAAGAAAGCACGGAAATATTTGACAAAAACAGTGAGGATATGCTAGAAAAGGCAAAAATGTGGTTAGAAGAAGCTGAGAAAAGGCAGAAGAAACAGGAAGGGCAAAAGAAATGTAATAATGAAGTGTCTCAGTGTGTTTCCTTAGCTGATCCTGACCTCGATGCCGCCCCGCCGAGAGCCCCCAGCTGATTCAACAACCACAAGCATCAGGAAACCCACCTCCTTATCCCGAACCAGGGACTTCATCGCTAACATCAAAGCCGTCTCCATATGACGAACCAAGACGGCAACTGGAGACAATAACCTCACCAGTGGCTCATCACACTCGAAGTCACGCCACTATAAAGCCATCCGCAGGGCCTGACAGAGGCTATGCCCCACAGTTCCCGATGGTGGAAGTGTCAGGACCTGAGGGAGTGATTATGGTCCACCGTCACTGGACTACAGACGACATCATGAAAGCGGCCGACGGCCTGAGCAAGCCAGGTGACATCGGCGGACGACGCTTCGGACAAGAACTGATGGCATTCGTGCAGTCCTGCAGACCAACACAGGCTGAACTGAGACGGTTGTTGATGATGCGGAAGAAGCAGAGGAAGAGGAAAAGGAGGGAAAAACGAGTGGATGAAAGAGCAGGAATGCTACAACTGTGGAAAGCTTGGACATTTTGCCAGAAACTGTCCGGAGGAGGATAACTCATATGACGGGGGCACAGACCTGGATCCCACTATCCACGAATGACGGGCGGTGGAGAGGCAGGACAGCAGCGGACCACTGAGTGAAGACGGCAAAAGGGAAGTAACAAATTTAAATTACCAACTATTACAGCAGATTAGTAAAGGGCCAAGAGGCCTCCCCGAGGTAACTGTGAAAGTAGAGGGAAAAAATGTTAGGTTTTTGGTTGACAGTGGTGCCACCCACTCAGTGTTAAAAGAAGGTTTAATAGAATGTAAAATGAGAACAGGATATGGGATAACAGTAATTGGAGTAGGGGGTCATCCCATTGATGAAAGGATGTCCGAGCCTCTCCAATGTAGTTTAGGAAGCAGCCAATTCAAACACAGCTTTTTGGTGTCAGAAACCTGTCCAATTAATTTGTTAGCTAGAGATTTAATGTGTAAACTCGGGTGCACAATTAGCAGCAACCCAGAGGGGTTATTTGTTATGTGGGAAACACCTACACAGGGAGTCCAGCTAGAGGCAGGAGTCCCTTTGTACGTGTATGAATTGCAGTGCACTGCTGGGGAAGTACTAACACATTTTATGACTGAAGTTACTAACACGCTACCTGGTGAGCTGACTAGCGCACATGTTGACCCAGACTGGCAGAGAGTAGGGTTGTGGACAAAACGCATGTTGAGCACAACTGATTGGATAAAAGGACCCCAGTGTAAAGTCATGTACAGCCCAAGCATAGATGTGTGGAAAATGCCAACCCCGTATAGGCTAAATTGTAAAAGGGGGGTTGAGCTTGTAAGTCCTAATATAGTAATTATGGCAGCCTCTGTTACCCTCTCAGAGGAAGAGGAGGAGGAATTGAAAACAGTTCCTGCAGGATTATGGGCACAGGGAAAAAATGATGTGGGCTTAATAAAAGGATGTGAGCCTGTCCACATCACCCCAAAATCTGATTACAGACCACACCAGCACCAATACCCTCTAAAACCAGAGGCAGTGGAGGGTATCAGGCCTGTGTTCCAATCATTAAAACAAGCAGGAGTTATCGTACCATGCCCAGACTCACCAGTACGTACTCCAATTTTCCCAGTTAAAAAGCCAGGGAGAGATGAATGGAGATTTGTGCAGGATTTGCAGGCTGTCAACACGGCAGTACACCCTAGAGCCCCAGAAGTTCCAAACCCGCACACCATTCTCTCTCAGATCCCACCAGACAGTAAGTGGTTCAGTGTAGTTGATTTGGCCAACGCTTTCTTTAGCGTACCTGTGCACAAGGATAGCCAATTTTGGTTTGCTTTCACTTTTGAAGGAAAGCCATACACATTCACGAGATTGTGTCAAGGGTATTGTGAATCACCAACCATTTACAATGCCGCCTTACACCGAAGCCTAGAGGCTTTAGAACTCCCTAAGGGAATAGCCTTGCTGCAATATGTTGATGATCTTTTGATTTGTGGGAGAACACGAGAAGCGTGTAAACAAGCCACGGTGGCACTGCTACATCATTTAGCAGGGGAAGGCCACAAGGCATCCAAATCCAAATTACAGTTTTGTAAGCAGCAAGTGCATTTTTTAGGACATGACATCACTGAACAAACGCGCATGCTGACTAAAGACCGAGTGAATGCCATTTTGACTATACCAAAGCCCATGACGAAAAAACAACTGTTGTCCTTTTTAGGAATGTGTTCCTATTGTAGGACATTCATACCATCCTATGCAGAACATGAGGGACCACTCAGAGATATAATACCGACCAAAGGGTCAAATTCCTCACAGCTGGAATGGACACCGGAAGCTGAGGCGGCCTTCACAACACTGAAACAGCTGTTACAAGTCATGCCAGCGTTAGGCATTCCCGACCCAAACAAACCATTTGAACAGACAGTGGATGTTAAAGGGCAATATATGACAAGTGTATTGACACAAAAACATGGGGACAAACAAAGGCCGGTGGCCTACTTCTCAGGAAAATTAGATACAGTCGCAGCAGGCCTACCTTTATGTGTAAGAGCTGTGGCAGCCGCCGAGAAGGCACTAGTGGCTTCCAGAGACATAGTAGGCTACGCCAAGCTTACCCTACATGTGCCTCATGCAGTGTCAAGAATACTGCAAGATCAAAAAGTGGCACATTTGTCCACTCAGCGATGGCTTAGGTACCACACTGCCTTATTAGACATGCCAAATGTTACTGTGAAACGATGCACAACTCTAAACCCCTCCACTCTATTGCCTACAGAGGAGGAAGGAGAGCCCCATGACTGCCAACAGGTGTTAGAAATTGCAACATCTCCCAGAATAGATTTAAAGGAGGAACCAATACTTAATGCGGACCTGGAATTGTTTGTGGACGGTTCAGCTAAACGTGACTCTCAAGGCACTAATCGAGCAGCATATGCTGTTGTGTCACACACAGAAGTGGTGAAAGCAGAACCACTCCCATCTAATTACTCAGCGCAGGCAGCTGAACTTGCTGCACTCATACAGGCGTGTAAACTAGCACAAGATAAGACCGTGAACGTCTGGACCGATTCCCGGTACGCGTGGGGAGTGGCACATGACTTTGGGGCTATTTGGAGACATCGTAACTTCCTTACGAGCTCAGGAGCAAAGATAAAGAACCATTGCCTAGTAGCAGAACTGTTGGAAGCAATCCAACTACCAAAGAAAGTGGCCATCATAAAATGTGCAGCACACACAAAAGCAGGGGACCCTGTGTCGAGAGGAAACGCTTATGCAGACAAAGTAGCTCAACTCACAGCCACACAACCAGTCCATACACAAATGGCACAAATAGATAATGGAACCAGGATAACAACCAAAGATATCCAAAAACAAGCTACTCCACAAGATTATGTGAAATGGAAAAAAGGGGGGTGCAAACAAATAGGCGGGATATGGGTACACCCAGAGATAAACAAACCCTGTCTCCCCACGGCTTACATGAAAGGACTAATTGAGATTGCTCATGGGAGGAGTCACATGAGCAAAGGGGGGATAGTGGAAAGTATAACAAAATATTGGTATGCACCAGGAATAAACACACACACCAGTAAATTTTGTTCCCGATGCTTGGTATGTGCACAAAACACACCACACGGGGACAATCATACCAAACACGCACCCGCCGGACACCCGCCGCCTAGTGAGCCATTTCAACATTGGCAAATAGATTTTGTAGAACTAACACCAGCTGAAGGAAAGAGGTACATGCTTGTGTGTGTGTGCATGTTTAGTAAGTGGGTGGAGGCCTTCCCAATGGGAAAACAAGATACTGATGCAGTAGCAAAAGCGCTACTGAGAGAAATTATTCCCCGGTGGGGGTTACCACAACGAGTGTCCAGTGACAATGGGACACCCTTCGTACACGAAGGACTAAAAGCTCTGACTAAATACCTAGGGGTAGATATGAGAAAACACTGCAGCTATCACCCTGCTAGTGCAGGGGCAGTAGAACGGACAAACGGCACCATTAAAGGAGGTCTAGCTAAATTAACGCAGGAAACAGGCATGAATTGGGTAAAATGCCTTCCCCTCGTCCTGTGGCAATGCCGAACCAGACCGCAGGCACGAACAGGCTTATCAACTTTTGAGAGTGTTTGGACGGCCTCCCAACACGGGGCTAGGACCGCCCGACTGGGATACTAACCTGATCAATGAATCACTTTTGCAGTATTGTGTGTCTCTGCACAAATCTCTCTCCCATGTGTCTAAGCAGGTGAAGGCAGTTCTTCCCGAGGTGACGGATACTCCACTCCACACCCACCAACCAGGTGATTGGGTGCTGATAAAGGACTTCAGAAGGAAGCGGTGGAACCAGCCCAGGTGGAGAGGACCATTCCAAGTGCTGCTGACGACTAACACCGCCGTCAAAACCGACGGACGAGCAACGTGGATACACCACACTCATTGCAAGAAGGCGCCAGAACGACCTGAGGACTCATGATGAATTCTCTGTTTGTCACTATCCTACTCACTACTCTCGCCCCGATCGCGGGACGACAACTCCTGCCAGAGGAAAGATGCAAAGGCAATATCGCTTGTGCAATGGCATTGGTGACGGCAACCACTGCAGCCTTGAATAAGATTAATGGTTTAGCGTGGCAAGTCCTAACTCTGGCCAATAGGACTGAGACGATTTTTACACTCCTAAACCAAGAATTGCACCAGATTCGCCAAGTAGTCCTGCAGAATAGAATGGCCTTAGATTTGCTCCTAGCCGAGGAAGGTGGGGTGTGTAAGAAGATAAATGTATCATGTTGTTTTCACATCCCAGATTATTATGATAATATAACAGACCTGATTACACATATGAAACAGGACATCCAGGAGCCGTCCCCAGCAGACAATTCATGGTTCTCATGGTTCACCTCGGCCCTGGGCCCGTGGGGACACTGGGCAATGACGGTGCTTTTTCCTGTGCTCATTGTCGTATTGATGGTTATGTGTTTCCTGCCATGTATTATGAATTGTTGTGTCACCTGGGTGACTAATCTTACTCGTGTACAGTATCAACTGTTGCAAGAACTGCCAGAGGGGGTGGATGAGGATTCTGAGGAATTTAATGACCTCCAGGCACTATTCATTGAAAATTAAAGTCTAGATGATGTTGATGATTGACAAAGAATCAAAGGGGGGAAGTGTGAAGGAAATATTGTTGTGTTTCTTTCTCTATCATTGTAAAGCGTGAGAAAGCTTAGCATAAGATTAGAAGAACAGGACGTTCCCTAGAGAACGTCCTTGAAGAAATACACTCCTTCCAAGGAGTTATCTGGTCTCAGCAGAAGCAAACCCTCCCTCGTTCTCTCGAACGCTACGGCTAGTATATAAGGGGAGGGAAATCACCCAAAGGGGAGCGAAGCAAATAGGCACGCTCATTTTTTGAAACTAATAACTCAATAAAATCTTCTTATCCACATCTGACTCCTTGTTTGCTGAATTTCCACCACAGAAGTCATTTTGGAACAAACCTGTGAGGCAACTGTCTTTGAGGCAAAGTGTCTGTATCCAGGGAAGAACATGTGCATGTTCAAGTGCTTGCCCTGTACTTCATTCTCTGAAGTTTACTGAGAAAGACCTGACAGCAGTTGAACACGTTTGGTTGTTGTCTGCTACCTTGTCTCTGTCTCTCTCTGTGTTCGCATGATAGGCACCACTGCATGCCATGCACCAGGCCTCCTTTCTTGTGAGGCTGTCCCTCATGACATCTATGGAGTGCATAATTGAAGACTAAGTGAAAGGATTCCCTTAAGATCTGAATACCTTTGGTTGTTGTCGTACATCGTCTCTGTCTCTCTCTCTATGTGTAAAATGCAGACTGCTCAGGTCATGGTTTTGACAGCTTCTAGTATTTTCACTAGATCCAAAGCAGTGTCAAACCTGTTTTTACATTTAAATGTTTTCATTTGGTTTTACATTTTAATGTTAACAAAATAAGAAACAATACACATTATAAATGTTAGATAGCTACATATTTGTACTTCTTGTACAAACTAAGAAAATAATAGAACACTAATTTAGTTATGTGACATATTGACACCTGAGCAAGACATGGGTGAGGGATAAAAAGGCAGGATATTAGTCACACAAAGCACTGCCAAAAAGTTTTAAAAACACAGATGTGGGGAAGCTCATGAAGACAGGCTCAGCTTTAGTCCACAGTATGCTAAATGGGAAACACTGGAGGATGGTACATGAGGGGTTTAAATAGGGAGAGAGTTAATTAGAAGCAGGTGATCGTGATGGTTGATAAGTGTGTGATTGTGAACCGAGCAGTGGTCGTGGTAGGTGATTTGTGCGGATATGTGTGTACGTGTCTGTGTGTGCGTTCCTGGTTGGGTGCGGACCAGAACCTGACAACTTGTTTCCACTTGATATCAGAATTAGTTGAAGAGAATAGCTGGTCCTGTCCTTTATTGCAACTTAAATATAAACATGCTTTTGAGGGACCCTCTGGAGAATGTCTGAGGGGTACACAAGAGTTTAATTCTTATAAACTTTTTCAAGGGCAATTATGTAAACAACCCTCCTTTTTTTTCCATATTGTTCTTTGAAGTTTCCACCATTATGCTCAAATTACACATGACATTATAAAAGCTAGTCACCTATGAACCTGCGGGCTTATATAGAAGGGAAAATAAACTATGGACTATTTGTGCTCTGCATTCTTGCATATTTATTTATGCTAGGCTGTACATAATGCAGCCTTAAAAACATAGGATAAAAATCCCCATGTAACACAATTCAGGTTCTGTCTAAATACATGGCTAGCTAGCTAGTTATTTTACAATCCCATTTAGAACATATATCGTCGTGAATGTCCTGAACAAAACATGCTGTACCTAATCCCCATAAATGACATATCTCTCACTGAATAAAAACTTGTATGCTTCAACAGTATACAGTGGTAGAAATGGTGATCACCTTTAAAAGGATTTCTTACTGTAGGCCTATTATAAACAACATGGAGGAAATTAAAATAAAAATACTTGAGTCAGGTGTCTGTTGAATTCCGAGCGATATATATATATAGAGGTTGGAAATTGGTTGTCTAAAAATGAATTGTGATTGTTAAGTCACATAGATGTAAGTGGACATGAAGGGAAAAAATAGTGTGGGTGCCAAGTATGGTGATTGTATTTTTAAAGCTGTAGGAAATGTTACATTCAGAATGTTTGTGAGACAAAAAAAAAAAAAAAGATATAATTACTATCCATGGTATAATTGACTGTGTTGCAGACAACATAGGCAGGGATTAGACTGAAAAATGTCAGAGTATTTTTAATGCTCTTTATTGCTGTCATCAGAGGTTATGCAGCCATATCCTCCCGAGCAAGTACGGCTTCTAATCCTAACAGTTTGGCCGCCTGCAGACACAAATAAAGTGTTGAGCAATATTTAATTACATCTACTTGAAATGCATATTTAATTGCATTGTTAGTATTTATGGAAAACAAGTGTTAGGATTGCTCTGCTCCATTGCAGACTTTCTCACTCTAGCAACTGTGGATTCCATCTCCTCAATCAGTTGGCCCATATCATATTCACAGGAACCATATTCCATCTTTATAAAAGAATTCAGTTTCACCTCCAACTATGAAGAGAAACAGTGTTAAGCAATATTTAATTACATCTACTTGAAATGCATAGTTCATAGCATTGTGAGAATTTATGGAAAACAAGTGTTAGGATTGCTCTGCTCCACTGCAGACTTTCTCACTTTAGCAAACACAGCTTCCAGGTCCTCAATACACTTATCCCTCTCATTGATATTCATATCTTTAGGTTCCACCTGTAGATATGAGTAGAAATATTGTTGAACAGTATTTAAATACATTTAATTGAAATATGACTTTAATTACATTTTGATACATTTGTAATTTATAATTTGTATTGGACTGGAAAGGAAACAAATACAATTTTTATCGCATAGCCGTAATCACATAGCCTGCAGGCCTAATGATGTAAAAATGTGCCCCCAAACATCAAATGTTCAACAGAAATAACAGGACCTGACACACTAAGGTACCGTAGACCCATTCAAATTGTGCTATTGGAATAATAAATTCCAATGCATTCAGTCATTTTAGCTAGTGTTGATTTTGATTCTCGCCACAATTATACTAATAATCAGTGTTACAACTCAGCATGCAAAGTCACCGAACAGTCGACTGTTAATTCTATAGTAAGGAGAATGTAAAACAAACAAACAAAAAACCCACCAACAGTATTTTTTTTTCCTGTAACTGACAAAGATTGCATATGCTAAATGTATGTGTCCTAAATATATTCTAAATACATTTACATTAGTGTTTTTAATTAATTTCTCGAACATTTGTTGAAATGCATTTGTAATTTATATTCAGAGACATTTCAGTGTACTTAAGTACAAGCATTCAATTAGCATCACTGTTCACCATAGCTGTTTTTCCATTTTTTGTGGCTTTTGTCCATTGCCACAGTATGGCTTTAAATCATTTGTCTTGGTTCTACTTTACTTACTATGGCTGATTGAGTTCTCTGAGTAGTGAAGTCCTTCTTCATTAAACGCTTTGGTCTAGTATCTGTTTAAAAAGTAACAGAAAATGTCTTATTAGCGTTGTATAGATACTTAGAACACTGCTACGTAGATCTCTCTCTCTCAGACAGACACACACACACACACAGTTCATCCAAGAAGTCATCCTCTATTCTGGAAGGGTTCTGGGCTCGTGTTTTTTCGTTTTTCTTTTTCCCATATTTACCAAATATCCCGTGCTTCTCAGAAGGAACATGTTCCTTGCGTCTTGGATTGCAATTGTAACTACCGCACTGACCCATAATAAATTTAGTGTACCCGTTATCTGTGATCTGTAGTCTAAAAATGGGTCACAGAAATTGTTCATTTGAAAAATCTGTTCTTTGACTACATCATATTCGCTTAATTGATGCGGCTGCATTATGACATCACACGCCACCCACTGAAATAAAAGCTGAGGATGTCATTGCAGAGGTAGGAGGAGCCAGAGTAGAATATTACAGAATATTACATTGCTTGAATAGTGGCTCTGTCTGCCCTGGGGGTATTATTGAAACCCAAAGGCTGAAAGGATGGGGAGAGAGAGAGAGAGAGAGAGCGAGCGAGCGAGCATGTGTGAACATATTCTTGTCACGGTACGCCCCCCCCCCCCCCCAAACGTCTCCCCGTGTGTGTTTGCTTGTGTGTGTGTGTTCATCCGTGTGGCCATGCTCCCTTGTGTTTCACGGCTGCCCTTCATTGTGTTGTTATTGTTTGCATATATAAGTCCTTTGTGTAAACGTTAACGTTGTCAGTGTTTGATCCCACGATAGCCTTAGTGCTACGTTGTCTTCCATGTCTCTAAATAAACATCATTATATGCATCATTGCTCCTCTTTTGTATCCTGCCAAGCCTCCCTGTGTTACAATTATGATAAAATTGGAAAAAATACTAGATCATAGATTGCAGTCTGAAGTACTTTTGACCTGCTGAGAGTTAGCCTGATTTGACTTAGCCTGTTCCTAACCTTTGTTTAGTATGTTGCATAAAAGCTCATGGAAATATTTCAGATGTAATATACATGTAACTGACCTAGTAGAGCAAAATTACAGAATTGTAAGGAGGAAGTGACGTTCTTGGGGCATATCATTAAAGGGGGAAATACACACAAGCTGTCTCAAAACCGACCACAAGCCATAATTTCGCTACCTAAACCATAGTGGCATACTCCCCTCTTACTGTTTTAGTCCCACACGCATTACACCGAATACTGCAGGACCAAAGAGTGTCACACTTATCAGCCCAGTGGTAGCTGAGATACCACACCACCCTCTTAGATATGCCTAATATAACTGTCAAAAGGTGTATAACACTGAACCCAGCTACACTCCTTCCTACGGAGGAGGATGGAGATCCACAAGACTGCACAGCAGTCTTAGCTGAAGTATATATACCGCGGGTTGATCTCTTTGAAGAAGCCATAAGTAACCCAGACCTATGCCTCTATGTGGATGTGTCAGCATGCAGGGACGACACAGGGGTCAATAGGGAAGCATACGCGGTAGTAACAGATCATGAAATACTTAAAACAGAAGTATTACCATCCTCCTATTCAGCGCAGGCTGCTGAACTAGTAGCACTGACGGAAGCATGCAAACTAGCTGCAGACAAAACTGTTAATGATTTTGGAGCCATATGGAAACATAGGCAATTCCTGACAAGCTCGGGTAAATATATTAGACATCACCATCTTGCTAGAAGCCATTTCGCTGCCAAAGACAATTGCAGTTGTTAAGTGTGCAGCTCACAGGACTACAGAAGACCAAATCAGCAAGGGGAATACTTTTGCAGATAGAGTAGCAAAGGCAGCTGCAATTAAAACCGCTGTGCAAGCAATACAGGAAACCGCTGCTACCCCGCAGGCCACATAACGGGAAATTCAGTCAGGGGCTACCGCCACTGAAGGCACCAGGTGGAGACAACTAGAACCTCCTGTTAACAACCCACGCTGCTGTCAAAATAGAAGGACGAGGAACCTGGGTACATCACACACACCGTAAGAAGGCTCCGACACCAGCCCCAACTCCAAGCAGCAGCACCCAAACAGACTAGGTCAGAACTGTGTTGAGTAGGGTGTTAAAGGCAAGGCCTACCCTTTCGACACTCGGAACCGTCAAGAGACGGTAGAGAAAATCAGACACAGCTAACACAGTCAGAACATAGACTGAATATTAATATGGATGAAGAATCCCATGACTTATGAGAAGACTTGTTACCATTTCAGGGTCCCAACGCCACTGAAGCAGAATGATTAGCAGCTAAATGCCAACAAAATACAGCGTGTATGTCAGCCATTGTGCATGCCCAACATATCGAGCAAGAGTACCTGGTGTGCCAGCACACCAGTGTTCCAAGGACTGTAATCCCTCTGAAAAACGCAGACGTAGGAGAAGTGAATATGACAATCTCTATGTGCCAGGTTATTAACCAGACCTCAAACTGTCCCAGTCCCACTAACCCCGCACCACCGAAAATGATGCTGCATGTGGCAGCTAGTAAGGGTGAGATATTTGTATAGCAGATGAAGCAGCAGGTGCCGGAAGTCTGGTCCAGATGCATCGATTATGTGCAGGTGCACAGCAATGGCACTTGCAGTGACTCCAATAGCAGTTCCCTGTGGAATTGCTCCATGACAACCCTGCAGGGGTATTGGAATGTAATGTGGGTCGGTGGTTCGGTGGCCTATGGTGAATTGCCACAGAACTGGACTGGTTGTTGTTATCCAGCTGTAGTGCGCCCAAGGACGCAGGTGTATACACTTCCCCATGCCAAGCAGCACAGGGTGAGGAGAGACATAACCAGCACAGACTATTGTGGTAGAATTCTGAGGGACCCATGGACCACTCCGGGTGAAACCATTGGTTGGTCCCTTTTCCTGGGCGGTGGCACAGTAGCAGCCCTGCAAAAGATCAATGGCTTAGCTTATCAGTTACTGCAAGTAGTTAATGACACCTTAGCAGCAATAGGTGCCTTAAAGATAGAACAACAAGTGATAAGGGCAGCAGTGCTTCAACATAGAATGGTATTAAATCTCCTAACCATGAAGGAAGGAGGAGTGTGCAAAATGATTAACACTTCCTGCTGTTTTTACATTCCAGATCTCAGCGCTAATATTACTGATTATATGAATCTTATGTGATCTGCCTTCACTCCGCAGCCTACAGTTCCAGTAGCGGCTGTAGCGTTGCCCATTCTGCTACTCATTCTTCTTCTTTTTCTTCTTCTTCTGTGTTTACCTCCTTTTTTGTCATTGCGTGTCAGACGTCTTTCTAGTGTGTTCACCATGCCAGCGCTCAGCGGCCATGCCAATGACCAACCCCAGCTCTTTGAAGACATTCTGCTCCGCAAGATGGGCGGAGCTGGTGATCCACATGAAGACATCGTAGTGCTATTTGCTGAATAAATGTGTGATAATGTGTGATATAGGGGGGAAATGTTGTGGAAATGTACCTTACTTCATTTTGTGGAAATTTATTTTGCTTTATTTTACTTTGCTTTATGTTTCTATAGTCACAGCATAACAGTCTGCAGATAAGCATGTGAGTCAGGTACACCAGCTGCTCACATACCGTTCTAACCATAGCGATAGAAGAAGCCTTCAGCGCTCAGGCTAACCAAAACATGAATTAGCTGATACTCTGTAGGAGTCGTTTTTCTTTTTTTTCTCTTTCTTCTGTTCTCTGTATAAGGGGAGGGGGACCGTACTGCGCGTCAGTCCTCTTACTCTGTTATACAGGGGACAGAACTCAATAAAATTTTACTCTTTACTACTCAATGCATAAAGCTGTCTGTGTTTGATGTGCTCTCATTTTCCCACCACATCCATTTAGCAGTACTTCTGAATAACCGAAATGGCTTAAAACAGCTGAGGGGATGTTTGAAACTGAGTGATAAGATGTTCAGCAATTTATATATGATAATACAAGGCAGTAAATTAAATTTGGCTGAACTGGACAATAGTACCTGGCATGAAAAGTATGTCGTAGAGAGAGTAACAAAAAACTCAACCTCTCACCTCGCGCTCTGAGATGTCTCCGTCACTGTCTGTAGTGTCCTCTAGGATACTGCTGCCCTCACTAAAGTGTGTCACCCTGACCGGGTCAAACATCTCTTGAACATAATAACTACACAATGGAAAATCAGCTTCAAGTGCTGCACTGAGCAAGAGTGCACTGTAAATGGCCAGATATAAATGGCAATGTCAGTAGTAAATTTATATATGCAGTCATGGAACAGGACCTAGCTGTAGAGCACAGCTTTAAGGTGCATATTATGATGTGCTCTTAGCAATCATCCTCCTGGCTGTGTCTTGCTCTTTTGGCCAAATGTTTCTCTTCCAAAGCAGACAGACCAGACTTGCTGCATATTACTCCGTGCACTATAAATAAACCACATGTATAATGCCTTGTAAACAATGGAACAAGGGAAATTTGAATTGTGACTACTCTGTTAAAGGGGCGGATAAGGCAACCCACCCAAACCCCCCCGAAAGCTGTTCTGTTATCTCTAATTGCTATGCAATAGTCCTGTGATTAACTCAAAGGCTGGAGAAGTTTCACCTTTCTCTACTTGAATCCTGAAGGCTGTTCGGTTCTGTCGCCCACAATCCATCCTGTGTAATTAAACATTCACATCATAACTCGACCCCGTGCAATAGGGCAAACTCACTCGGATGGGGGAAAGGATCACAGACTACCTGTACTGCTGCCGCAACTCTACGGCCATTCCAACAACATCCACATACATTCCAGCAACATCCTATTATAAGACACAGTGGGCTTAAGTACACCCATTTAATAGCATGTTGGACCTTCTTTGGCCTCCAGAACTGCAGCAATTCTTTCTGGCATAGTTTCCACTATGTGCTGAAAATACTCTGCAGGAATCTTGGTCCAATCTTCATAGGATATTTTCTCTCAAATTACATGGAGGGACTGACATGTTCTAAACTGCCTGTTATACTCTTACAGCCGCTTTGAAATACAAAAAAAACATATTTATCTTCCACTCCACTCAAGGATGGCCACACTTGGAATTTCCCTTGGCACATTTAAAACATTGTGTGAGCCAGATAGCTTCTGTTTTCAACCTCTGAGTATTAGTGTTCCATGCTTATGAGATGCTTCAACACGTCCATGCGTGTTGTAAAGAAACAAAGTGTAAGCAGTATTAATGAAAGTGCATCTCTACCTCAAACTCACCAGTGTAACAATTACAGTTTGTGAAACCTAATTTTAAATGGCGATCAGCCTTCATAACAAATCTCCAATAACAAATAAGCAGAACTCACCTTGTTAAGTGTTTGTGTTTGTTTGTGTGTGTGTGTGTGTGTGTGTGTGTGTGTGTGTGTGTGTGTGTGTGTGTGTGTGCAGTTTTAAGCATAGCAAGGCACTTCAGGGTTGCCAGGTGGAGCCTTCCTGAAGACCCTGATACTGAAACAGCATTAAAAGCTGCAATGGCACTGTAGTTGTATTTATCTGCACTAATACAGCTTTGAACTATTGCACTCTTACATACAGTAAGTTTCTGTGTACCGGTGTACATTTCTGTGTACCTTTAGTAAATAAAGGGATTCTATTCTAATATTACAAGTGCTAGAAGTGCTGAAACTCCAAACAGTGAAGAAACCAGTGGAGCTTAATGACTGGTCAGATGAAGAGAGTGAAGTGAGGAGTTTCCTTCAGTGTCTGCCATGTCCCAGCTGAGGTGAGTGTGAAGCTTTTATTAGTACTATAGGAGTTTTGTTTAACTTTGAAACTGATGGTGTCACAGCCATTTGTGGCCGGGAGTCTAGAAGAGCATAATTGGCTGTACTCTTAGGGAGAGAGGGAGTGGCATACGCTCTCTCCCCTGTCAATTACAGAGACACCGTGCAATCAAGGGCGTCTATAAGTTCACGCGTCAGAAGGGGGAGGAAAAGACTATTTTCTGAGTACTTAGAATAACATTCCGTATTTTTTGGAGAAAGTTTTCTAGAGTGTTTTCATGTAGAGAGAGAAATGAGTGGCTAAAATGTCAGAAACATTAAGGAGACAAATGGGGAATACTATAACAGCTCTTTCCATGTGTTAGTGACACCAGCGTTCCCTCTTTTCCCAGATGGTAAAAAAGAGCCCTGACTCTTGCAAACTTCATTTTTTTGTAGAACAAAGAGAAAGATAAATAACTCGCTTTATGGCCTTTTTCCACTCATGCATACCAAGTCCACTATGCATCCAAACATTGTCAGAATAGTAGGAGTGCAGACTTTGAAAAATGATCTTGTCATGTAAACTCAGTAGCTTTGTCCCTGGTTGTCTAGTGGTTAGGATTCGGCGTGTTCACCCCCGCGGCCCCGGTTCGATGCCTGGTCAGGGAAAAACCTCTTTTTATGCTCATATAAAATGACAGATTCTGCATTAAAACATAAAGTTTGTGTGAGTTGGAGTTGAGCCGACAGCCTAAGGATGACAGTTTTAACTTCTACTCTACCAACTGACTTATTGAAAGCGACATGCAAGTAATCCCACATGTCCAAACACCAGTATGTTGGCAAGAAACACAGCCAGTTTTGGATGTTTCAATTGTTAAGTTCATTTGACACAAAGAAGAAAGATCGCATTGTATAAGTTGTTCAGCTACAAACAGATATATCTTTTGATGACATTTGGAATCATACTGGACTTTGTGTACATGAATGGAGAAAGGCCATAAATGGTTAGAATATCATTCAGTGCTTTTGGAGAAAAGTTTCGAGAGTTTTGTCATGTAGTGAGAGAAATGAGTGGCTGAAATATCAGGCATTAAAAGTGCAATTTGCACTCATGGAAAGAAAATTGCTTTCATGTGGACCGCATTGAGATATCGATCTGCCTGTGGAACATAACACCTCTTAAGAGGCTTGATTTGTGCTCTCAAGCTGCAATGGTGGTTTTCTCATGGCTTCTAAAAGAAGAGGCTGTGGTCAGGGTGGAGTGAGTCTTTGATAACCAAGATTGTTGTTGTTTTGGCCTTCGAATAGACAATGGCATTACCCAGTGTCAGGTCTTTCTCAGTAAACTGCAGAGAATGATATAGAGGGCAAGAAATGGTCAAGCACAGTTTTATTGGGTGTGTGTCTGTAAAAAAAACTAGAGCTCTCTGATACATTTTTGGTTCAAGATTTAATCATCATGCAAATGATTGTGATTAACGCTTTGTCTGTTTAATTCAAATATTATACTATAAACCTAATATTTTAATAGGGTTGGCAACTTTCTAGATCCGATTACTACATGTGTGTGAAGTACAGGTGCTGTAGCTATATGGTATTAAATTGTCCACAGTAGCCTAATTATAATATATACAACCAAAAATGCATCTAAAATAAACACCAGAAACCTGGGCTAACGCTGATGTACATATATGCATTAAATCTAAATAGGACTGCTCTATAGGTAGGATAACAGCAGAACAATTGTCCTGCCATATAAGCAAAACAAGAGCCTGCTAAAGCCACCAAGAGGGTGCCAAAGACCATGTATTTATTTCTATTTGATTTTTTACCTGTGTTATGTCAGTGGCAGCTAAGATTTCTGCATAGGGCCCCACACAGGCTTGGGCCAGCCCTGGTAACACAGTGTCGTGCACTGGAAAACCATCAAGCCAGTTGACTATGCTACCAGTGTTGTTTATGTAACTGTGCAAATAAACTGCAAACACAATTACTTTTAGAAGTATCATCCAGTTTGTTTTCACAATTGCCAAAATGTAATGAATCACAGCCAGTGTTCTAAAACAGAGCTGGAATGTATTCCTGGCTGATGTGGTTACAAAAAATAAAAAAATAAATAAAAATTTTAATTGGTGGATGAATTTTCAATGAAAGTGCTTCACTCAGCAGCCATTAATGATTCTTCTGTCCAGTATGAATAAATTGGAATTCCTATCCTTGTATCGGGTGCAGCAATTATGTGTAACAATTGTGAAGCAAAAAAGCAATAGTGAAATTTTAATATAACAATATAGGTTCTATAGAACATGATCTGCATGCATATTAATTAGGCTATGCAAATAACACAACTACTTCGGTAGCACATCATTCATGCCTGTTGAATAGGCAGTTTTCTGCTTTGCAGATACTTGAAATCTTTTACTAATCTTTCCCCAAATCCAGTAGGAGCTGCCTTTTACATTAACATGCCAGGATACACACTCACTGGATGTTTAATCTGTCTAATGGGTAAGATATATTCTTATAGTCAAGAAAGATATTTTTTAATTATTAATCAGTTAAGGAAGTCAAGCTATTGCATTTTGCTGAGATGAAGGAATATTGCATAACCCTGTACTGGCCAAATAATTAGATTTGATGTGCTATTTTGTGGATTAATCCCATAACTGAATTATTCACATGGTTTTATAGCCATGGTTAATACTCGCTGTCAAAATGGTGAGGTTCATAACAACCTCTTTCCTTCATAAGGAAACTTCCTGTTTTTGAAACTGTTTCAGCATACTAGCTCTTACTGCTCTCTATCTGTTTAACAAATTTTTCGTTGTATTTAATTACTTTCTACCTGGAAACTGGTAAATTCCATGGAAAGCTACTTTATCATCACAAACTATATCTAAGGAACTACCACAAACATAAGTAATGTTAACATTTTGCTTTTCATCATGACTTATGTTCTGTTTCAGAGCACTGAATGCAGCATGTTTATTCTTCGTCATTAGTAGCAGTTTTATCTGTGAGAAGTGTAGATGAATTGTTAGTCTGACAGAGAAGACTCTAGCACTAGAAGTACGCATTCAGACAGCAAGGCGAATGGGTGACGTTACGGCAAAGTAGACGAGCTTCAACCAGCTCATCGGATCACTACACATCCCCAACATTAAGTAGCAAAACCCCAGAGACCTTCTGCCTGTACTGGCCAGACTTCAGATCAGAAGGTGAGAGAATACAGTCATGTGTTGTGTGGCTCAGATTGTTCACACAGTTAGTAACAGTCCAAACACTTTAATTATACTGTACAGCATGAGACCTGGAAATGTGTGTCTGTGTGTGTGTGTGTTCTCCCCAGGCTGAGCTCCAGCTTTGTACTGTCCATCTTCAGAGAGATCTATCAGACTGGCTCTGATCACTGTGTGTCCAGCTTGCTGAGTTCAGCAGAGAACTGCATCAACTTGAACAGCAGAGAGCTGGACTCTGTCCACTGTGCTGCCCTGCGCTTCACCCTCCAGCACTGCACAGCAGTCTCTCTCAGCCTGCTTTTCACCTCCATACCAAAGGCGGAGCTGGAGAGCATTGAGCCACTGCTCTAACACGTCTCCCGTCTCAGGCTTGAACTTTTCTCACAATCAGAATTTTAACACAGAACTGGTCTGTTTAGGGAGTGTTATATAAACGTTTATGTACGTTTATGTGTTTTTCACGAGTTTCCTCAAAAGTCATTTTGTGCCAGCATCACTTAGGTTTTACTGAGACTCCTGTCAGGTAATCAGCAATATCCATGAATATTTACTTCAGAATAAAATGACTTTCTGGAGGAAATTGTTAAATTTAGGTGAAATATTTATATTAACCTGAAATTAACTGCCCTGCCACTGTCTGTGTGTGTTTTGTTTTCTCCGTGTTGACAGGCTGCTGTTGCTGAGGCTGCTCCACTGCTACAGTGTCTCTGAACTACAGCAGGGGGCAGCAGCAGCAGATCTGCTCTTCGCTCTGCAGCACAGACTGGATTTCTCCTGCTGCTCTGCTCTGGACCTCACAGCAGACACACAGAAACACACACTGACTCTGAGCACTGAGGACTGCAGAGTCGTCTCCATGGTCATCCAGAGAGCGAGCTCTCACACACACACACACACACACACACACACACACACACACACACACACACACACACACACACACACACACACACACACACACACACACACACACACACAGCTCACTCTACACGGCTGTGAGGGCAACTCTTCCCCATTTTACACACAGTCACCCTTCAGTAAGCCACTGACTCAACACCACACAAAGTAGGGAAACATTCTGGAAAAAGGAAAATAATTTTATCATTTGAAACAAAATGTGTGTAAATAGCATTAATGTTAGTAGTTATGTGAGTGTGTTAGTGTTTTGTGACTCTACATGTTGGTGAACGTTGATTGTGTTCAGCTGCAATAAAGCCATGCTGCTCCAGTTCCTGTCTCTTGTCTGTGTGGGGACTGATGTGGAGTGTGTGAGACGCGCTGTGGCTCTCTCCCGGGCTCTGGGTAAGATGGTGATCACCATCTTACCCAGAGCCCGGGAGAGAGCCACAGCGCGTCTCACACACTCCACATCAGTCAGACCCGGCTGGACCAGGCCTATAGGTCACTGGCACTGTTTCTGGAACATTCTGAAGGGCTTTCAGAACTGGACCTTAGCCACTGTCAGCTCACTGACCACTGCCTGCAGCTGCTGTTCGCACACCAGCACAAAGCCCACATCCTGCAGTGAGTGGACAAGCGGGAGGAGGGATGTGTAGAGAGTCTTGATTGTTGAGTGCACAGTGAACACTAACATAGATATAACACATTTTACTCTTTTTCTCACAATTTAACACAAAATCCAGCAGGGTGACTGAATGTAGAAGCTGTGTGTGTTCATTGTAAAGCATTGTAAGTTCCTTGAAAGGCTTTATATAAATGTAACTTTGCTCATTCAGTCATATCCTGTGTTCCTTCAAGGACTTTATTTTTCAAAAGCAAACAGCAAAAAGCTTGATTTTCTTGGTGATTTTATTTGGAAATGACGACCTCTCTCACTGGCTGCCTGGATCACTGATCACTGCCTGTACTTGGCAGGATGGATCTCTGTGGTCTACAGAATATCCAGACTGCTTGTAGAAACACATGTTCTCATTAAAAAGAGAAATAAGGCATAACAGACTCTTTATGATTTACAGTTTCATGCCTGATAGATAACAAGTCATGTGTACAAGAACTGAAAGAAATGATATTTTGTTTAAAATGTCAAAATGCATAATTATCTGGCCATTAATGACTCAGGTCCACTGACACAAATATACTATTTATTGCTTTGCTTATTCATTCATTTGCTAATTCAATCATTCGTTTATTAATTCATTCGTTCATTACTTTAATTCATTGATCTATAAATCTACAGGTGTTTGTACTACTACACGGTGATTTAGTAGAGGGAGGTGTGTTTGGGAATCCTGAACAATGTGGTAATTATAATCCATCTAATTTCAACCTCAGTCACAATGACATCACTGATGTGTCAGCAAAGAGGATCTATGATACTTTCTCCACCAACAACAATATTCACACTGTGAGGTAACTGTGTGTGTGTGTGTTTAGGCATTTAAAATAAGGCTGTATTTATTTGAGTTTAAAATTTCAAATTTAAAAGCCTATTTTGATTTTATAGGCTCTTCAACAACAGAATTACAGGCATACAAATCTTCCTCTCAGACAAGTGCTTTGAAGTCTGGTGATGTTGATGTGTTGTTGGCACTGTAATGATGAGATTTCATTTTTCTAGATTATTGGGACTATCCAAATTATATTTTTGTTTTAAGTGAAAAAATGTAATGATTAAAAAACAAATTTTAGTTATCTTATACATTTTAAGATTACATATAAAAATCAAATACTCAAAATTTATTTATAAAGTACTTTTTAAAATTTTATTTTATTTTATTTTATTTACAACAGGTGCTATTACAAAGCAGCTTTTCAATTGTCCAAGTCCAAGCCCCCAGTAAGCAAGCCAAGGGTGACAGTGGCAAGGAAAAGCTCCCTAGAGCATGAGGAAGAAACGTCGAGAGGAACCAAGACTCAAAGGGGGTCCCATCCTCCTCTGGCTGTTTAAAGAGAGACATAAATTAAAAAATGAAATAAGCATTTAATGTTTAGTCCAACTTTCTGGAGGTTCTAGACTTGTGTGCATGTGTCTGAGACCCAAGTCGCAAGAGAACGTCCATTAAGGGCAACAGAGAGTAGCTGGTTGGGGAGGAGGTGGTGTGGGCTACAACAGGGGACATCAGGGGATGATGGGAGTAGCCAAGGCATCTGAGACAGGATGAGGCTCAGTAACATCACAACATCAGGGGTAGGTGTACCTCGGCAGAGTCCACTATCAGTCCAGTGTATTAGAGCAATGATGTTTGATTCCTACTCAAAGAACATGTGATATTTCCAACATTCACTTTAGGTATCAATGAAGTTGTGACATCAAGCAAAGGAGGACAGTGAGACATGAGTAGACAAGCACAAGTTGGACCTATTAGGGACAATGAAACAAAACCTGAAGACAAGAAAACAGAAATGAAAGCCTGAGTGAGCTGAACTGAACTGAATCAAACTCCTACCGCTATATGGACCTAGCTCTGTAATATAGTTGAAACTGTAAGTTGCTATAGATAAGCGTGTCTGCCAGATGTCTGCTCACATTAAGCAGTGCAGTTGTGCAGTGTGAACATGGCATCTGTCTTTTACAGCAAAATCAAATTATTTTATTATTCTTTAAATGTCTTTAAATGTCTTCATGGTCTAGCAACTCATGATGGCATTAGCACTTGAAAGCAAAAAAAACAAACAAAAAAAACCAGCAAAACAAAAACATCTCAAAACACACTTATTGCATTGAGTTCTGTTTAGATGACTTTTGATTTTATATTAACACATCTACTGTTATCTATTTACCTTTTCCTTTTATCATTATATATGTCATTTTATTTTTTATCCTTTGGGCAATTAGTCTCTTCTCAATGCGTTTTATTTTTTGTGTGCAGAAAGAAGGGGTAAGAAGATGCATATACAGAGGTCTGGACTAGCTGTGCTGTCAAAGGTTAGGGGAAATGAAATAAATAAATGTTCCAAAATGTTTTTTTAAATAGTTTAGTATCCAACATTTTAAATTCTAACATTTATGGTTACCCCCAGCAGTGATCAGTGGTAGCTCAGTGGTTAAGATACTTGACATGTAGTCAGAAGCTTACCAGTTCCAGCCCTACTGCTGCCAAGTTGCCACTGTTGGTTTGCTGAGCAAGGCCCTTAACCCTCAATTGCTCAAGATATACTCACTCGTAAGTCACTTTGGATATAAGTATCAGGTAAATGTATGATTGTGTTTTTTATAATCTTGTACACATAAATGTCATATTCAACCAGAATATGTAAAACACACTGTCAAATCGTGTTTATAAAAATACGTTTTAGTTTTAATTAATTTCTGTAACTTCATGTCACTTATGTTGATATGGTTGTTGGCTCAGACAACAATGGCCACAAGAGGGAGAAAAAGAGCTTCCCTAGTAATCAATGAAAACAGGCATACCCTGTAACTGTATGCTATACTATTCTTTTATTTTATATTTTTCCTTGATGTCCACTTACAATGTTTGCATGGCTTTATGTTCCAAAAATAATCATAATCTATTTTACACAAATATTTTCCAACCTGTTTATCTTGTAGAATTAAATAGGACATGTATTACATTACGAAGAAAGAATTCTGCGCTGCATACACTTAGACATCGGTAATATAACTTGCAGTTATATAACTTCTAGTGAAAATCCTTGAAGCAGTCAACACCATCATCTGAGTGAGCTCCATTTAACCCTCTGAAGTTAAACAAAGAATTGCAGCTAAATGTGTGAACATTATCACATGTGTCAGTTCATAACAAGTTAAGCTTCATAATAAGTCACGAAGTCAAGACAATTCATACCTAAGCATTACCTTGTTTGATGTGTTTATTGATGTATTTGGGTATAACCAGGTCATTTGCCTGTTTTTATGTATTGATCTTTATTGCTCCAAAAAACTACTCACGTCTTCCAATGTTCTTGATCCCCACTTCTAAGAAATAGTAAATGGACTAATCCTAGTTGTGGATAAATATAAGACTAAACAGCTGTGAACTAATTCCACACGAGGGGAGTCATCACTGGAAAGGTGTCCTGGTGCGAGGTGTGCAGTGGTCCCTGTCCTGCGAACACAGAGAGACACAGAGGTGAGATACCAGTTAAAAAGGTTTGAGAAAGTACATCCTCCACTGACCAGATTCTGTTGTTTAAATGTAAATGGTTCTGTGACTTGAACAGGTCTGCTCCTTCTCTCAGCCAATATAGAAACAGCTAACTGCACTACAACAAGTACACAAGGTGTAATGAACTTGCTATGAGAATGAACTCAGTAAGTAACTCAAAAAGGATAGGAGCTTCTCCTTCCTGTTTTCTTTGTTCTCTTCTTGTTAGTGTTTGTATTTGCTCTTTCAAAACACTCCTGCACTCATTCCTCACACTAAAACATGAACCTGGTGTTGTTTACACAGTGACTTGGTGTGAGGCATCTGATCCACGATTTCCCCCTGGGGTCACAGGTCTCGTTTGACGCCTTTTTTTTCTCCTTAAGACAAAAACAAATTCAAATAAGAGCAGAAAAACTGAGCAGAAATAAACAACTATTAAAATTCTAGATGCACTGTGGAATGTTCAGAGAAAAACAAGACACTCCAGTGTCTATTCTATTTAATATGTGGTATTTAACTGTCAATATGGGGACATTACGACAAGGGAGTGGGCTCAGCTGACCTGTCTATGATTTTATTTTATTTTATTTTTTTAATCCTAGTCTTTGATTAAGTTAAGGAATTTTTCTTTCAAAGAAAAGAAAAGGGATGGAACATCTGAAACACAAACAGAAAAATAGGTATGCATTTATCTAATAAACTGATGACTACGATTAGGTGAGACAAGTTTTAGGATATAATAATAAGTGTATAATTTCCATCACACTTTTCACCTGAGTCTCCTGTGTTTCTGAATAAAAGAAAGTAATATAACACAAGCAGTTATACAATTTCCGAAAGGCATATTATTTAGAAATAAAGAAGAACTTGGTTATTATTTGGTTATTAGGACACATGAGGAAAGCATTTTAGTTGCATTCATTTTGCCAAAGACATCCATGACTGAAACAAGCTTCCTGTCACCACTGACCACCCTCCTAGCGTTCATGTCTCCACGGTTTCCCTGTCTAGTGTCTTTATTTTGATTTACTCCCTTGTTGTGGTTCCATTCCTTCGTTTCGTTTTCTGCACCCCTCATAATTTGCACTTGTGTCTGGTTTAATGCTCATGTGACCATGTTTTTAAGCCCTGTTTTAGTTTAGTCTTGTTGCTATTTATTGTAAGTCCAGCTGCTGTTTGTTAATCGAGGCTTCCGTGCATGTGAATATAAGCCTGAATGTTTATCCTCGCCCCAATGTTATAGCCTGCATCCCTGGTTTGTCTTCGTGCACTTTTCTTTACTTTAGTTTATCGTGAATTCTCGGACTCTCCAGGTTAATAATTTGACCCTGGACTTTGGATTTGCCCCTAATAAATCTCACTCTTTTCCACACAATGCGTCCGCCTCCTTACCGCTCATCGTTACACTTCCCCAACCTGCTATATTTACATTAAAACTCCGTCAACAGCAGTCTTTAGCGTTGAGGGTTTTTTTTAATCTGTGTAAAATTACATAATTTCTGCTGTTTCAGAAGTGAAGGATTTGCGTGCTCTAAATTTTCATCATGCCAATGCACAGAGGTTTTGGTATGGAGATTTTATCCCGATCTATAGGAGCAAGTGTGATGGACTATAAAGTTGACGAGAAAGAAACCATCCGTTTCGCCGCCGTTTATGTCCATAGATGCTGCTATTACCAAAACTAGTACTGCGCTGATTCTTAGAGGACGGTTGATTTGACCGGATGTCGCAGCAGTACGGCCGACTACTCGTGATCATAACGTATTCATGACAACTCAGCCCTTTTTACGACTGAGGTGCTCACACGACAACGCGTGATCTTGCACCTTTTATGTGTTTTAAGAAAAACGCTCAGTGTTTTAAAGAGCAGCAGCGAATTTTGATCTAACGCGTTACTAAGCTCTGTGAGCAGAGTAATTTCTCCCATTGTGTTGAAATGAACAGGTGTCTGTTATTAGTTCAAGCATTGCATGTTCTTTGAAAGGCTCTATATAAATGTAACTTTGCTCATTCAGTCATATCTTGTGTTCTGTCAAGGACATTTTTTTGAAAACAAACAGCAAAAAGCCTGACTTTCTTGGTGATTTTATTTCTCTTACTGGCTGCCTGGTTCACTGATCACTGCCTGTCCTTGGCAGGATGGATATTGTGTGTCTCTGAAAATGTATTAATATTATTAGTATGTGCCTAACGCTCCTCTCTATTCCAAAGCTGACCCGATTTCCATAATTCTCGTATTGCATAAGACATTTATTCCCATTATATGTTTTAGCATTCAGGTGGTCATTTTTCTTTTCAACAGTTATTGGCGTGATCCAATAGATCCAAAGTCAAACGAGTACGCACATCATGTGTTGAACCCATCCATAGTATTTTTCTGCTTATCTAATATGCCAATATTTTCTCGTAACCATCCCACCAAGTCCTAAAAACACCCAAACCTAAATGCTTAGTAACTACAGTAAAGCTTGTGTCAGTGTCTTAATTTATATTCTGCATTAGTTCATCAAATGGTTATTTATTGAGAGTGAGTCTGTATTTTGTATTTGAAAAAAAAAATAAAACTGTCAGCATTAAGCAGCTTTGTTGTCTGGTTTGAAGGCTGTGGTTGTGCTATTTTTCTGGCCTTTCTGGTCAACTAATTTCTGTACCCAGTCATTCCATCAAGGGAGGTGTGTTGCTATTGAAATGTCTAACTTCCTTCATCTAGGGAATTCATGACATACATTAGAATTACATTTATTATAGCTGCAGGTGGCAATTAAGGGGTCCAATCATTTTATCACATCTGCACAACTTGGTTGCTGATGACATGCCATATTTAGTTCACCAGCCTTTGTGGTTGGTTTTGACGTTTTGTTTCCAGGAATGTTGTATTTTGAAACCAATCTCTCAATTTTCTCTGCTGAATTGCTTTATATAAATATTATTTTTCTGATTCGACATGACTAAGAAATATAGTTCCCCCACAAGGTCAGTTCACCCCAAATGTACTTGCATTCACAGTATGTTCATATACACCATTGAAGTTTGGTGATAATCTAACACTCTATGGCTAAGTTTTAGCCTATTAATAAAAATCCTGCTCTTGGGGATTGATAGTTAAATACACATATTTTTGATCATTATTTACAAGAAGATCTGCATTTTTTACATTTAAAAGGTATCTCTAGATCAAAAGGTCACTGACTTGTTTGAAAGGTGCATTTGCCCAACTAATTTAGGTATCAAAAATCAGGCTAAAAAAAGGTTTACGAAACGTATTGAACTTTTTTTATGAAATAGTCACAAAGTATTGCACTGTATAAACTGCATTTCTCATGCACAATTGGTACACAATGGGATTGACTCATTTTTCTTTTTTTAAATACCTTTTCATATGTCAGAGGGGCTCTGTTGGCAAAAATGTCCTATAATTGCCATGCTAGCTCAAAGTCCATAAATCAATACTCATGTCAAGTTTCATAAGAATTACTCAAAGAAGTCTTCATTTTTTTTCAGCTGTTTTGAATGAATCAGTACACCTTGGAAAGATTGATAGGTATGTAAGGGCCATATACCATACAAATATCAACATGTTTCAGTCTCATCAACATATTGATACCAAATTTGGGAAGATTGGAGAAAGGTCCTACGACTAGTGTGTTACAGTTCATCAGCAACATAAAAAGTAGTAGGATATTTAAATTTAAAGTAATTTCTACAAGAATCAACGTTACAGAAGTCCACTGAAGCCAGTTCTATGATTAGCCAATTACCTGAAAAACATTAGCCAATGTTTGAGTCATCCTTAGGAATCCTTCAGCTTGCTTACAGAAGCAGTATGCAAAATTTCATCTTGATCAGAAGAGCAGTCGTTGAGAAACAGTTATTTGCAATATTATAATGCCCCATATTGACAAAACTGCTACATTTGGTAAGCTACCTCAAAGTCAATACTGGTATAAGTCTTTTAAATTTCATGAAATCTGAACATGTCCTTCAGGAGTGACAGCTAGTTAAAGTTAAAGTTAAAGCCTGACCTTTGTACTACTAATTTGTACTACTAATATTAGTGTCTAATGTCTTTTCTTTTGAACATCTGCAAATGTTAAATATAGTTTTGTCTGCAGTTCATAAAGGAAAAAGCAAAAATACATTAGAGTCAGAACTTGTTTCTTTGTCACACAGTTTTATTATTTTTTTTAAATTATTGCATTGTCTTTTAGCACACGTTGGCAAATGTGTCCATCCTCTTGTCGATTGTCCTTGGACTTGTCTTCTTGTGCTTGGACAGCAGCTGCTGGTGCACCTTCCTCTGCTCCTCCTGCTCCTCAAGTTTGGCCTCCTTATGAATCTGCTCAATGGTCTTGGGCCCGTGGTCAGCTCGCCGCGACACCCAGTTATTCTAGAAAAGCAAAATCAGCAGATGCATACTTTTGCATCACCATGCGCTGGAATGGCAAACACAAACACACAAACACAGGCAGAGTCTCTAACCAGTCGCAGGTCGATGACGTCCTGGAGCAGGAACCGAATGCGTGAGGAACCCCTCCTCTCCTTCACTGTCTTTTCTATATATTTAAAGTAATGATCCATTTTTGGCTGAGAGAGAGAGAGAGAGAGAGAGAGAGTGTAAGAGAAACGTCGACAAATTTCAGATATTCTTCACCTTTCGATTCGATCAGGTGTGCTCTCAGCTGAACTCATGTCACAAGACGTTTATGACTCTTATGTAAACCCTGCTGCCTTGCACGTTGGTCAGTGCTGTAAAGCAGTTCACTGCCATTGTGGGTGTAGCTGTGCTGTCATCAGCTGCACTTGGCTTTGGGGAATCCAGGGTGCAGCAGCAGGAGGTGGCAAACGTGGAGGAGGCTGTGAGAGCAAAACCTTCTAACAGCTGACCAGTCCTGAATAAAAGCCTTTCATTTTGTCAGCTGCAGTAGGAGCAGAGCTAACAACCACACTAACAACTTCTCTAAACAATATGAACTTGGACACTTTTAAAATCATTGCCAAGGCCTAATAATACACTGATATCAGCACAGCATGCTAGTCGCACTATAGATGATGATCCTAATTAGTTGGCTACCCTGTAGTCAGAGTGCAGGCAACAGGCAAGCAACAGAAAACACTGACGGCAAAACTTTTATAAACAACATTTCAACATGCTTGTTTTTTGGTTAAAAGCGTGCATGGAAAAAAAAAACCCACAATAAAAAAGACCAGGAAACTTGAACACAAATAACTGTCACACTAGTTGGTGACTGAACTGTCAACATCACAACTGCCATTCCTACTAGAGACAAAATTGACAGTCAATATACAATATCCAAAACTTCTTCATCCAGTTTCGATGTGTAAAGTACTTGTTGTGAAAAACGCAACACAGACCAAATCTGGACAAAATCCGCACAGCCGCTGCACTGCACACTAGCACTCATCTACACATGCGCCGTAAACCTTTACATGACATATTAAAGATAAACCGATGCAAGTGCTGAGCATCTGCTGAGAATATTAAATCAACCCAGACCAGGCCCGCGGCCTGCTTACCCTGGCCTTCTCCAAGTCCAGGTCTTTGCCGATGGCTGTGAGGAGGTGGCACAGACGCTCCAGGCTCTCCTCGCTGTGGTTCATGAACAGCTTGACCACACAGTCGTGCATGATGGCCTCTGACAGCATGTGCAGCTTGAACAGCTCCCCGATGAACTTGATGTTACCGATGGACCTCCTGTGGGCCTTGTCCTTCGCCTCCTCCAGATCCTCCTCCAGCCTCTCCCGCTCGCTGGCCTTGCGAGGAGTAACCAGAACAAAGACAAAAGCAAGAAACAGCGCGTTTGGACCCGATAACGACCAGGCCGCCTCCCAGCACTGCTGCCGATTTCAGTCCCCTTTCTCCTGATCTGTGGGTTGGTGAGTCGGGTAAACTAGACAGGAGTGCTGCTTACTGAAGTGGCCGCTTCCAGCTGGTGCCGCAGCTTCTCCAAAACATCATCGTTGACCTTGTCCTTCTCAAACTCCTTCTGACAGCGGTTCAGCAGCAGCTTTTGGAAACCCACAGTGCTGGTGGGCTTGTCTGCCATGGGCACTTTTAACTACACAGGAAAGACATGTAGGAGAAACACTTGGGTATAAGACAGTGTTGAGAGTTCTGTTACTAAATAGAAGCTGATTAAAGCTCCATGTCAGTTTAGAGTGGTTCAAACAGAGTTCACTTCTGTGTGGCATTTGCCTTTGTATGGAACTTCAGCAGCAATGTATGGGAACATGTTACTCACCATAGCCAGGCAGCTGCACATATTGCCATAGACCATAGAGAAGCTGGGCTCATCGATGGCTTTTTCAAAAACCAGATCAACCACGCCTTTGAGGCGCTCCTCTGTGTCGATGGTGAGGTCCATCACCTGCTTCATCAGCTGGTTAAACATCTGCGGTGTCAGTTTGTTCAGGATACTGCGCACCTTCTGGAAAAGCTCCTGGAGAGGAAAACAGACTACCGACTAAGCTTTCCATTACAAAGATCCCAATCTTTTGTTAAATTCAGCAGTTCTTCCACATAATGACTAACTCCTCACTTTCACCAAATATTTACTCTGCCATTTGGAACTTCGTCATGAACAAAAATCACTCAACTTTGCTATATAGACCGATAAAGGCATCATACATCAATCACACTTTCCGAGAAGTGTAGCACTGGCAGCAAACAGTTTATCAAATCTTATCAACTAAAACCCCTCATGTGCTCCAAATTCAAATTAAAAGAAAACCCATTAGAACCAGCTACAAGAATTTAAGATTTAATCAACATATAACTCCTACAAAAATATAAATATATATATATACATAATAACCAAATCTGATCCAATAATAACCCTACCGACCAGACAATGCAATGAAGATCTGTCAATCTCTCCAAATGCTGAATTGCACACAAATTTGCAAGAATATTTTTAACACAACCATTGGGTGTTAACCTATAATATATACAAGATCATCCACAGAATACACTACAATATCTACAATACTCTCTCACCAAAATCAACACCACAATCAACACAAGGAACAACAAGCACACAAGATCTGGTCCTCAGTATCATCACACCCCCTGTTTACACTAGAAACCAATGTCCCCCTGCATAGCTACATTCGTGCACACTCCCCGCACACCCACCCAATTAAACAATGACTCTATAATTTAAATATCCAATTCTTGAAGAGCATATCGCAAATAAAATTAAGTAGCTTTCAAGCCAACCATAACAGGCTGTGACTCTGAAATCTGAAAACAGGGCATGGCGGAGTGAGGTGCTGACCTGAGTTTTCTGGGTCTCGGGGTTCTGGGTGTTCTCCCTTTTCATGCCAGGCTTCCAGGCATTCTCGGCCTTCTTCAGCTGCACCTCGTCGTTCATGGACACGTTGGTGATGATCTTGCGGGGAGGCAGCCGTCTCGGGCCTACACTGAGCAGCTGAAGCAATAAATGGGTGCTCTTTATTATGGGCGGTAACATTGTCACAAAGACCTCGGTCACAAAAGATGACCAGGCGCTCATTTATTTGTGACAGAAGAGAAGGGATGAGCGGAGAGACCCACCGGTGCACCCCTGCCTCCAGGAATTGCCCTGCTGAAGTCTGCAGAGGCTGGGTTGAAGCCTGGGTCTCTGGCGATAAGGCGAGGGCCCACCTGCTGCAGGGGCAGCTTGTTTTGTTTGATCTAGAAAAGAACAGAGTCAAGTCGAAGTCCATCAGCCCCTCTCCATGGAATGGTTTTAAAGCTCCCCTAAGGCCAATGTTTTAGCAGGCTTACCTTGTCCAGTACCACATCAGAGATGGGAGGAAGCCCCTCTGGCTTCTGCATGCAGGCAGGCATGAACTGGAAGGCCAACAGGAAGTCTCTATCATACTGCCTCTTCCCATCCTTCAGCTCTGGCTCTGCATGCAGAGAGGGGTACAGTGAGCACCTGGAGAGAGGAATCACCTCTCTGTCAGGACACTGGGCCTGCCCCACAGGAGTGTCCTCTTTTGGCTTCTTCCAGGTGTTGGATAAACTAATAGCTGTAAAACATAACAAATCGGTCTGGTGTCTTTTTAGTGTCCTAACATAGCATGTCATGCATGTGGTTATTTACCTTGACTCAAGCTTTGCCTAAGCTTGGACTGTAAGATGGACTCCACTTTATCCTCCAGCAAGACCTCTGGCTCCTTCCCAGTCTCTTTCAGCTCTGCCCCAGTGGAGGCTCCACAGGCCTGGACTGCCTCTATAACAGCCTGGCCTGGGAGAGTGAGGCCTGAAAGAGCAGCAGTGCTGGAAGGCAATGAGGGCGTCAGCGTGCCTGAGGCAACCGCCTCTCCGGCTGCTGGACTTACAGCCTTCGCCGGACAGTGGGCCTCCAGGGCCAGGCTGACACTGACATTCCCCTGCTCTGCTACCTGGCTGTTCAGCTGCTGGGATTTGAGGTAGAAAATGCGAGGATAATGAGGGTGTGGACATAAAAACTAGCAAAAGACAGAAAAGATGGAGAGAGAGAGATAGAGAGAGAGAGAGAAAGAAAGAGAGAGAGAGAGAGAGAGAGAGATACTGCACACACATGCAGAAGAAGGGGAATGGCAATGAGGGTGGGGGGGTGAGCACAGCACAGCACAGCACAGCACAGCACAGCACAGCATAATTAGAGAAGTGAGTAGAGAAAGAGACAAAGAGAGAGAGAGAGGAAATGAGAAAGCACAAGAGGGCAAAAGATCCAGCCGCAAAGGCACAAAATGTGTGTGTGTGTGTGTTGAGGTGGGGGGGGAAGACACAAAGACAGCAAGAGACAGCAGACAAGCATGGGGTGCTTAAATAAATGGGCAGGAGAAATAGAGAAAGAGAGGAAAGAGGAACACTGTTAACATTTAGGGAAAGAGGACACAAAGTAAGTGCAACAGCGCAGTAGTGAGTGTTCCCTTTACAGAGAGGCCTTTCCTCAGAGGAGCTGAGGTGCTCAGGGTTTGGCTGAATCCTTCTTACAGGGCCTTTATGTGGGCTGTCTGTGTAGAGGGAACACGAGGGAAGATCAGGAGGATTTGAGTGGCTGTGAGGGAGAACTAAGATGGAGGCAGACGAAAGAATAGGCACGGCAAGTCGGAACATCAAAACACATCTGAGAAGCCTTCTTAAATCAGAACAGCCACAATCACACAAGCTACTGGAACCAGTCAAATATGACGGAGGAGGGTCAACGGTGTGACCGAATCACTAAAGAAGGAAGAGAGAATGGCCAGAAATCAAACTACACCATCAGATTTTGTTGCTGATTGTATGATGCTTTTAATAGGACAAGACAATGAAAGCCAGCGAAACAACCAAACAATCAGCTCAGAGCTCATTATGAGGGAGGACTAGATGAGAGAGTACTTTGACCTGTGGAGTGGATCACGCGAAGCAGCGGCCTGCAGCCGATCAGGGGCTCAGGCTGCGGGACTGAATGGCTTACCTGTGGAGCAGTAGGGGTAGTGCAGGGACGTCCCACTGGTGGGCTTGTGTTCTGGCTAATGCCTACTCCAGACATGATCTCCTCTGTGATATCCTTGCCATCCTGGTTAGGGTCTCGGATACGGATCTTAGCGAACAGTAAGTTATTTGCATCTATTAAGTCAATCTACAATTAAATTAATTTCACCTCTGAGGCAGGGGGAATACTCACTGTTTTCTTTACCCTCTTAGTGGGTGGAGGCTGCTGAGCTGTATGCACTATTATGGATGGAGATTTGGTGTATATGGTCTGGCCAGGATAGTATGAAGGCCCTGCCACTAGTGGTGACCAAAAAAAAGCACTGGTTTCAGTTAGAGAGCAAACGAAAAACCAGTTTCAGCCAGCGGGAATACCCAGAAGAAAGGTCTCTTTATCGGTGAGAGCACGCATGTGGGTTTCCCAGGTGGGGGTAGAGAAAGGGAAGTCCAAACTCACCATATGCTAGTGGGCAGTCTGCAGGAAAGAGCCCAGGGTAGAATGTACTGGGTCCTGTGGGCTGGACGGAGTACTGCTGGGGATGTCCCACGTAGGGAAGGCCACTGTGGTGATACTGAGAATGAAACAGAACAGCAGAAGTAAAGGGCCTAGCACCAGACATGGCCATTCATATAGGACACTCCTAAAAGAGATATTCGAAGCAGTAAACAAACAAAAAATACAAAAACATTTAGTTTTTACACTGAAAAAAAACTAAACTAGAACTTCTCATTTCTGCTTCCAAGATAAAACATATTTTTATCTACACATTTTAGGAGCAGTTTATTTATTGCTGGCCAACCTGTTTATAGACAGATTTTCAACCCATTTGCTACACTGTGTACATATTTGCACAGGCGCTTTTCTCTGCTCTGGGTACCTGAGGCACGTAGTACTGGAGTACGTAGTACTGGCCGGTCTGGGATGAGGTGAAGGGCATGGGTGTCAGGAACATCATGATGGGCTGGCTGGACACGGGTCGAAAGGAAGCGCTGTTACTTGGAATGGCAGGCTGGGCTGTCTGCATCTGAGGGATCTGGAAAAGCTGGGAGAGGAGAGGAGTGGAGAGTGAGGGTCACAGAGCAGCGTGGCGTATGCCGCAGCAGCCGACTCAGACGCTCGGAGTGAAGACTTTAGTCAAGAGTTGAGTCGTGGACTCTACAGCAGTTGTACTGGGAATGTTGAGGAGATATATACATAAAAAAAAAAAGATTAAAATTTTCAAGGGATTTTGAATGTCCTATTATGCTAGGCATGCAAGATACAAAAAGAAAATCTTTCAAGAGTCTGTTTCACATGCATGGCACTAATACAAGGGTGAATGAACTAGCATGAAAAATTAAACAATTACAATGATGGATGCAGCTAATTAGCCATTATTGCAGGAGAGAGGATATATATGTAAAAGACAACTTATCTTGAATGTAAATTTGTACTGATAACCTGAGTCTATCAATGCCACTGCTGACAAAATATGACATGAGCTAGAATTCAGAATGTGACAAAACCCCCATCCCAGTTGGCTTTGATGCTCAGAATGGGAACATAGTGAGGGAATTCCTTCTACATGAGAAACAGTAAAATGAGCCTAAGAGGTGATTCTCACATACTGTCTCCCACCGAGCTGTTGCCATCTTAACATTTTCTGGACATAAAATCCTCCCTCCAGCAGTTATGCATGCAGGCAGAAATGAACCTTTGTATGGGCTCCTGGGTAATGGAGCAGCCATACCATGTCCAAAACAGATTATTAAAAAGCACTGGAGTCCAAAGGAAATAAAAAGAAACAGACTAAAAAAGACTAAACATAAAAGACTAAACATAGGTGCTGGCATCCTCCGAACTGGGGAGCAGAGTGGAGCGCAGGTGCACCACTGAGCTACTGGAATGTCTTTCAATGCATTTTTTGAAGACTGCAAAATTACCTGAATGGATCTCAATCCTCCCTTGAATATTGAAGCAGGAACGAGAGAGAAGCTAGTGGAAGAACGCACTAATGGGTGTAAAGGGTCAGAGAGACTGTAACACGCTCAGATACACTGGCACACACAATTTAAACAAATCTTTAAACAAATTTAAACCAAAACAAGTTTGTTTGTTTTTTTTAAATGACGGAATTGAACACTGTTGTTACAGTGGAATTGTGAGGTCAGAGGCAGAGCAAATGTGTTCCACTAACCTTCCTGGCCCTTTAAGTGCACTACTGCAGATAGACTGAAAACAAATTTCACCTAAATAAAATCACACTGTAACACTGAAAACATAAACACAGACAAGCACTGAATGAGTGGTAAAGGGCATTAAAGCCTAAGTATTACATGGAGATCACCGCTCACATTTTAAATTCTTTCCTTTGACAAAACAACTCACATCAGCAGCCAAGGCACTGCACTGGCTTTCTAAAAGGAGATGGCAGATGGCACTATCAATTAGCTTCACTCAAAAATAGGAGAAAACAAGGAATGCGGCATGTTATGCGCTCGTGCACATAGTTCGGTCACACGTCTCTGCTATGGTCTTCCAACGTACACTGCCCTTGATATGAGGCAATATGGCCACCTACTGTAAGCTCAACCTTGGGTCACGATATCATGCAGAGCCTTCATAATACCCTATGCTTCTGTGCATGTGCTAGTCGGATTCAAGCTCAAATATCGTCTCTCTCAGCTAGCACAGCCCGGCCTCATCTGTCTACAAAACTTCCAAGAGGTCTCCGGTACACTAGACAAATGTTGCTGTTTTGTATTCACAGAGAACATTTATCCAAGTATGTGTACAGGTCAAAAAGTTGGGATGCGGCTGGGAGACAGGAATCCATCTGCCTCTGAGATTGATGTGTGAGTTGGGGAGGGGAGTGCAGTGGCTAGAACACTAAACTTGGCGAGGTTTTACCACAGGCACACAGAGGAGCATGCAGCATACAGTGGGAGGTGCTGCGCTGCGGCGGCGGACATTAGCTGCTGGTGGGCAGGATGAGAGAGCAAACTGGGGGTGGAGGAGGGTGGGGGGAGCCAGGCAGAGACTGTGGGGGCAGGATGCGTGCAGACGCATGTCACATGCTGCAGGAATCTGGACCATGTTGCTGACAAGTTCATTGAATGTTTTGAAGCCAACTACAGCACATGCATGTCTGTGTTGTATCTGGGCTTGGTGGATTAGGGTCAAGGAAGACTTATTTTTAGCTGAAGATGTCTTTCAATAGCAACACACTTAACTGCAGATAACCATATTTACTGCTAAACTTTGGCTGACATCTCAAGTGAGGCGCACTTCATACAGAATGAATACAAGAGTTAATTTACTGTCTTGTGCAGTTCAATATAACAAGCTCATGGTTCATTGCAGGTGGAGCCACCGTCCTTGTTGATTGAAAACCTTAAGAAGCAGAAGCAACAGTCCTATTCCAAGCTAGAGAAAAAAGGCACAGGACTCTCACACAGCAGACTCTGAAATGGAGGATCTCTCACATTAAGGTATGGCTATGCAGCCTTGAATTTTTATCTCCAGACATTCTTGTGTGGTTCCTAGATTTTTCCCACTTTCCAGTCCTTTTCTCAAGTACACTTTAAATAGAAAATAAAGTAATTAATTGAAGGGAATAGCCGGTGCCATCTTTATTCTGAGCTCAATGTTGCATACAGACGAGGTATTGACCACAGAATGTCTAACAGTCTCAGGTGGGTTCAATATTTATACATTTTCATCAAGTTACAAAACCATTTTTTATTAAAATTGTATCTTTAGGTGGTATCCTGGCCTCAATCCTGGACTTGCCACAGAGGCCATATTTGGTCATTCTCACTTCCTGCTTACTTCTGAAGCCTAATTTGGTCTTTTACAATTCCTGCCATCATATTATTTACATTAATAATTTCATTTTATTACCTCACTTGAGTACACCTCTGGCTGGATATTGAACCACTTGGTTGTAATCCTAAATGAATCATGAATGATACAATCAAAGGATCACTGCTTGAAGCCAAGCAAAAAAGTTTGATTTTTCACATTCACAGACATGAAGAACCAGCAGGACGAATCAAGACTCATGTGAACTGTGTGGGAAAGTAGACTTTGCACATACTGTAGAACAAAACCGCTTTGATGAAGTTGTAAGCAAAGAGCTATTAAGAACATAAGCCTGTGTAAATCCTGATAAGCAATTGTAGTTCAGAAGTGTTTGAATATGTGTATTGTTTGTTTGTATTTTCACAGGCCAAAAACAAGTACTGATTAGCAAGATTTACTACCTCCCAGTACACCATTTCTTTTTACTGCCTGAGTAGATGTTGATGGAAGTCAAAAGGGCAACAGAAGCAACAGCCATCTGGTGGTTGCTTCCAGACTACCAGATCAGCTTGATATTCTCTATTGCCTCTCTCTGGCAGAATACCCACCAGGTCATTCCACATTTGCAGTTTTGGTGATGCTCTTTGCTTTGGCTTCAGTGTCATTTTGGTGGGCTTCTTTGGGTGGGATGATTCCCCCGCTGAGAGTGTGCGGGCTGTTGTGGAGAGAGGATGTGTCTCCAGAGTCACATCCAGACCCACATATGGCCACCGCAACCAGAAAAGCACAGGCGAGGAAGGCAAGGCTTCTGAGAGCTACCAGCCAAGCAGGTGTGGACAGAAAAGAGGTGCTCTGTAGCAAAGAGAAAGGAAGCTGATTGCTTGGTATGTAAAAGGACAGAAACCTGGAAGCTGGTGTGGATAGTATGAAACCCACCAAAAATGAAAACAACAGCTTCATTTGGAAAGAAAACAAAACAAAAAAAAACCAAAAAAACCCACAAAATGCAGCAAGAGAGAACAGGTCTTTGCTTATCTTAGATAAATCAATGTTTGAAATAATCAATGCTTTAAAAAGCATGGTAGCCAGGAACAAAAAAGTAACCAAAAGTATTCAAGTATCCATTTTTTTATATCAATTTTTATCTCTGACAAGGAAGATGTGGAGGGGAACCTGGGAGCCTGTTGGACAGGGTAATGAACTGGATTGCAGGCTCAAACACTGTATGCACTTATATGCACTTGAAGGACAGTGTTCACTACCAGTTCCGTGTACGCCTTTTTTTCTATCGTCACTTTGCATCAACTGGGAAGGAGCAACTGTCATTCACACCCAACAGGAATGCAGCTAGATGTGATCTTGAGAATTCTTGGCTATAGAATCGCCAAAAACTATCTTAAGCACTTTAGCACCATTCTAAGACAACCATTGACAATAATTACTCACCTTAATGAATTCTTTGTCTGCATCTTGGCTGCATCTGAGCTGGTGGTTGAAAAGCAGGGCCCGCAGCTGTCGGTTCTGGTGCTGGATGTCATACTGCTTAGCTGTCTGACAGGCCCGCACAACTCGTAGGTCTGTTCAAGGTGGCACTTGTACACCTCAATTTCCATCGTAATTGTCCTGTACAACCATTAAAAAATTTGACAGAAGTTAAAAAACAGCAGAACGGTTTGTTACAACTGGAAAAAAATAAATAAGAAAATATTGTTTGTTGTTGTACATGAAAGTCAGAGAGCCATGAGGATAAGCCCTCTTGTCCAAAGTTCTGATCAGCAGTTATGACCTCCTAACACTGCAATCAAAATGCACGGGCAAAAGATGCGTTACTGAAAAAACACTCTGCAGATCTGGAATTCATGTCACCACAGTCAAAGTTGAAGGCTTTGTTCGGTGAAAAGAAAACAAATGTATCAAAGTTGGCGTTATACTCAGTAAGAACTCAGTACAGTAAGAAACTGCAAAATACTCAGAAAACTCTGTGCATGAGTCAGTGGCTCAATAGTCCAACTAAAATCAGCCAGGACCACAGTTTAGTTGGGTTAAACATGAGTCAACTAAATCCTTAGTCAGAGAATGATATTCTGTCTTTGCTGCTTACATGATCAGCTTCTTTCAAATAGCCATGTAAACTTAGTCAACTTAGTTATTTAGGAATAATATCAAACTACATGTGGGCCATCAGATCCTGTTTGCCCTTGAAGACCCACTCACAATCTCTGCCCAAGTCAGAGACTATTTAGAGCTATGATCTTAATTCCAGCACTGGACATGCATTACCTTGCACAGTTTCACAGCTCTGGCACTGCAATCAACAATGCATACGTCTTAACTAAGAAGGCACCTACTTCCTCTCTGGGAGTGAAGGAAGCCAGCTGCTTGATCTTCAGTGTCTGGTTGAGTCTTGGATGCATCAAGCACAGGGACACCAGCTGATACCCCATGGTTGAGGTGCTCCATATATTGTGCAAGGATCGGTTCGTTATAATCACCATTCTGCATTTTTTAACAGCAGCAACAGCATAAAATGGTTCAGTTAAGGGTGCATCATTGGAAGACTTTCACTAAAATATGTCCTCACCATGTCTCAAATACAGCAATACCTCTTAGAAGCCATTGTACTGCACACAGAATGGACAGTCCCAGCAGTTTCTGTTCCCATATGGAACCTCAGTGTTTTGATTACAGAAAAAGCAATTCACAATGACATGAACTGGTTTCTTCCTATTGAATAGGGAGTTTATATATATAACTGAATTTGATCAAACTGTAGCAATGATTGTGAGCAAGGATCTTTCATTTTACAGCCTAAAAATGAAAGTGACAAATAAATGTATGTTACAAATAAACCAAACTTGAAACTTTATATGAATAGCTTCATGTTGAATATACACAGTTAATCAGTCATTAAAAACTACATTCTATTCATACAGAATGTTTATGAAAGTTAATTTAATCTAATTAACAATAAATGAACAGTCGAATATTGTAGTTCAAACAGACCAATAGCTGTAGTAATGGCTTAACTCATTTTGCTTATTTAGAGAGAACGATAAATTTGAAAACCCACAGGTTTGTGAATTTGGGTCTCTAAATCATACAAAAGTAGGTTTTCTATTGCTGAACAGTTAGCTAGCTAATAAACTACCAGCACCTAAACGATCAAAGTTGAAAGCTGAACAATGAAATGGTTCCACAAGGAATGGTTTATAGCCCCGAGTTTCACACTCGCTGACCTCAACTGTTAGCTAGCTAACTAGCTTATCGCTGTGATAAAGCGATACAATCTTTAGCAATGAGGACATGAATAAAGTATCCTTTACAATTTTCACAATATTGTGAAAATTTAATTTGCTGGCATTGGAGGTTATTAAATATTCACAATATCAATAATAATTCCTTGGCTCACAGAATCAGACATTACATTTTTGCTGTTATGGCAGCTGTTATAAAGATCATATTTATACAGAACCCTGTTCAGTTAGTGCTAGTATTGAGGAACCATTGCATAACTAATAGCGGTACAGAGACAGAAACATCATGTGTTCAGATGAATAACTGGATGTGTGTGAGACAGTCTGTGAGAGGTTTGCATTTGTGTGTGTTGCATGACTATGAGTGGAAAAACCATATAAAGGTAAAAACATTACCTCTGCAACAAGGATCTCTTCTATTTGAAGGAAAGGTTTAAGTTAGACACAGTCTCCACAGAGTAAGTTAAATCTGTCTGTGTTAAGACCAGTTGACATATCAGTGGTTTATCACTGATTATGCCTGCCACTGAGATACCACAAATTAAGGACTCCAGATTCCAAGACATAGAGTTGTGCAGTGTGAGCGATACATCAATTTGAAAACTTCAAAAGTCACGTAATGTGTGCATGGCATAAGCATATCAGCAGGTCCCAAAAACATTTGCTATCAGAAATGATTTCATCATAAAAAAAAAACTACAAATTCTAGACTTGAGAATGTGAGCATCAATCCCACTAACACTCACATACTAAAAGAGCACTCTACCACTTGAGCTAGTTCTCCTAGAGTGGGACTTGTTTGCAGATCGGACAAAAGCTGAAGACACAGTGGAATGGCAATTCTCTAGGAGATCATACCAAATCCTGTATCCACCCTAAATATTTCATCTAGCTGTGAAGTCAAAAAAGCTTATTCCTGAATTGACAGGAATAGTTCTTGCAGATTCTGATATGCTATGCAAACACTATAAAATGTGAGCTATGTTCGATCTGGCAGCCATTGGCTCTAACTGTCTCTTTTTAATGAGTTAAGCAATGCTTACAGAATAACTTTCTATGGCTTCAAATACTTCCAAGAATTAAACCTTGCAGAGCTCTGTAGCTAGACACATTGCCTCTGTGGGTTTGACATGTTCATTTGACAAACTAGCTAAAATAGCATCTTTTGGTTTGAATAAATTGCCCCTTAGACCCAGACAAAAAAATTGCTCAAAATCTTTCTGCTTATTCATGCAGCAATGACCCAGATTTCCAAAGAAAGAGGACGTATGGTTAAAGCTAGAAAAAAATGCCTACTCTGTGCTCAGGCAGAAAATCTGATATTTTAAATATGTCCCTAAAAGGTTTATATTCCTTGGCTCACAGAATCAGACATTACATTTTTGTTGTTATGGCAGATTTCATGGTGTAATAGACAGCACTATGTAACTCGCAGCAATAAAGCTCAGTGGACTTTGCAATTGATGATTTCGTCACTGTGTACAACTGCACTGAACTGCTCTTTAACAAAAGCTTCTGCACATTTGCTTTTGAAGTTTAATTCAAAAGTTGGCTGCAGAATAACCATTTGTCAGAGGGAACAATATGTGTCAACTTTCACCTATGCTCGGTCGAAAAGTGGCCGTAATCTTGTTGACACCAAGTCTACAATTTCATGGAAAGGTTCCCTTCACTGCTGCACCGAGAACTGCAAAAGGAACTGAGAAAGGCCGATTAGCTCAGTTGGTCAGAGTGGGGTGCTAATAATGCCAAGGTCATGGGTTTGATCTCCATATGTGCCCTGTGCCTCTTCCAGGAAGATTTTTTAAACCATTTTCAATAATGGCACCACTTTGAACCAGATACCTTTTTCTCTTCTGACAGCTGCACAGTGGCCTTGTGAAAAGAATACAGTATAGAAAGGCACCCACAAACATTACTGTACACATCAGAGGTCAGCACAGGAATGTCAGTTTGTAAGCCTGCCAAATCTGCCCCCACAGGCTCCCTGAGTTCTACTAATCGCTCCAACACCTTGTTTCAACCTCAGTTTCTTTTTTTTAAATTTTCCCATATGCTCTTGAACAAGGTCCCACATCTCCTTTAACAATAAAACAGTAAACATTACACATGTACCAATATAAAACAATATGTAAACAATGTGAAAATAATGTTACTAACTTTGGCAGTTGTGCTGCTTCTAAAATAGCCCACCAGCTTCCTTGACTTTGTACAAATGGCAGATAGCACTGGGGTTAGTTCAAGAGCCTTTTAAACAACTATATTCAGGGTGTGAGCAATGCAGAGTGCATGAGGCAGCTTCAGCTATTTGCCACAGGCAATCATATTAGATGTGCCATCAGTAACCATGTGACTTTATTTTATTCCCCATTCTTCCATAAAAGAGGATTTCACACAGGCCAAATTTTCAGCCGTATGCGCCTGCAGGAATTTCACAACACCAAGTAGTGTAGACTTCAGAAATGTGTTGTCATCTATAAAATGGCAGGTCACAGCCAAGAAGGCATCCACATTAAGAGATGTCCACATGTCTGCTGTCAAACTCATTGCAAGAACTTTCTGGACCTCAGCTTTGGCCTTCTCTTTCTCTTGTTGACATTTGGCCTCAACCATGGCCTTTACAGTCTAAAGGGAAGGAAGAAAATAATTATATATATTTTTAATACTACTCTCATAATGTATCCATGTCACCACACATACCTTCCTAGTTGGGAGAATATAAGTTGAATCCAATTTTGCTACCAAGTCCCTGAAGCTTTTATCCTCAACTAAGCTAAATGGCTATGTGTCTCTAACTATCATGGGGACCAAAGCCTCATCCAGCTCTTCCTTTCTGGTCACTGCTTTGTAAAGATTAGATTATACTTTGTCACCAAAAAATATAGTACTCACCAATGAAATTCACTTTATAATCCAATCCAAACTGCAAATAACATGTAAGGTGCAGAGAATAATGCAATATATATATATATATATTTATGTATATAGAGTATATACACATTTTATATACATGTGCATAATAACGTTAACACCTTGTGACAACTGATAAATAAGCCAAATGACATTGGCAAGGGTGACAGTAGGAAAAACTCACTGGAGGGGACTTGGAAGGTGTCAGACTCAAAAGGGAACTCATCCTCCTTCGGTTAACCCTGGATAAACCTGGGCAAAGATGAGTTGGGTAGAGGATGGCTGACAAATTGTAAGCATGAAAGATACACTACAGCATTCCTACACAAAGACATCATAGGAGATAGAAACAGAGCACAGTTCACCTGGATAGAACACCTGGGTAGAAATACAGTAACTCATTATTATAACAGTACAAAGAAATGAAATGTGGATCATCCAGGTGAGGTTCATCTGCTAATCTGCACATAAATATTGTTTGTGACAGTGCAGAATGTTGCAGGTAAATGGAGGGCAAGGTGCTGTCATTTTAAGCATTTTAAGGCAGGTCCAGGAAGGAGAAACCCCAGCAGGTAGGAAGAGTTAGTGGGGAGCACAGATAGCACAGCACTCCAGAATCATGTACTGGAGCATGGTGTGTCCACTGGGGGGAGGTGGGGTGGTTGGAAGAGCATAAAAGACTGTTGTTACTGCAAAGATTCATTTAGACCTTTCATTTGGACTGTTATTCTTTTTTTAGGGGGCGGGGGGGCATGTATTTAATGAAATAATAACGAAAAATTAATAGATGAATTCATACCAACTCAAATTTGCTGGTAAAGAAATAATTTGTAAGGTAAAAGTTATTTTAAGAGTGATGTTAGGGAATTTTTTAAAATGTTAATTATAATTTCATTAGAATAATTCTAACATTTACGGGATGATCTGAGGGTTAAAGAAAAAAGAGGTGGACCTTATGGGCAATAAAGCAAAAGTCATTATTGTAGTACAAGACCCTTTGTTCTAGCTAAGTGATCTGCTGCATCTCAGTTTGAGTCATGTAGAATTCTAAAGACAGAAAGTCTTTATTCTGGCATAAAATAAAACTGAAGGGGGAAACATACTTTGAGTTAGTACCAGTAGTTATTGATTGTACACAAAGTCCAGTATGCATCCAAATGTAATCAAGAGATATCTGTTGGTAGCTGAACATCTCCAACTCGTACAATGCAATGTTTCTTCTTTGTGTCAAATGAACTTAACAATTCAAACATCCATAACTGGCCGTGTTTCTTGCCAACATACTGGTGTTTGGACTTATGGGATTACATGTCTGTTGCCTTCAATAGCTTAGTTGGTAGAGTGGAGGACTGTAGAATTTAAAACTGTTATCCTTAGTCTGTCAGTTAAAATCTGACTCAAAGGAAGTTTGTTTTTTCACATACAAGCTTCTTTTTTAAGTGAGCAAATACAAAGAGCGTTCCCTGACCAGGAATCAAGCCTAAGTCGCAGTGGTGAAAGTGTTGAATCCTAGCCACTCACCCACCAGCAATAAAGCTCAGATGCTTCTGACAAACATTTTTCAAACTCTGTATTCCTAGTATACTGACGATGTTTGTATGCATACTAGACTTGGTATGCATGAGCATTAGGAGGTCATAAAGAGAGGTATTCATATTTCTTTTTAATCTACATAAAAATTAAGTTTGAAAGAGAATCCTAGCCACTAGCTCACCAGGGATAAAGGTGACAGTTTCCTCTGACATGAACATGACCTACATTCATTGGTAACATTTTGAATGAAACCAGGCAAAAGTATTTAGTCACTAGCTGAAATAGCTCAGCTGGGTGAGTGTTAGATTGAATATCAAAAGACTCCTAGTTCAGTCCTGGGTTTTGGTAGCTGTACAAGACCAAGCTCCTTATCAAATTGTCCTCTTTTTAAGAATATTTCATATACTTTTACATTCCTTTCTAAAAACGAATAAGACATTACTGTTTTTACGCTATTGTTAGAAGTCATAGTGTAATAGTGCTCTAGACTTTGAATTCAGTGATCCTACTTAAACTTTAGTGGAATTTGCACTTCCTTATGATATGTTTCCTCACTGCACAGAGAGCCATTTGAACACTGGCTTCTGTATAAACGCTTTTGAAATGTTTTTCTTTAGTTGTCTACTGGCCAAACCACTGGACAAGGGGAGGGTAGGTGTCAGCTTGCATGTATGCTTGTGTTGGTATCCTGGTTCACACACTCCCTGTGTTTTCATGGAATGGGGCCTACCTCAGCTTCCTTTGGCTCATGGATGGGCTTTGTCCTACCAAAAAAGGTGATGCAAATAAGTCATCTGCTTACTAAAGTTCTTGAAAATCACACTCTGCGAAGAGGCATTGCATAATGCAAAAAAACCTTCAGAAACAATACACTCTAATGACAGCAACCAACATACTTAATACAGGAGTGACCTCAGGGGTGACCTCATCCAAAGGCCACAACAGGAACAACAGGCTTAAGAAGGGACACATGAAATGACCTCAAAACACAAAGTGAGCAGGTCAGTTGAGTTGATATGTGACTTCATTAATGTGCTTGGTAATTTCATATGGACCGATATACTTGGGACCTAACCTGCGACATGACCCCGGCTTGCGGAAGTCCTGTGTAGAGAGCCACACTCTGTCACCAGGTTGGTATATCGGGTTCTCCCCTCTGTGCCTGTACGCAATTTCCTTATACATTCAGAGAGCTCATACAATACACTGATCTGTTTCCTCCCATACCCTTTCGCTCCGCTGCATCCACTCATCCACAGTGGGGAAACCAGCTGATATGGAAGTCCATGGGACATTTGAGGCTGATAACCTAAAATACAATAAAAAGGAGTCAAGCCAGTGGATGAACTAGTAAGTGAATTTTGGGCCATTTCTGCCAATAAGAGGAACTTGGACCGGTCTGATGGATTGTTCATATAAAAACAATATAGGAATTGGCCATTTGACTGTGGATGTAAAACTAATAGCTACCCCGATGTGTTCAATATAGGAAGCCCAAACTCGAGATGTGAATTGATGTCCCCAATATGATATTATGTCCTCTGGGATGGCAAATATACGGAACATCTGGTTAAACAAGGCTTCCACAGTTTGGCAGGCTGTAGGCATACTCGGAAACACAATGAACCACACACCCCTGGAGAATCCATCAACTACAGTGAGGACAGAGAGGTCAGTAACGCAATCTAAGGTGATGTGAGACCAAGGACTTTCTGGTACGGGAAGAAGCATGAGCTTTCCTGTGGGTAGGGTCTTAGGCATCTTGCTTTGACTGCAAATTGAACATGAAGAAACATACTTATAAATATCGCTTGTCATAGCCCTGAACCAGCGAAGAATGAGCCCACTTCAACAGATGGTCACAGCACAAGGTAGGTAATGTTTTCCCGACAGACATTCCATTGGGATGACTGTGTCTTGTATGGCTTGTTTATTCCATCATCTATTTTATATACACTTGTCTATTTAATCATCTATTGTAACTTGGACTTGTCGTATCGTTGTGAAAGTACAGCTCCTACCCCGATGTTAGCAGCATCAGCTTCCACGACAAATGGAATGGAAGGATCAGGATGTCGACGTATGCTAGTCGTGGTAAAAGCTTCTTTCAGTTTCCTGAATGCTTGATCAGCCTCCTGATTCCAAAGTAGCTTGGTCATTGCTCCTTTCAGGAGGGCTGTGAGAGGAGCTGCAATGCTGCTAAAATTCCATATGAAGCATCGGTAAAAGTTTGCAAATCCCAAGAATCTCTGGAGTTTTTTAACTATAATAGTAATGGGCCACTGGAAGATGGCTTTGATCTTCTTATCATCCGTAGTGATTTCACCATGGCTGATCACGTATCCTAGAAAAGTTATAGTTGGAAGGTGGAACTCACATTTCTTTCCCTTTACAAACTCAATAAACTTTTACTCTTTACTACTCAATGCATAAAGCTGTCTGTGTTTGATGTGCTCTCATTTTCCCACCACATCCATTTAGCAGTACTTCTGAATAACCGAAATGGCTTAAAACAGCTGAGGGGATGTTTGAAACTGAGTGATAAGATGTTCAGCAATTTATATATGATAATACAAGGCAGTAAATTAAATTGGGCTGAACTGGACAATAGTACCTGGCATGAAAAGTATGTCGTAGAGAGAGTAACAAAAAACTCAACCTCTCACCTCGCGCTCTGAGATGTCTCCGTCACTGTCTGTAGTGTCCTCTAGGATACTGCTGCCCTCACTAAAGTGTGTCACCCTGAGCGGGTCAAACATCTCTTGAACATAATGGAAAATCAGCTTCAAGTGCTGCACTGAGCAAGAGTGCACTGTAAATGGCCAGATATAAATGGCAATGTCAGTAGTAAATTTATATATGCAGTCATGGAACAGGTCCTATCTGTAGAGCACAGCTTTAAGGTGCATATTATGATGTGCTCTTACCAATCATCCTCCTGGCTGTGTCTTGCTCTTTTGGCCAAATGTTTCTCTTCCAAAGCAGACAGACCAGACTTGCTGCATATTACTCCGTGCACTATAAACAAACCACATGTATAATGCCTTGTAAACAATGGAACAAGGGAAATTTGAATTGTGACTACTCTGTTAAAGGGGCGGATAAGGCAACCCACCCAAACCCCCCCGAAAGCTGTTCTGTTATCTCTAATTGCTATGCAATAGTCCTGTGATTAACTCAAAGGCTGGAGAAGTTTCACCTTTCTCTACTTGAATCCTGAAGGCTGTTCGGTTCTGTCGCCCACAATCCATCCTGTGTAATTAAACATTCACATCATAACTCGACCCCGTGCAATAGGGCAAACTCACTCGGATGGGGGAAAGGATTACAGACTAACCTGTACTGCTGCCGCAACTCTGCGGCCATTCCAACAACATCCACATACATTCCAGCAACATCCTATTATAGGACAAAGTGGGCTTAAGTACACCCATTTAATAGCATCTTGGACCTTCTTTGGCCTCCAGAACTGCAGCAATTCTTTCTGGCATAGTTTCCACTATGTGCTGAAAATACTCTGCAGGAATTTTGGTCCAATCTTCATAGGATATTTTCTCTCAAATTACATGGAGGGACTGACATGTTCTAAACTGCCTGTTATACTCTTACAGCCGCTTTGAAATACAAAAAAAAACATATTTATCTTCCACTCCACTCAAGGATGGCCACACTTGGAATTTCCCTTGGCACATTTAAAACATTGTGTGAGCCAGATAGCTTCTGTTTTCAACCTTCCAATGCTCTGAGTATTAGTGTTCCATGCATATGAGATGCTTCAACACGTCCATGCGTGTTGTAAAGAAACACAGTGTAAGCAGTATTAATGAAAGTGCATCTCTACCTCAAACTCACCAGTGTAACAATTACAGTTTGTGAAATCTAATTTTAAATGGCGATCAGCCTTCTTAACAAATCTCCAATAACAAATAAGCAGAACTCACCTTGTTAAGTGTTTGTGTGTGTGTGTGTGTGTGTGTGTGTGTGTGTGTGTGTAGTTTTAAGCATAGCAAGGCCCTTCAGGGTTGCCAGGTGGAGCCTTCCTGAAGACCCTGATACTGAAACAGCATTAAAAGCTGCAATGGCACTGTAGTTGTATTTATCTGCACTAATACAGCTTTGAACTATTGCACTCTTACATACAGTAAGTTTCTGTGTACCGGTGTACATTTCTGTGTACCTTTAGTAAATAAAGGGATTCTATTCTAATATTACAAGTGTTAGAAGTGCTGAAACTCCAAACAGTGAAGAAACCAGTGGAGCTTAATGACTGGTCAGATGAAGAGAGTGAAGTGAGGAGTTTCCTTCAGTGTCTGCCATGTCCCAGCTGAGGTGAGTGTGAAGCTTTTATTAGTACTATAGGAGTTGTGTTTAACTTTGAAACTGATGGTGTCACAGCCATTTGTGGCCGAGAGTCTAGAAGAGCATAATTGGCTGTACTCTTAGGGAGAGAGGGAGTGGCATACGCTCTCTCCCCTGTCAATTACAGAGACACCGTGCAATCAAGGGCGTCTATAAGTTCACGCGTCAGAAGGGGGAGGAAAAGACTATTTTCTGAGTACTTAGAATAACATTCCGTATTTGTTGGAGAACATTTTCTAGAGTGTTTTCATGTAGAGAGAGAAATGAGTGGCTAAAATGTCAGAAGCTTTAAGGAGACAAATGGGGAATACTATAACAGCTCTTTCCATGTGTTAGTGACACCAGCGTTCCCTCTTTTCCCAGATGGTAAAAAAGAGCCCTGACTCTTGCAAACTTCATTTTTTTGTAGAACAAAGAGAAAGATAAATAACTCGCTTTATGGCCTTTTTCCACTCATGCATACCAAGTCCAGTATGCATCCAAACATTGTCAGAATAGTAGGAGTGCAGACTTTGAAAAATGGTCTTGTCATGTAAACTCAGCAGCTTTGTCCCTGGTTGTCTAGTGGTTAGGCTTCGGCGCTTTCACCGTCGCGGCCCGGGTTCGATTCCTGATCAGGGAAAAACCTCTTTTTATGCTCATATAAAACGACAGATTCTGCATTAAAACATAAAGTTTGTGTGAGTTGGAGTTGAGCCGACAGCCTAAGGATGACAGTTTTAACTTCTACTCTACCAACTGAGTTATTGAAAGCGACATGCAAGTAATCCCACATGTCCAAACACCAGTATGTTGGCAAGAAACACAGCCAGTTTTGGATGTTTCAATTGTTAAGTTCATTTGACACAAAGAAGAAAGATCGCATTGTATAAGTTGTTCAGCTACAAACAGATATATCTTTTGATGACATTTGGAATCATACTGGACTTTGTGTACATGAATGGAGAAAGGCCATAAATGGTTAGAATAACATTCAGTGCTTTTGGAGAAAAGTTTTGAGAGTTTTGTCATGTAGTGAGAGAAATGAGTGGCTGAAATATCAGGCATTAAAAGTGCAATTTGCACTCATGGAAAGAAAATTGCTTTCATGTGGACCGCATTGAGATATCGATCTGCCTGTGGAACATAACACCTCTTAAGAGGCTAGATTTGTGCTCTCAAGCTGCGATGGTGGTTTTCTCATGGCTTCTAAAAGAAGAGGCTGTGGTCAGGGTGGAGTGAGTCTTTGATAACCAAGATTGTTGTTGTTTTGGCCTTCGAATAGACAATGGCATTACCCAGTGTCAGGTCTTTCTCAGTAAACTGCAGAGAATGATATAGAGGGCAAGAAATGGTCAAGCAAAGTTTTATTGGGTGTGTGTCTGTAAAAAACACTACAGCTCTCTGATACATTTTTGGTTCAAGATTTAATCATCATGCAAATGATTGTGATTAATGCTTTGTCTGTTTAATTCAAATATTATACTATAAACCTAATATTTTAATAGGGTTGGCAACTTTCTAGATCCGATTACTACATGTGTGTGAAGTACAGGTGCTGTAGCTATACGGTATACAATTGTCCACAGTAGCCTAATTATAATATATACAACAAAAAATGCATCTAAAATAAACACCAGAAACCTGGACTAAGGGTGATGTACATAAGTGCATTAAATCTAGGTAGGACTGCTCAATAGGTAGGATAACAGCAGAACAATTGTCCCACCATATAAGCAAAATGAGAGCCTGCTAAGGCCGCCAAGAGGGTGCCAAAGACCATTTATTTCTATTTGTTTTTTACCGATGTTATGACAGTGGCAGCTCAGATTTCTGCATAGGGCCCCACACAGGCTTGGGCCAGCCCTGGTATCACGGTGTCGTGCACTGGAAAACCATCAAGCCTGTTGACTATGCTACCAGTGTTGTTGATGTAACTGTGCAAATAAACTGCAAACACAATTACTTTTAGAAGTATCATCCAGTTTGTTTTCACAATTGCCAAAATGTAATGAATCACAGCCAGTGTTCTAAAACAGAGCTGGAATGTATTCCTGGTTGATGCGCCCTGTTTCTGGTTACAAAAAAAAAAAAAAAAAATTGGTGGATGAATTTTCAATGAAAGTGCTTCACTCAGCAGCCATTAATGATTCTTATATCCAGTATGAATAAATTTAAATTCCTATCCTTGTATCAGGTGCAGCAATTATGTGTAACAATTGTGAAGCAAAAAAGCAAAAGCAAAATTGTAATATAACAATATAGGTAATATAGAACTTGATCTAATGATATTAATTAGGCGATGCAAATAGCACAACTACTTCGGTAGCACATAATTTCTGCCTGTTGAATAGGCAGTTTTCTGCTTTGCAGATACTTGAAATCTTTTACTAATCTTTCCCCAAATCCAGTAGGAGCTGCCTTTTACATTAACATGCCAGGATACACACTCACTGGATGTTTAATCTTTCTAGTGGTTAAGCTATATTCTTATAGTCAAGAAAGATATTTTTTAATTATTAATCAGTTAAAAGGATTTCTTACTGTAGGCCTATTATAAACAACATGGAGGAAATTAAAATAAAAATACTTGAGTTAGACAGTGGACACAGGTTGCTCATAAATCAAGTAAATGAAACTGGATGGACTGCTTAATTATGTAACAACACAACATTTATGGCGACGAAGATGTTTCACACATATACATTCTTACGTGCTGCTGACCTCGATATCCATATTTCACATTGATACTGTAACACTATAGATGAACCTAAACTTCACATTCTCGTCACGTTGATAAGCTTTTTGAAAGTTTGATCATGATCAAAGATCATGATCTTTGTTTTCTAAGTGTGTTTCCAAATTGCCTTTGACTGCTGTATGCCTAATTGCGGCATTTAGCACCTCATTTCGTCTCTAATTTTTGACATGTACTCTTGACATAAGTCTTGCATAAGTGGAAAGTCGATCAGCCCCCGTTTAAAAATGATAAGCTTTTACTGTCATGTTAATAACATCACGCACACGCATGCATAATGCTTCGACTGTCCTACACTTTAAATATCTTTTGTACATTATGGAGGGTGAGCATAGTTACCAGTTCCCTTCATGCAAAAGGGTTGTCTTAGGTTACTGTAAAGTCTAATGCACATTTGGAATTATTAAAAGTAGTTTATAATCAATACGAAATTTTACTGGGAGCCAAAGTAAAGTAGCTAAGATATGATTGATGTGATCAAATTTTCTAGCTCTATTAAAAACTATGGCTGCTGCATTTTGAACTCGCTAGGCACTTTAGGCACTTAATAGCACAGCTAGATAGTAAGGGATTACAGTAGTCCAATATTGAAGCAATAAATGCATGGACTACCTTTTCTGTATTATGTGTGGAGAGCATGCTCCTAATCTTTGAAATGTTTCTAAGGTGGAGAAAGGGGGTCCTAGAAACATTATTTATTTACGTGAGCTTCGAACGAGAGACTGGGATCCATAACTCCCAAGATCTTTAACTGTTAGAGAAGATGTGATTGGGAAACCATTGAGGTTCATTGAGTAATTAGAGAGTGGAGACCTAGCTGACTCTGGGCTTAATAGAAACACCTCTGAATGTCTCTGAATGTTAGAAATTAATTAAAAATACTAATGTCAATGTATTTACAACGCATGTATTTAGGACGTAATTTTTTCAATCACAACAAAATATGTTGTTGTATTTTTTGCATTATGCTTACTACAGAATTAACAGTCAACTGTTCAGTGACTTTGCATGCAGAGTTGTAACACTGCTTATTACTAGAACTGTGGCTAGAATCAAAATCAACGCTAGTGTCGTTCCTAAATCCCCAATCAGCTAGTCGTAAAGTTAACATTCAAATAGAAAATAAAGATGCAGACTTCAGAATTAATTAAAGAGAATAGCTGAGAGAATAGAATAAATTATCCGTTACTACCCCTGTCTTTTATCATCCCTCCATCCCTCCATCCCATGCCATCTTCCTCTATTATTTGCTTTTCTATTTTGTTCTGGTATCTCCTTATCTCTTTTTAAAAAAAACATTGGCCAAAAGACTAACGAAAACACTGACATACTTAAGACCTTTAATATTTTTTTAAAATATAACATTAAAAGGAGAATGTTACTTATTTCACCCTGACTGTCCACTTATATATCTGTTTTGAGTATGATTTTCCTTGTTCAAGTGAAAACAGTAACAAATGTAGCATGTCACAAATATATACATGACTATGTATGAAAAATGAAAGACATCAACATGAAACACTGGAGCTGATTTCAGTTAAGCACCTAATTATGGAAACTATAAAGACTAACATTGTCATAAAAATGTTGTGAAAGTTAATGCTTAGAAGATTACAAGTGGCTAAGACATACCTTGTTATAGGCTGTGCTTACTGATGTACACCAGGTGGACATAGTGTCAAAGCAGAGGGTCTGATGGAGCAGGTGGAACATCAACATTTAAAACAAAAATGAACTGCTTGTATTTAGTGAACTAAATAAAGCATAAGCGTCCTATGCATGGCATACAGATCCCTATAAGCTTTGATAAAATCCATCCTCATGTAAAAGATGTATTGTCCCAATCATAGTAAGTGAAAACTATGACATAAAAAACTTTCTTTACCTAATATAAGCAGGCAATTATCTTTTAATTTGACCTACCCCAGTAAATCACGGTACCTAAGTTGATGAATAACAGGAATAATCACAAACTTCTAATGAAGCAAAGTAATATATAATTACAATTATAAAGGACTAATTTGGTTTGTCTCCCCCAAAGCCATTAGAATGTTCTTTATATAACAGGTGAAAATGACCTACACCAATGTGATATACAAACCAATCCTGCTTTTATTACACAGAAGAGCTGAGCAATTATGGGGAGGCACCCTAAAAAGTTGAGGGTGGAATTACCTGTCAATAAACAAAGTACAGAATAGATAAGCAAAACTATTCTGTTGCATCATCTTTGAAATGACTCTGCAAGGAAAATGTTGATATGAATAAATGCTTGTATTCCTTTCTGATACAAGTCAAAAAATATCTTTAAAGTGGGTCAAACATGAGAACTATGTGCATTCCTTCACAAACATATACAAATCAATGAAAAAATCTCCCCTAATATGTTTATATACACAAGTGTCTGTGGGAGCCCCAAAGCTATATTATGCATTCAAATAACAAAATATATATCACAGTCCCTACAAAAAATGAAAGTAAAAAAGCAAACAAACAACAAAAAGGGGAAAATCATAAATAAAAATATCCCAAAAATAATATACTAATGTCATGTTTGTAAGCAGCCCTGCTTTCCTGCTTCCTAAAATGATGACATATTTTAGGTACTCAGGCCACTGGAAACAAAAATATACACAACAGTTCTTCCACACATTTAGAGGAACCTGATTTTTTTGTTAGATAAATATGTGTCGGTTATGACCGTTAAAAAGACCTGAACAAAAAAAATGTTTGGATTTTTATTCGCTGTCACCTTTCATCACGGGCAACATAAAAATTCACACTACTGCAATATCGCTAACATGTTACTGGCATGCGAATAAGACACCTGAGCACAGAGAGAAACCCAGTGTTATGAGTACAGTTGACATTGGAACTAGCTAGATAGCTCATATTAAGACACTTCTTTGGAGAACACGTGCTAAAGTGTTTTCCCCACAATCTATATGCATAATTTATTTGCCAACTGTGACCAGAGAGAGAACATACCTTACTCACAGCCTAGGACATGCATGGATTTTGATGAGGACTGCATATGCCTGGGATCAATTCAAACACGTCATGACGATGATATAAAACCTGATGAAACAAGCTTGACAAGCAGCAGTTCCGTATTTCCGTGAAAGTATCAAGCACAGATGAAGACGTTTCTATGGTTATCTCGGTTTTATAAATATTAGCCTATAGAGTTGGGCTTAGTACGTGAATAAAAGATGGAATTAAACATGCATAAATTACGGTGTCCTGGAAAACCCATCGTGCTGCAAATACACAAAGCATATTCATCAAAGTGGTAACACACTTTAGAAATGCGGTGCAAATTTAGAAAACGCATACAACTTCAGGAACAAATCCTGTCACAACACAACGGAAGTGCAGTTTCCGGAGGACACGGAAAGGGGTGGACTTCTATGAGATTAGCGTGAAGTCTATTGGAAGTAGTGACAACTGAGTAAAAAGGGTTGTTTTTTTTCCAGTTACCACGGTGTTATCAAGGGTAGGTATGTGATACAGAATGGAAGACTGACCTATTCATGCTCTGCATTCTTGCATATTTATTTATACATAAGGCAGCCTTAAAAAACATGGGATGGAAATCCCATTTAACAAAATATGCACTGTTTTACAGTCAGAGTGAAATAAGTAACATTCTCCTTTTAATATATATATTTTAAATGTTAAAATTCTTAACTATGTCAGTTAAGCTGCCAAAAATGCCCCTTTTGAAATTTGTATTTCTAATGTCACAAGAACACTTTATTGACCTATCTCTGCCTATTCAGCCTATAGAGGTTTAGCACACCCACTTAAATTGCCTTTCTCAGGCATTTCAGCTCTGAGTACCTTTTGAATGAAGCACAATACAGGGCAGCCAATCATAAAGGAGCTCATTTATCTTACATCCGTCTCAAAGGTGCAGTAGCAACAGGTGCCTGTTGAATTCCAAGCGATATCTATAGAGGTTGGAAATTGGTTGTGTAAAAAAAAAAAAAAAACAGGCTGAAAACGAGTCGTTTCCGCTCTGTGAATTGGGAGAAAGGGACAGTGTGTGGAAGCCCAACCCCAGTCATATAGGTTTGCTTCTAACAGTACCATTACCATCACCCACTCTGGTGCACTAGTTTGAGTGTATTAGAACTAGTAGCAATGCTGAAGCATTACATGTATCTATAACACATATTCTGACCATGATGAAGTGATAGGTTTGTTAAGGCAAACTGTGTATGCAATACATGTTGCTTAGGTCACTTGCTCCAATTGTACACAACTCTAAAGCTACACAACTGTACATTAGTTAAAGTCTACACAGTGTCAGTCATGTGAAGTACAACTGAAAGTTCCCCTGTTGTATTCTTCCAACAATCAAGTTCTGCGTAAGTGGGGGCAAAATAATATGACCTTCACATCAAAGAACATTTTAAACAAATGGACTGTATGTACATCTTTTTTCTAATGTTACAAATGGAGTCTAAAGTTATATCTCTTGCTCTATAGCACTTGGTCAAACCTTTCCTTTAGATTCCTTTTGTACACACTACAGACTGTGACCTCGAGATGCTTGAATGAATGTTGAACATTCACACTTGTGTATGAGTGCCGATTGTTAGCTAATGCATCATGATGAGCCTATCCTTTTTGAGTTACTTACTGAGATCATTCTCATAGCAAGTTCATTACACCTTGTGTACTCGATGTAGTGCGGTGAGCAGTTTCAATCTTAGTTACAATCTTAGTTATCAAAGACTCACTCCACCGACCAAAGCCTCTTCTCTTAGACAACATGACAAAACCATCGCAGCTTGAGAGCAAAAATCGAGCCTCGTAAGAGGTGTTATGTTCCATAGGCAGATTGACATCTTAATGCGATACACATGAATTTTCTTTGCATACATGTACATTGCACTTGTAATGTTTCTGATATTGCTTCTCTCCTGAATAGCTCAGTCAGTAGAGCATCAGACTTTTAATCTGTGGTCCCTGTTCAAGTGAAAATATTGTTCTTTGCCACTAAAGTGCGCTTGATAAGTTTCTTGAAATACCTCTAGATCAACCTCAGTCAAGGGACAGGACCCTGTTGCCTTGAGCCTTGCCGATTAAACTGACATTTCACATCCGTTTCCCCCAGCTGTGATGCTGTGCATTGGCTGTCATCCCAGGTTAGGCTAGCTAGTTCTGATGGCAAGCTTGAAATATCAAAATCCTTCCTACTTAAAAAAAAAAAAAATCACTTCTGAGCCTATTTTGAGTTAATTACTGAGATCATTCTCACAGCAAGTTCATTAGACCTTGTTCACTCATTGTAGTTCGGTGAGCAATTTCTATATTGGATGAGAGAAGGAGCAGACTTGTTCAAGTCACAGAATCCATTCAAACTTAAACAACAGGAGCTTGTCAGTGGAGGGTATACTTGCTCACACCTTTCTTTTCAATTCCTGTTGCATAAGGGAATAAGGGACAAGGGAAGTCATTTTGGAACAAACCTGTGAGGCAACTGTCTTTGAGGCAAAGTGTCTGTATCCAGGGAAGAACATGTGCATGTTCAAGTGCTTGCCCTGTACTTCATTCTCTGAAGTTTACTGAGAAAGACCTGACAGCAGTTGAACACGTTTGGTTGTTGTCTGCTACCTTGTCTCTGTCTCTCTCTGTGTTCGCATGATAGGCACCACTGCATGCCATGCACCAGGCCTCCTTTCTTGTGAGGCTGTCCCTCATGACATCTATGGAGTGCATAATTGAAGACTAAGTGAAAGGATTCCCTTAAGATCTGAATACCTTTGGTTGTTGTCGTACATCGTCTCTGTCTCTCTCTCTCTATGTGTTAAATGCAGACTGCTCAGGTCATGGTGTTGACAGCTTCTAGTATTTTCACTAGATCCAAAGCAGTGTCAAACCTGTTTTTACATTTAAATGTTTTCACTTGGTTTTACATTTTAATGTTAACAAAATAAGAAACAATACACATTATAAATGTTAGATAGCTACATATTTGTACTTCTTGTACAAACTAAGAAAATAATAGAACACTAATTTAGTTCTGTGACATATTGACACCTGAGCAAGACATGAATGAGGGATAAAAAGGCAGGATATTAGTCACACAAAGCACTGCCAAAAAGTTTTAAAAACACAGATGTGGGGAAGCTCATGAAGACAGGTTCAGCTTTAGTCCACAGTATGCTAAATGGGAAACACTGGAGGATGGTACATGAGGGGTTTAAATAGGGAGAGAGTTAATTAGAAGCAGGTGATCGTGATGGTTGATAAGTGTGTGATTGTGAACCGAGCAGTGGTCGTGGTAGGTGATTTGTGCGGATATGTGTGTACGTGTCTGTGTGTGCGTTCCTGGTTCGGTGCGGACCAGAACCTGACAACTTGTTTCCACTTGATATCAGAATTAGTTGAAGAGAATAGCTGGTCCTGTCCTTTATTGCAACTTAAATATAAACATGCTTTTGAGGGACCCTCTGGAGAATGTCTGAGGGGTACACAAGAGTTTAATTCTTATAAACTTTTTCAAGGGCAATTATGTAAACAACCCTCCTTTTTTTCCATATTGTTCTTTGAAGTTTCCACCATTATGCTCAAATTACACATGACATTATAAAAGCTAGTCACCTATGAACCTGCGGGCTTATATAGAAGGGAAAATAAACTATGGACTATTTGTGCTCTGCATTCTTGCGTATTTATTTATGCTAGGCTGTACATAATGCAGCCTTAAAAACATAGGATAAAAATCCCCATGTAACACAATTCAGGTTCTGTCTAAATACATGGCTAGCTAGCTAGTTATTTAACAATCCCATTTAGAACATATATCGTCGTGAATGTCCTGAACAAAACACGCTGTACCTAATCCCCATAAATGACATATCTCTCACTGAATAAAAACTTGTATGCTTCAACAGTATACAGTGGTAGAAATGGTGATCACCTTTAAAAGGATTTCTTACTGTAGGCCTATTATAAACAACATGGAGGAAATTAAAATAAAAATACTTGAGTCAGGTGTCTGTTGAATTCCGAGCGATATATATATAGAGGTTGGAAATTGGTTGTCTAAAAATGAATTGTGATTGTTAAGTCACATAGATGTAAGTGGACATGAAGGGAAAAAATAGTGTGGGTGCCAAGTATGGTGATTGTATTTTTAAAGCTGTAGGAAATGTTACATTCAGAATGTTTGTGAGACAAAAAAAAAAAAAAGATATAATTACTATCCATGGTATAATTGACTGTGTTGCAGACAACATAGGCAGGGATTAGACTGAAAAATGTCAGAGTATTTTTAATGTTCTTTATTGCTGTCATCAGAGGTTATGCAGCCATATCCTCCCGAGCAAGTACGGCTTCTAATCCTAACAGTTTGGCCGCCTGCAGACACAAATAAAGTGTTGAGCAATATTTAATTACATCTACTTGAAATGCATATTTAATTGCATTGTTAGTATTTATGGAAAACAAGTGTTAGGATTGCTCTGCTCCATTGCAGACTTTCTCACTCTAGCAACTGTGGATTCCATCTCCTCAATCAGTTGGCCCATATCATATTCACAGGAACCATATTCCATCTTTATAAAAGAATTCAGTTTCACCTCCAACTATGAAGAGAAACAGTGTTAAGCAATATTTAATTACATCTACTTGAAATGCATAGTTCATAGCATTGTGAGAATTTATGGAAAACAAGCGTTAGGATTGCTCTGCTCCACTGCAGACTTTCTCACTTTAGCAAACACGGCTTCCAGGTCCTCAATACACTTATCCCTCTCGCTGACATTCATATCTTTAGGTTCCACCTGTAGATATGAGTAGAAATATTGTTGAACAGTATTTAAATACATTTAATTGAAATATGACTTTAATTACATTTTGATACATTTGTAATTTATAATTTGTATTGGACTGGAAAGGAAACAAATACAATTTTTATCGCATAGCCATAATCACATAGCCTGCAGGCCTAATGATGTAAAAATGTGCCCCCAAACATCAAATGTTCAGCAGAAATAACAGGACCTGACACACTAAGGTACCGTAGACCCATTCAAATTGTGCTATTGGAATAATAAATTCCAATGCATTCAGTCATTTTAGCTAGTGTTGATTTTGATTCTCGCCACAATTATACTAATAATCAGTGTTACAACTCAGCATGCAAAGTCACCGAACAGTCGACTGTTAATTCTATAGTAAGGAGAATGTAAAACAAACAAACAAAAAACCCACCAACAGTATTTTTTTTTTTCCTGTAACTGACAAAGATTGCATATGCTAAATGTATGTGTCCTAAATATATTCTAAATACATTTACATTAGTGTTTTTAATTAATTTCTCGAACATTTGTTGAAATGCATTTGTAATTTATATTCAGAGACATTCAGTGTACTTAAGTACAAGCATTCAATTAGCATCACTGTTCACCATAGCTGTTTTTCCATTTTTTGTGGCTTTTGTCCATTGCCACAGTATGGCTTTAAATCATTTGTCTTGGTTCTACTTTACTTACTATGGCTGATTGAGTTCTCTGAGTAGTGAAGTCCTTCTTCATTAAACGCTTTGGTCTAGTATCTGTTTAAAAAGTAACAGAAAATGTCTTATTAGCGTTGTATAGATACTTAGAACACTGCTACGTAGATCTCTCTCTCTCAGACAGACACACACACACACACACACAGTTCATCCAAGAAGTCATCCTCTATTCTGGAAGGGTTCTGGGCTCGTGTTTTTTCGTTTTTCTTTTTCCCATATTTACCAAATATCCCGTGCTTTTCCTTTTCATATTTCTCAGAAGGAACATGTTCCTTGCGTCTTGGATTGCAATTGTAACTACCGCACTGACCCATAATAAATTTAGTGTACCCGTTATCTGTGATCTGTAGTCTAAAAATGGGTCACAGAAATTGTTCATTTGAAAAATCTGTTCTTTGACTACATCATATTCGCTTAATTGATGCGGCTGCATTATGACATCACACGCCACCCACTGAAATAAAAGCTGAGGATGTCATTGCAGAGGTAGGAGGAGCCAGAGTAGAATATTACAGAATATTACATTGCTTGAATAGTGGCTCTGTCTGCCCTGGGGGTATTATTGAAACCCAAAGGCTGAAAGGATGGGGAGAGAGAGAGAGAGAGAGCGAGCGAGCGAGCATGTGTGAACATATTCTTGTCACGGTACGCCCCCCCCCCCCAAACGTCTCCCCGTGTGTGTTTGCTTGTGTGTGTGTGTGTGTGTTCATCCGTGTGGCCATGCTCCCTTGTGTTTCACGGCTGCCCTTCAGTGTTTTGTTATTGTTTGCGTATATAAGTCCTTTGTGTAAACGTTAACGTTGTCAGTGTTTGATCCCACGATAGCCTTAGTGCTACGTTGTCTTCCATGTCTCTAAATAAACATCGTTATATGCATCATTGCTCCTCTTTTGTATCCTGCCAAGCCTCCCTGTGTTACAATTATGATAAAATTGGATAAAATACTAGATCATAGATTGCAGTCTGAAGTACTTTTGACCTGCTGAGAGTTAGCCTGATTTGACTTAGCCTGTTCCTAACCTTTGTTTAGTATGTTGCATAAAAGCTCATGGAAATATTTCAGATGTAATATACATGTAACTGACCTAGTAGAGCAAAATTACAGAATTGTAAGGAGGAAGTGACGTTCTTGGGGCATATCATTAAAGGGGGAAATACACACAAGCTGTCTCAAAACCGACCACAAGCCATAATTTCGCTACCTAAACCATAGTGGCATACTCCCCTCTTACTGTTTTAGTCCCACACGCATTACATCGAATACTGCAGGACCAAAGAGTGTCACACTTATCAGCCCAGTGGTAGCTGAGATACCACACCACCCTCTTAGATATGCCTAATATAACTGTCAAAAGGTGTATAACACTGAACCCAGCTACACTCCTTCCTAGGGAGGAGGATGGAGATCCACAAGTATATATACCGCGGGTTGATCTCTTTGAAGAAGCCATAAGTAACCCAGACCTATGCCTCTATGTGGATGGGTCAGCATGCAGGGACGACACAGGGGTCAATAGGGAAGCATACGCGGTAGTAACAGATCATGAAATACTTAAAACAGAAGTATTACCATCCTCCTATTCAGCGCAGGCTGCTGAACTAGTAGCACTGACGGAAGCATGCAAACTAGCTGCAGACAAAACTGTTAATGATTTTGGAGCCATATGGAAACATAGGCAATTCCTGACAAGCTCGGGTAAATATATTAGACATCACCATCTTGCTAGAAGCCATTTCGCTGCCAAAGACAATTGCAGTTGTTAAGTGTGCAGCTCACAGGACTACAGAAGACCAAATCAGCAAGGGGAATACTTTTGCAGATAGAGTAGCAAAGGCAGCTGCAATTAAAACCGCTGTGCAAGCAATACAGGAAACCGCTGCTACCCCGCAGGCCACATAACGGGAAATTCAGTCAGGGGCTACCGCCACTGAAGGCACCAGGTGGAGACAACTAGAACCTCCTGTTAACAACCCACGCTGCTGTCAAAATAGAAGGACGAGGAACCTGGGTACATCACACACACCGTAAGAAGGCTCCGACACCAGCCCCAACTCCAAGCAGCAGCACCCAAACAGACTAGGTCAGAACTGTGTTGAGTAGGGTGTTAAAGGCAAGGCCTACCCTTTCGACACTCGGAACCGTCAAGAGACGGTAGAGAAAATCAGACACAGCTAACACAGTCAGAACATAGACTGAATATTAATATGGATGAAGAATCCCATGACTTATGAGAAGACTTGTTACCATTTCAGGGTCCCAACGCCACTGAAGCAGAATGATTAGCAGCTAAATGCCAACAAAATACAGCGTGTATGTCAGCCATTGTGCATGCCCAACATATCGAGCAAGAGTACCTGGTGTGCCAGCACACCAGTGTTCCAAGGACTGTAATCCCTCTGAAAAACGCAGACGTAGGAGAAGTGAATATGACAATCTCTATGTGCCAGGTTATTAACCAGACCTCAAACTGTCCCAGTCCCACTAACCCCGCACCACCGAAAATGATGCTGCATGTGGCAGCTAGTAAGGGTGAGATATTTGTATAGCAGATGAAGCAGCAGGTGCCGGAAGTCTGGTCCAGATGCATCGATTATGTGCAGGTGCACAGCAATGGCACTTGCAGTGACTCCAATAGCAGTTCCCTGTGGAATTGCTCCATGACAACCCTGCAGGGGTATTGGAATGTAATGTGGGTCGGTGGTTCGGTGGCCTATGGTGAATTGCCACAGAACTGGACTGGTTGTTGTTATCCAGCTGTAGTGCGCCCAAGGACGCAGGTGTATACACTTCCCCATGCCAAGCAGCACAGGGTGAGGAGAGACATAACCAGCACAGACTATTGTGGTAGAATTCTGAGGGACCCATGGACCACTCCGGGTGAAACCATTGGTTGGTCCCTTTTCCTGGGCGGTGGCACAGTAGCAGCCCTGCAAAAGATCAATGGCTTAGCTTATCAGTTACTGCAAGTAGTTAATGACACCTTAGCAGCAATAGGTGCCTTAAAGATAGAACAACAAGTGATAAGGGCAGCAGTGCTTCAACATAGAATGGTATTAAATCTCCTAACCATGAAGGAAGGAGGAGTGTGCAAAATGATTAACACTTCCTGCTGTTTTTACATTCCAGATCTCAGCGCTAATATTACTGATTATATGAATCTTATGTGATCTGCCTTCACTCCGCAGCCTACAGTTCCAGTAGCGGCTGTAGCGTTGCCCATTCTGCTACTCATTCTTCTTCTTTTTCTTCTTCTTCTGTGTTTACCTCCTTTTTTGTCATTGCGTGTCAGACGTCTTTCTAGTGTGTTCACCATGCCAGCGCTCAGCGGCCATGCCAATGACCAACCCCAGCTCTTTGAAGACATTCTGCTCCGCAAGATGGGCGGAGCTGGTGATCCACATGAAGACATCGTAGTGCTATTTGCTGAATAAATGTGTGATAATGTGTGATATAGGGGGGAAATGTTGTGGAAATGTACCTTACTTCATTTTGTGGAAATTTATTTTGCTTTATTTTACTTTGCTTTATGTTTCTATAGTCACAGCATAACAGTCTGCAGATAAGCATGTGAGTCAGGTACACCAGCTGCTCACATACCGTTCTAACCATAGAGATAGAAGAAGCCTTCAGCGCTCAGGCTAACCAAAACATGAATTAGCTGATACTCTGTAGGAGTCGTTTTTCTTTTTTTTCTCTTTCTTCTGTTCTCTGTATAAGGGGAGGGGGACCGTACTGCGCGTCAGTCCTCTTACTCTGTTATACAGGGGACAGAACTCAATAAAATTTTACTCTTTACTACTCAATGCATAAAGCTGTCTGTGTTTGATGTGCTCTCATTTTCCCACCACATCCATTTAGCAGTACTTCTGAATAACCGAAATGGCTTAAAACAGCTGAGGGGATGTTTGAAACTGAGTGATAAGATGTTCAGCAATTTATATATGATAATACAAGGCAGTAAATTAAATTTGGCTGAACTGGACAATAGTACCTGGCATGAAAAGTATGTCGTAGAGAGAGTAACAAAAAACTCAACCTCTCACCTCGCGCTCTGAGATGTCTCCGTCACTGTCTGTAGTGTCCTCTAGGATACTGCTGCCCTCACTAAAGTGTGTCACCCTGACCGGGTCAAACATCTCTTGAACATAATAACTACACAATGGAAAATCAGCTTCAAGTGCTGCACTGAGCAAGAGTGCACTGTAAATGGCCAGATATAAATGGCAATGTCAGTAGTAAATTTATATATGCAGTCATGGAACAGGACCTAGCTGTAGAGCACAGCTTTAAGGTGCATATTATGATGTGCTCTTAGCAATCATCCTCCTGGCTGTGTCTTGCTCTTTTGGCCAAATGTTTCTCTTCCAAAGCAGACAGACCAGACTTGCTGCATATTACTCCGTGCACTATAAATAAACCACATGTATAATGCCTTGTAAACAATGGAACAAGGGAAATTTGAATTGTGACTACTCTGTTAAAGGGGCGGATAAGGCAACCCACCCAAACCCCCCCGAAAGCTGTTCTGTTATCTCTAATTGCTATGCAATAGTCCTGTGATTAACTCAAAGGCTGGAGAAGTTTCACCTTTCTCTACTTGAATCCTGAAGGCTGTTCGGTTCTGTCGCCCACAATCCATCCTGTGTAATTAAACATTCACATCATAACTCGACCCCGTGCAATAGGGCAAACTCACTCGGATGGGGGAAAGGATCACAGACTACCTGTACTGCTGCCGCAACTCTACGGCCATTCCAACAACATCCACATACATTCCAGCAACATCCTATTATAAGACACAGTGGGCTTAAGTACACCCATTTAATAGCATGTTGGACCTTCTTTGGCCTCCAGAACTGCAGCAATTCTTTCTGGCATAGTTTCCACTATGTGCTGAAAATACTCTGCAGGAATCTTGGTCCAATCTTCATAGGATATTTTCTCTCAAATTACATGGAGGGACTGACATGTTCTAAACTGCCTGTTATACTCTTACAGCCGCTTTGAAATACAAAAAAAACATATTTATCTTCCACTCCACTCAAGGATGGCCACACTTGGAATTTCCCTTGGCACATTTAAAACATTGTGTGAGCCAGATAGCTTCTGTTTTCAACCTCTGAGTATTAGTGTTCCATGCTTATGAGATGCTTCAACACGTCCATGCGTGTTGTAAAGAAACAAAGTGTAAGCAGTATTAATGAAAGTGCATCTCTACCTCAAACTCACCAGTGTAACAATTACAGTTTGTGAAACCTAATTTTAAATGGCGATCAGCCTTCATAACAAATCTCCAATAACAAATAAGCAGAACTCACCTTGTTAAGTGTTTGTGTTTGTTTGTGTGTGTGTGTGTGTGTGTGTGTGTGTGTGTGTGTGTGTGTGTGTGTGTGTGTGCAGTTTTAAGCATAGCAAGGCACTTCAGGGTTGCCAGGTGGAGCCTTCCTGAAGACCCTGATACTGAAACAGCATTAAAAGCTGCAATGGCACTGTAGTTGTATTTATCTGCACTAATACAGCTTTGAACTATTGCACTCTTACATACAGTAAGTTTCTGTGTACCGGTGTACATTTCTGTGTACCTTTAGTAAATAAAGGGATTCTATTCTAATATTACAAGTGCTAGAAGTGCTGAAACTCCAAACAGTGAAGAAACCAGTGGAGCTTAATGACTGGTCAGATGAAGAGAGTGAAGTGAGGAGTTTCCTTCAGTGTCTGCCATGTCCCAGCTGAGGTGAGTGTGAAGCTTTTATTAGTACTATAGGAGTTTTGTTTAACTTTGAAACTGATGGTGTCACAGCCATTTGTGGCCGGGAGTCTAGAAGAGCATAATTGGCTGTACTCTTAGGGAGAGAGGGAGTGGCATACGCTCTCTCCCCTGTCAATTACAGAGACACCGTGCAATCAAGGGCGTCTATAAGTTCACGCGTCAGAAGGGGGAGGAAAAGACTATTTTCTGAGTACTTAGAATAACATTCCGTATTTTTTGGAGAAAGTTTTCTAGAGTGTTTTCATGTAGAGAGAGAAATGAGTGGCTAAAATGTCAGAAACATTAAGGAGACAAATGGGGAATACTATAACAGCTCTTTCCATGTGTTAGTGACACCAGCGTTCCCTCTTTTCCCAGATGGTAAAAAAGAGCCCTGACTCTTGCAAACTTCATTTTTTTGTAGAACAAAGAGAAAGATAAATAACTCGCTTTATGGCCTTTTTCCACTCATGCATACCAAGTCCACTATGCATCCAAACATTGTCAGAATAGTAGGAGTGCAGACTTTGAAAAATGATCTTGTCATGTAAACTCAGTAGCTTTGTCCCTGGTTGTCTAGTGGTTAGGATTCGACGTGTTCACCCCCGCGGCCCCGGTTCGATGCCTGGTCAGGGAAAAACCTCTTTTTATGCTCATATAAAATGACAGATTCTGCATTAAAACATAAAGTTTGTGTGAGTTGGAGTTGAGCCGACAGCCTAAGGATGACAGTTTTAACTTCTACTCTACCAACTGACTTATTGAAAGCGACATGCAAGTAATCCCACATGTCCAAACACCAGTATGTTGGCAAGAAACACAGCCAGTTTTGGATGTTTCAATTGTTAAGTTCATTTGACACAAAGAAGAAAGATCGCATTGTATAAGTTGTTCAGCTACAAACAGATATATCTTTTGATGACATTTGGAATCATACTGGACTTTGTGTACATGAATGGAGAAAGGCCATAAATGGTTAGAATATCATTCAGTGCTTTTGGAGAAAAGTTTCGAGAGTTTTGTCATGTAGTGAGAGAAATGAGTGGCTGAAATATCAGGCATTAAAAGTGCAATTTGCACTCATGGAAAGAAAATTGCTTTCATGTGGACCGCATTGAGATATCGATCTGCCTGTGGAACATAACACCTCTTAAGAGGCTTGATTTGTGCTCTCAAGCTGCAATGGTGGTTTTCTCATGGCTTCTAAAAGAAGAGGCTGTGGTCAGGGTGGAGTGAGTCTTTGATAACCAAGATTGTTGTTGTTTTGGCCTTCGAATAGACAATGGCATTACCCAGTGTCAGGTCTTTCTCAGTAAACTGCAGAGAATGATATAGAGGGCAAGAAATGGTCAAGCACAGTTTTATTGGGTGTGTGTCTGTAAAAAAAACTAGAGCTCTCTGATACATTTTTGGTTCAAGATTTAATCATCATGCAAATGATTGTGATTAACGCTTTGTCTGTTTAATTCAAATATTATACTATAAACCTAATATTTTAATAGGGTTGGCAACTTTCTAGATCCGATTACTACATGTGTGTGAAGTACAGGTGCTGTAGCTATATGGTATTAAATTGTCCACAGTAGCCTAATTATAATATATACAACCAAAAATGCATCTAAAATAAACACCAGAAACCTGGGCTAACGCTGATGTACATATATGCATTAAATCTAAATAGGACTGCTCTATAGGTAGGATAACAGCAGAACAATTGTCCTGCCATATAAGCAAAACAAGAGCCTGCTAAAGCCACCAAGAGGGTGCCAAAGACCATGTATTTATTTCTATTTGATTTTTTACCTGTGTTATGTCAGTGGCAGCTAAGATTTCTGCATAGGGCCCCACACAGGCTTGGGCCAGCCCTGGTAACACAGTGTCGTGCACTGGAAAACCATCAAGCCAGTTGACTATGCTACCAGTGTTGTTTATGTAACTGTGCAAATAAACTGCAAACACAATTACTTTTAGAAGTATCATCCAGTTTGTTTTCACAATTGCCAAAATGTAATGAATCACAGCCAGTGTTCTAAAACAGAGCTGGAATGTATTCCTGGCTGATGTGGTTACAAAAAATAAAAAAATAAATAAAAATTTTAATTGGTGGATGAATTTTCAATGAAAGTGCTTCACTCAGCAGCCATTAATGATTCTTCTGTCCAGTATGAATAAATTGGAATTCCTATCCTTGTATCGGGTGCAGCAATTATGTGTAACAATTGTGAAGCAAAAAAGCAATAGTGAAATTTTAATATAACAATATAGGTTCTATAGAACATGATCTGCATGCATATTAATTAGGCTATGCAAATAACACAACTACTTCGGTAGCACATCATTCATGCCTGTTGAATAGGCAGTTTTCTGCTTTGCAGATACTTGAAATCTTTTACTAATCTTTCCCCAAATCCAGTAGGAGCTGCCTTTTACATTAACATGCCAGGATACACACTCACTGGATGTTTAATCTGTCTAATGGGTAAGATATATTCTTATAGTCAAGAAAGATATTTTTTAATTATTAATCAGTTAAGGAAGTCAAGCTATTGCATTTTGCTGAGATGAAGGAATATTGCATAACCCTGTACTGGCCAAATAATTAGATTTGATGTGCTATTTTGTGGATTAATCCCATAACTGAATTATTCACATGGTTTTATAGCCATGGTTAATACTCGCTGTCAAAATGGTGAGGTTCATAACAACCTCTTTCCTTCATAAGGAAACTTCCTGTTTTTGAAACTGTTTCAGCATACTAGCTCTTACTGCTCTCTATCTGTTTAACAAATTTTTCGTTGTATTTAATTACTTTCTACCTGGAAACTGGTAAATTCCATGGAAAGCTACTTTATCATCACAAACTATATCTAAGGAACTACCACAAACATAAGTAATGTTAACATTTTGCTTTTCATCATGACTTATGTTCTGTTTCAGAGCACTGAATGCAGCATGTTTATTCTTCGTCATTAGTAGCAGTTTTATCTGTGAGAAGTGTAGATGAATTGTTAGTCTGACAGAGAAGACTCTAGCACTAGAAGTACGCATTCAGACAGCAAGGCGAATGGGTGACGTTACGGCAAAGTAGACGAGCTTCAACCAGCTCATCGGATCACTACACATCCCCAACATTAAGTAGCAAAACCCCAGAGACCTTCTGCCTGTACTGGCCAGACTTCAGATCAGAAGGTGAGAGAATACAGTCATGTGTTGTGTGGCTCAGATTGTTCACACAGTTAGTAACAGTCCAAACACTTTAATTATACTGTACAGTATGAGACCTGGAAATGTGTGTCTGTGTCTGTGTTTTTGTGTGTGTGTGTGTGTGTGTGTGTGTGTGTGTGTGTGTGCCTTCTCCCCAGGCTGAGCTCCAGCTTTGTACTGTCCATCATCAGAGAGATCTATCAGACTGGCTCTGCTCACTGTGTGTCCAGCTTGTTGAATTCAGCAGAGAACTGCATCAACCTGAACAGCAGAGAGCTGGACTCTGTCCACTGTGCTGCCCTGCGCTTCACCCTCCAGCACTGCACAGCAGTCTCTCTCAGCCTGCTTTTCACCTCCATACCAAAGGCGGAGCTGGAGAGCATTGAGCCACTGCTCTAACACGTCTCCCGTCTCAGGCTTGAACTTTTCTCACAATCAGAATTTTAACACAGAACTGCTCTGTTTAGGGAGTGTTATATAAACGTTTATGTACGTTTATGTGTTTTTCACGAGTTTCCTCAAAAGTCATTTTGTGCCAGCATCACTTAGATTTTACTGAGACTCCTGTCAGGTAATCAGCAATATCCATGAATATTTACTTCAGAATAAAATGACTTTCTGGAGGAAATTGTTAAATTTAGGTGAAATATTTATATTAACCTGAAATTAACTGCCCTGCCACTGTCTGTGTGTGTTTTGTTTTCTCCGTGTTGACAGGCTGCTGTTGCTGAGGCTGCTCCACGGCTACAGTGTCTCTGAACTACAGCAGGGGGCAGCAGCAACAGATCTGCTCTTCGCTCTGCAGCACAGACTGGATTTCTCCTGCTGCTCTGCTCTGGACCTCACAGCAGACACACAGAAACACACACTGACTCTGAGCACTGAGGACTGCAGAGTCGTCTCCATGGTCATCCAGAGAGCGAGCTCTCACACACACACACACACACACACACACACACACACACACACACACACACACACACACACACACACACACACACACACACAGCTCACTCTACACGGCTGTGAGGGCAACTCTTCCCCATTTTACACACAGTCACCCTTCAGTAAGCCACTGACTCAACACCACACAAAGTAGGGAAACATTCTGGAAAAAGGAAAATAATTTTATCATTTGAAACAAAATGTGTGTAAATAGCATTAATGTTAGTAGTTATGTGAGTGTGTTAGTGTTTTGTGACTCTACATGTTGGTGAACGTTGATTGTGTTCAGCTGCAATAAAGCCATGCTGCTCCAGTTCCTGTCTCTTGTCTGTGTGGGGACTGATGTGGAGTGTGTGAGACGCGCTGTGGCTCTCTCCCGGGCTCTGGGTAAGATGGTGATCCTCAGTCAGACCCGGCTGGACCAGGCCTGTAGGTCACTGGCACTGTTTCTGGAACATTCTGAAGGGCTTTCAGAACTGGACCTTAGCCACTGTCAGCTCACTGACCACTGCCTGCAGCTGCTGTTCGCACACCAGCACAAAGCCCACATCCTGCAGTGAGTGGACAAGCGGGAGGAGGGATGTGTAGAGAGTCTTGATTGTTGAGTGCACAGTGAACACTAACATAGATATAACACATTTTACTCTTTTTCTCACAATTTAACACAAAATCCAGCAGGGTGACTGAATGTAGAAGCTGTGTGTGTTCATTGTAAAGCATTGTAAGTTCCTTGAAAGGCTTTATATAAATGTAACTTTGCTCATTCAGTCATATCCTGTGTTCCTTCAAGGACTTTATTTTTCAAAAGCAAACAGCAAAAAGCTTGATTTTCTTGGTGATTTTATTTGGAAATGACGACCTCTCTCACTGGCTGCCTGGATCACTGATCACTGCCTGTACTTGGCAGGATGGATCTCTGTGGTCTACAGAATATCCAGACTGCTTGTAGAAACACATGTTCTCATTAAAAAGAGAAATAAGGCATAACAGACTCTTTATGATTTACAGTTTCATGCCTGATAGATAACAAGTCATGTGTACAAGAACTGAAAGAAATGATATTTTGTTTAAAATGTCAAAATGCATAATTATCTGGCCATTAATGACTCAGGTCCACTGACACAAATATACTATTTATTGCTTTGCTTATTCATTCATTTGCTAATTCAATCATTCGTTTATTAATTCATTCGTTCATTACTTTAATTCATTGATCTATAAATCTACAGGTGTTTGTACTACTACACGGTGATTTAGTAGAGGGAGGTGTGTTTGGGAATCCTGAACAATGTGGTAATTATAATCCATCTAATTTCAACCTCAGTCACAATGACATCACTGATGTGTCAGCAAAGAGGATCTATGATACTTTCTCCACCAACAACAATATTCACACTGTGAGGTAACTGTGTGTGTGTGTGTTTAGGCATTTAAAATAAGGCTGTATTTATTTGAGTTTAAAATTTCAAATTTAAAAGCCTATTTTGATTTTATAGGCTCTTCAACAACAGAATTACAGGCATACAAATCTTCCTCTCAGACAAGTGCTTTGAAGTCTGGTGATGTTGATGTGTTGTTGGCACTGTAATGATGAGATTTCATTTTTCTAGATTATTGGGACTATCCAAATTATATTTTTGTTTTAAGTGAAAAAATGTAATGATTAAAAAACAAATTTTAGTTATCTTATACATTTTAAGATTACATATAAAAATCAAATACTCAAAATTTATTTATAAAGTACTTTTTAAAATTGTATTTTATTTTATTTTATTTACAACAGGTGCTATTACAAAGCAGCTTTTCAATTGTCCAAGTCCAAGCCCCCAGTAAGCAAGCCAAGGGTGACAGTGGCAAGGAAAAGCTCCCTAGAGCATGAGGAAGAAACGTCGAGAGGAACCAAGACTCAAAGGGGGTCCCATCCTCCTCTGGCTGTTTAAAGAGAGACATAAATTAAAAGATGAAATAAGCATTTAATGTTTAGTCCAACTTTCTGGAGGTTCTAGACTTGTGTGCATGTGTCTGAGACCCAAGTCGCAAGAGAACGTCCATTAAGGGCAACAGAGAGTAGCTGGTTGGGGAGGAGGTGGTGTGGGCTACAACAGGGGACATCAGGGGATGATGGGAGTAGCCAAGGCATCTGAGACAGGATGAGGCTCAGTAACATCACAACATCAGGGGTAGGTGTACCTCGGCAGAGTCCACTATCAGTCCAGTGTATTAGAGCAATGATGTTTGATTCCTACTCAAAGAACATGTGATATTTCCAACATTCACTTTAGGTATCAATGAAGTTGTGACATCAAGCAAAGGAGGACAGTGAGACATGAGTAGACAAGCACAAGTTGGACCTATTAGGGACAATGAAACAAAACCTGAAGACAAGAAAACAGAAATGAAAGCCTGAGTGAGCTGAACTGAACTGAATCAAACTCCTACCGCTATATGGACCTAGCTCTGTAATATAGTTGAAACTGTAAGTTGCTATAGATAAGCGTGTCTGCCAGATGTCTGCTCACATTAAGCAGTGCAGTTGTGCAGTGTGAACATGGCATCTGTCTTTTACAGCAAAATCAAATTATTTTATTATTCTTTAAATGTCTTTAAATGTCTTCATGGTCTAGCAACTCATGATGGCATTAGCACTTGAAAGCAAAAAAAACAAACAAAAAAAACCAGCAAAACAAAAACATCTCAAAACACACTTATTGCATTGAGTTCTGTTTAGATGACTTTTGATTTTATATTAACACATCTACTGTTATCTATTTACCTTTTCCTTTTATCATTATATATGTCATTTTATTTTTTATCCTTTGGGCAATTAGTCTCTTCTCAATGCGTTTTATTTTTTGTGTGCAGAGAGAAGGGGTAAGAAGATGCATATACAGAGGTCTGGACTAGCCGTGCTGTCAAAGGTTAGGGGAAATGAAATAAATAAATGTTCCAAAATGTTTTTTAAATAGTTTAGTATCCAACATTTTAAATTCTAACATTTATGGTTACCCCCAGCAGTGATCAGTGGTAGCTCAGTGGTTAAGATACTTGACATGTAGTCAGAAGCTTACCTGTTCCAGCCCTACTGCTGCCAAGTTGCCACTGTTGGTTCTCTGAGCAAGGCCATTAACCCTCAATTGCTCAAGTTATACTCACTCGTAAGTCACTTTGGATATAAGTATCAGGTAAATGTATGATTGTGTTTTTTATAATCTTGTACACATAAATGTCATATTCAACCAGAATATGTAAAACACACTGTCAAATCGTGTTTATAAAAATACGTTTTAGTTTTAATTAATTTCTGTAACTTCATGTCACTTATACTGATATGGTTGTTGGCTAAGACAACCATGGCCACAAGAGGGAGACAAAGAGCTTCCCTAGTAATCAATGAAAACAGGCATACCCTGTAACTGTATGCTATACTATTCTTTTATTTTATATTTTTCCTTGATGTCCACTTACAATGTTTGCATGGCTTTATGTTCCAAAAATAATCATAATCTATTTTACACAAATATTTTCCAACCTGTTTATCTTGTAGAATTAAATAGGACATGTATTACATTACGAATAAAGAATTCTGCGCTGCATACACTTAGACATCGGTAATATAACTTGCAGTTATATAACTTCTAGTGAAAATCCTTGAAGCAGTCAACACCATCATCTGGGTGAGCTCCATTTAACCCTCTGAAGTTAAACAAAGAATTGCAGCTAAATGTGTGAACATTATCACGTGTCAGTTCATAACAAGTTAAGCTTCATAATAGGTCACGAAGTCAAGAAAATTCATACCTAAGCATTACTTTGTTTGATATGTTTATGGATGTATTTGAGTATAACCAGCTCATTTGCCTGTTTTTATGTATTGATCTGTATTGCTCCAAAAAACTACTCACGTCTTCCAATGTTCTTGATCCCCACTTGTAAGAAATAGTAAATGGACTAATCCTAGTTGTGGATAAGTATAAGACTAAACAGCTGTGAACTAATTCCACACGAGGGGAGTCATCACTGGAAAGGTGTTCTGGTGCGAGGCGTGCAGTGGTCCCTGTCCTGTGAACACAGAGAGACACAGAGGCGAGATACCAGTTAAAAAGGTTTGAGAAAGTACATCCTCCACTGACAAGATTCTGTTGTTTAAATGTAAATGGAACAGGTCTGCTCCTTCTCTCAGCCAATATAGAAACAGCAAACTGCACTACAACAAGTACACAAGGTGTAATGAACTTGCTATGAGAATGATCTCAGTATGTAACTCAAAAAGGAAAGGAGCTTCTCCTTCCTGTTTTCTTTGTTCTCTTCTTGTTAGTGTTTGTATTTGCTCTTTCAAAACACTCCTGCACTCATTCCTCACACTAAAACATGAACCTGGTGTTGTTTACACAGTGACTTGGTGTGAGGCATCTGATCCATGATTTCCCCCTGGGGTCACAGGTCTCGTTTGTCGCCCTTTTTTTTCTCCTTAAGACAAAAACAAATTAAAATAAGAGCAGAAAAACTGAGCAGAAATAAACAACTATTAAAATTCTAGATGCACTGTGGAATGTTCAGAGAAAAACAAGACACTCCAGTCTCTATTGTATTTAATATGTGGTATTTAACTGTCAATATGGGGACATTACGACAAGGGAGTGGGCTCAGCTGACCTGTCTATGATTTAATTTTATTTTATTTTTTTAATCCTAGTCTTTGATTAAGTTAAGGCATTTTTCTTTCAAAGAAAAGAAAAGGAATGGAACATCTGAAACACAAACAGAAAAATAGGTATGCATTTATCTAATAAACTGATGACTACGATTAGGTGAGACAAGTTTTAGGATATAATAATAAGTGTATAATTTCCATCACACTTTTCACCTGAGTCTCCTGTGTTTCTGAATAAAAGAAAGTAATATAACACAAGCAGTTATACAATTTCCGAAAGCTATATTATTTAGAAATAAAGAAGAACTTGGTTATTATTTGTTTATTAGGACACATGAGGAAAGCATTTTAGTTGCATTCATTTAGCCAAAGACATCCATGACTGAAACAAGCTTCCTGTCACCACTGACCACCCTCCTAGCGTTCATGTCTCCACGGTTTCCCTGTCTAGTGTCTTTATTTTGATTTACTCCCTTGTTGTGGTTCCATTCCTTCGTTTCGTTTTCTGCACCCCTCATAATTTGCACTTGTGTCTGGTTTAATGCTCATGTGACCATGTTTTTAAGCCCTGTTTTAGTTTAGTCTTGTTGCTATTTATTGTAAGTCCAGCTGCTGTTTGTTAATCGAGGCTTCCGTGCATGTGAATATAAGCCTGAATGTTTATCCTCGCCCCAATGTTATAGCCTGCATCCCTGGTTTGTCTTCGTGCACTTTTCTTTACTTTAGTTTATCATGAATTCTCGGACTTTCCATGTTAATAATTTGACCCTGGACTTTGGATTTGCCCCTAATAAATCTCACTCTTTTCCACACAGTGCGTCCGCCTCCTTACCGCTCATCGTTACACTTCCCCAACCTGCTATATTTACATTAAAACTCCGTCAACAGCAGTCTTTAGCGTTGAGGTTTTTTTTAATCTGCGTAAAATTACATAATTTCTGCTGTTTCAGAAGTGAAGGATTTGCGTGCTCTAAATTTTCATCATGCCAATGCACAGAGGTTTTGGTATGGAGATTTTATCCCGATCTATAGGAGCAGGTGTGATGGACTATAAAGTTGACGAGAAAGAAACCATCCGTTTCGCCGCCGTTCATGTCCATAGATGCTGCTATTACCAAAACTAGTACTGCGCTGATTCTTAGAGGACAGTTGATTTGACCGGATGTCGCAGCAGTACGGCCGACTACTCCTGATCATAACGTATTCATGACAACTCAGCCCTTTTTACGACTGAGGTGCTCACACGACAACGCGTGATCTTGCACCTTTTATGTGTTTTAAGAAAAACGCTCAGTGTTTTAAAGTGCAGCAGCGAATTTTCCTCTAACGCGTTACTAAGCTCTGTGAGCAGAGTAATTTCTCCCATTGTGTTGAAATGAACAGGTGTCTGTTAAACTCATTCATGAGCGTATTTTAACGCGCGTTCAATATCGTCCGAGCTGTAATCTTTTGAATTCTGTAACCATGCGGCGTCATACGTATAACATTCTAGTCGCGTGGTGTGATAGCAACTGCTAGTCAGAATAAACAAGACAAACAGTAGTAGAAACATTTAAAAAAAGATACGATTACAAAAGTGAGATGCATTTTTGGCAGAACAGCGTTCATCCTTTTGAAGTTAGTTGCAGCAATTCTCCCACTTTAGAGCCGACCTACATTGTAAGACATCCTCCTGTTGAGCTGGATATCAGTGTGTTAAGCAGGTTTCTGTTTTGTAGGAGGACGGTAAGCAGCTGGAAGATTCCACCGTGTCAGCGCATCGTAGAGTGAGTTATCAACACAGCTGGCGACTGTTACAACTAACACACCACTTTAAATTTTGATATGAGCCCTTTTTAGATAGAGATTGCCTTTTAGGGATTAGAATGAGGCTCTGCAACATCTCAGATTGAAAAAGAAAGAAAGAACGCAGAGAAGAACAGAATAACTATATATATATATATATATAATCTTTGTCGGCTGAAGATCTCTAGGGACCGAATACACATTGCTGGGTCATATGTCTCTGTATGTTCCAAATGGGAATCCATAAGGTGGAGGAGGAGTTGAGCAAAGAGACCCTGGGTGAATGTCGGAGAAAGACATGGGAGGACAACCGACGGAAGGCTGCACGTGTAGGGCGGTGTCTTGGAGGTCTAGACCTCGAGCTAGCAGTGCGAGAACTGCAGAGGGAGAATGTGGAGATCAAAGCTGAACTGAGAAGGCTGAGAGCACAGCTTGAGAAAGTAGGAAAAGAGAAACACTTAGTTACACTGCAGTGCACATCCAATGAAGCAATGTTCTGCTATACACAGCAGATGGTTTTAGATTGAAATAAGCAACTATAATTAAAGTCCAGGTAAATAGTGAGCATAAATGTGTTAGGGCATATCAACAAATGGATTGCCTATGGCACTACAATATCACTTACATTATATTTTTGATAGTATATCAAAGTGTGTGCACATGCATGTATTTAATAGTGATGCTAAATTAAATGCTTTTTCACAGTTGGAAAGCCCAAGGCCCAGTTTCCCCCTGGAGTCTCCCAAACCACGAGACAACAGGTTTCCCTCACTCTCCCTCAGACAGCCTACCAGATTTGCACCTGGTGAGCCCCACTGGTTCCAAGAAGCCCCATCATCCAGACCCTACAGGCCTTGCCGTCCACTACTGCCTCACTCAGATGTGAGGCCAGCACCAAATGCACAGGAGAAACAGTTCAAGGAGAAAAAGACACATGGGAAGAAGAAACTGAAACGTCATCAAAAAGACATAGAGCAGACATCGAAAGAAGCGAATGGAGCCTCGGAAGCAAGAACATGTGAGAAGAAGAGATTTCGAATTAGGATTGTATGGAAAGGATTTAAAGGAATTAAGTCTTTCTTTCAAAAATAGCTGTATGGTATAGAATTTCATGTCCTTTCCATATTAACATAACTTTACTCCTTTACTGCATGCAATAAGCCTGCCAAAATAATTTTCCAGGCATTTTTCATAGATATTTAATTGATTTATAATATGAATGTCTAACTTCTCATTTCAAAATGTGCTTATTAGTTCATGTCTGTTTTATAATGTAAATAAAGATATTTTCTTAAATAGGTGCAAAGTCTGGCATCATCTTAATAGGTACAGTTGCATCATTTAAGTCCATTTAAGTTCCAAGTAAGATCATGTCATGATTTATTGACAAAATATTAAAAATGTATAGTTTTGGAAGGATTAACAGCTCAACATTTATTCAGTAAGAGGTTCAGGAGTAGAAAAAATGTTAAGAAGCCCCCTAGTCCCCCAGTCCCAGAGTCACATGCGAGGTTTAACCATCAAATATTAAAACCCTGAGAAATGTTCAGTCTGAGATCTGAGTGAATAGTTTAAGGAAGATATTTGTCCAACCGTCCATGTTCTGTCACAAAAATGGGGTTGCGGTCTGGACCTCCTTGACACCAAGAATCGTACAACCGTTTCCCTTTGTAGATGATGAATCTGCCCAACAACATTCCCAGTGATGTGGACGGTTATCTGTTCCCTCCCAATTCCACCTGTAGTCTGCTACATAATCTTACAGGATTTGTCATGGAACAGTGACAAATCCTGTCTCATCTACATTGTAGATATTCTGGGGTTTTGTTGTGAAATCTGTGAGATAAGCATATCAAAGCAGTGGGTGAATATTCCAGTATCAGCTGAGGTCCTCACTGTAGCCACAGGAAACTGTTCTGATTTGTGAATGGTCTGCTCAGGATGATCTCACATAAAACAATAAAATCATTTTCTCCCATTGGGGAAAGGGCTCTCAATTCCACTAGCCAGATTATAATCCAGAACAAGATGTAAAACATCTGTTTCAGTAAAGCTCCAACCCCAGTCACACATGACCTGCCAGGATTGTAAGAACACATGGACACATTAGCCTAAGCCATTTTATGATCACATCGTAACTTCATATTTGTCATTCATTTATTCCATCAAACAGCATTTATTTTGCATATCATAATTTCTTACTTGCAGCCAGTACAGTGAAAACTGATGCAAGTTTGTACTTGAAGGAACTCCTCATTAAAACACTCTAAGGTCATCTTAAATGGAGTGTAGTGGGCTTAAATGGTTTCAAAGCGACTAATGGTGAAAATAGACAATGTGTTCATTTTTAAATAAAAGATATATTTACATGCATGGAGCCTAAATATTACGTGGACTAAGAATCATATTATTATTTTGCCCACATACAGAAATATTAATTTATTCTAATTCAAGGATTGCTTGTTGCCTATGGTTGGCATGCTTTTTGTAGTGCTGTATCATTTAAACCCACCTTTTAAAGAATCAAATTTTTGAAAATATTCAGATGTCCAGAAACTAGATGTCTGCTTATTTGTTAATATGTTAATGTAATTAGAAAACTGTGTACATACGTGGTAATGTTTAAATATAGGTGTATCTGCCAGTGAAGTTTATGCTTTGACCTTTAGATTAGCTGTAATGCTGAGACAGGCAGGGCAAGACACAAGCGTGTTGTCGAACTTTGTTTATTAGGAGGAGCAGAAACATTATCCAAGAGCAGGTTACCAGAATACATGATAAACAAAAAACAAAGTGAGGCTAACCAGGAAGAAGAAAACATAGAGGTAAAAGTAAGATAACACAGATATTAAGAACACGGGAACGGAGAACAATATGGAAAACGAACAGGCAGAGAAAGAATACATATGGTAGAACTCCAGTGTAGTGATGGGATGTTAGATACTGAGGCATCAAAGCTCACTATTGCAAAGCACATTGATTCAACACTGTATTGAAGATTGTATCAAAGTTACTATTAGCATATGACTAATGAGGTCTAAGCATCAAACGTCGTCTAAACACTGGATGAAGTGGCACTGTTTCACAGGTCTGGCACTGTCCTATAACTTGCAGGCTATAAGAGACTGTAAAATCTCCAGACATCTTTTTCCCACAAAATTTGAAATATGGAAAATATGGAAGCAAATCTTTCCATATGAGGATAAATAACATAAATTGATCAAGTACCATTTCTTAATACACAAAAATTAAAGCATTAAAATCTCATTTGACATAATATAAATGCAGTTACCAAAAAGTGGCTGAAAATAAGCAGGAAACTGGGCGTGTTATAAAAACTTATATACATTTACATACACTTATATATTCATTTATGTGTGTTTTGGAAAGTTTCCAAGATGTCATTTTGTGCCAGCATTGTTTAGGTTTTATTGAGACTCCTGTGTCAGGTAATCAACATATTACAGTCCATGGTAATTGGTAAATTCGGGTGAAATATTTATATTAATCTGAAATTAACTGCCCTGCCACTGTGTGTGTGTTGTGTGTGTGTGTGTGTGTGTGTGTGTGTGTGTGTGTGTGTGTGTGTGTGTGTGTGTGTGTGTTTTGTTTTCTCAGTGTTGACAGGCTGCTGCTGAGGCTGCTCCACTGCTACAGTGTCTCTGACCTCCAGCAGGGGGCAGCAGCAGCAGATCTGCTCTCTGCTCTGCAGCACACTGGACTTCTCCTGCAGCTCTGCTCTGGACCTGACAGCAAACACACAGACACACACTCTGACTCTGAGCACCGAGGACTGCACAGTCGTCTCCATGGTCATCCAGAGAGCTCACACATACATACCTACATACACACACACACACACACACACACACACACACACACAGCTCACTCTGCATGACTGTGAGATAGAGGAGGCTGGAGTGGAGTTACTCTTCCCCATTTTACACACAGTCACCCTGCAGTAAGCCACTGACAAACAATTTAACACAATATCCAGCATGTGACTGAATGTAGAAGCTGTGTGTGTTCATTGGAAAGCATTGTATGTTCTTTGAAAGGCTCTATATAAATGTAACTTTGCTCATTCAGTCATATCTTGTGTTCTGTCAAGGACATTTTTTTGAAAAAAAACAGCAAAAAGCCTGACTTTCTTGGTGATTTTATTTCTCTTACTGGCTGCCTGGTTCACTGATCACTGCCTGTCCTTGGCAGGATGGATATTGTGTGTCTCTGAAAATGTATTAATATTATTAGTATGTGCCTAACGCTCCTCTCTATTCCAAAGCTGACCCGATTTCCATAATTCTCGTATTGCATAAGACCACTGACCACCCTCCTAGCGTTCATGTCTCCACGGTTTCCCTGTCTAGTGTCTTTATTTTGATTTACTCCCTTGTTGTGGTTCCATTCCTTCGTTTCGTTTTCTGCACCCCTCATAATTTGCACTTGTGTCTGGTTTAATGCTCATGTGACCATGTTTTTAAGCCCTGTTTTAGTTTAGTCTTGTTGCTATTTATTGTAAGTCCAGCTGCTGTTTGTTAATCGAGGCTTCCGTGCATGTGAATATAAGCCTGAATGTTTATCCTCGCCCCAATGTTATAGCCTGCATCCCTGGTTTGTCTTCGTGCACTTTTCTTTACTTTAGTTTATCATGAATTCTCGGACTTTCCATGTTAATAATTTGACCCTGGACTTTGGATTTGCCCCTAATAAATCTCACTCTTTTCCACACAATGCGTCCGCCTCCTTACCGCTCATCGTTACACTTCCCCAACCTGCTATATTTACATTAAAACTCCGTCAACAGCAGTCTTTAGCGTTGAGGTTTTTTTTAATCTGCGTAAAATTACATAATTTCTGCTGTTTCAGAAGTGAAGGATTTGCGTGCTCTAAATTTTCATCATGCCAATGCACAGAGGTTTTGGTATGGAGATTTTATCCCGATCTATAGGAGCAGGTGTAATGGACTATAAAGTTGACGAGAAAGAAACCATCCGTTTCGCCGCCGTTTATGTCCATAGATGCTGCTATTACCAAAACTAGTACTGCGCTGATTCTTAGAGGACAGTTGATTTGACCGGATGTCGCAGCAGTACGGCCGACTACTCCTGATCATAACGTATTCATGACAACTCAGCCCTTTTTACGACTGAGGTGCTCACACGACAACGCGTGATCTTGCACCTTTTATGTGTTTTAAGAAAAACGCTCAGTGTTTTAAAGTGCAGCAGCGAATTTTCCTCTAACGCGTTACTAAGCTCTGTGAGCAGAGTAATTTCTCCCATTGTGTTGAAATGAACAGGTGTCTGTTAAACTCATTCATGAGCGTATTTTAACGCGCGTTCAATATCGTCCGAGCTGTAATCTTTTGAATTCTGTAACCATGCGGCGTCATACGTATAACATTCTAGTCGCGTGGTGTGATAGCAACTGCTAGTCAGAATAAACAAGACAAACAGTAGTAGAAACATTTAAAAAAAGATACGATTACAAAAGTGAGATGCATTTTTGGCAGAACAGCGTTCATCCTTTTGAAGTTAGTTGCAGCAATTCTCCCACTTTAGAGCCGACCTACATTGTAAGACATCCTCCTGTTGAGCTGGATATCAGTGTGTTAAGCAGGTTTCTGTTTTGTAGGAGGACGGTAAGCAGCTGGAAGATTCCACCGTGTCAGCGCATCGTAGAGTGAGTTATCAACACAGCTGGCGACTGTTACAACTAACACACCACTTTAAATTTTGATATGAGCCCTTTTTAGATAGAGATTGCCTTTTAGGGATTAGAATGAGGCTCTGCAACATCTCAGATTGAAAAAGAAAGAAAGAACGCAGAGAAGAACAGAATAACTATATATATATATATATATAATCTTTGTCGGCTGAAGATCTCTAGGGACCGAATACACATTGCTGGGTCATATGTCTCTGTATGTTCCAAATGGGAATCCATAAGGTGGAGGAGGAGTACAAGGGTGAATGAACTAGCATGAAAAATTAAACAAATTACAATGATGGATGCAGCTAATTAGCCATTATTGCAGGAGAGAGGATATATATGTAAAAGACAACTAATCTTGAATGTAAATTTGTACCGATAACCTGAGTCTATCAAAGCCAATGCTGACAAAATATGACATGAGCTAGAATTCAGAATGTGACAAACCCCCATCCCAGTTGGCTTTGATGCTCAGAATGGGAACATAGTGAGGGAATTCCTTCTACATGAGAAACAGTAAAATGAGCCTAAGAGGTGATTCTCACATACTGTCTCCCACCGAGCTGTTGCCATCTTAACATTTTCTGGACATAAAATCCTCCCTCCAGCAGTTATGCAGGCAGGCAGAAATGAACCTTTGTATGGGCTCCTGGGTAATGGAGCAGCCATACCATGTCCAAAACAGATTATTAAAAAGCACTGGAGTCCAAAGGAAATAAAGAGAAACAGACTAAAAAAGACTAAACATAAAAGACTAAACATAGGTGCTGGCATCCTCCGAACTGGGGAGCAGAGTGGCGCGCAGGTGCACCACTGAGCTACTGGAATGTCTTTCAATGCATTTTTTGAAGACTGCAAAATTACCTGAATGGATCTCAATCCTCCCTTGAATATTGAAGCAGGAACGAGAGAGAAGCTAGTGGAAGAACGCACTAATGGGTGTGGAGGGTCAGAGAGACTTCAACACGCTCACATACACTGGCACACACAATTTAAACAAATCTTTAAACAAATTTAAACCAAACCAAGTTTTGTTTTTTTTTAAATGACGGAATTGAACACTGTTGTTACAGTGGAATTGTGAGGTCAGAGGCAGAGCAAATGTGTTCCACTAACCTTCCTGGCCCTTTAAGTGCACTACTGCAGATAGACTGAAAACAAATTTCACCTAAATAAAATCACACTGTAACACTGAAAACATAAACACAGACAAGCACTGAATGAGTGGTAAAGGGCATTAAAGCCTAAGTATTACATGGAGATCACCGCTCACATTTTCAATTCTTTCCTTTGACAAAACAACTCACATCAACAGCCAAGGCACTGCACTGGCTTTCTAAAAGGAGATGGCAGATGGCACTATCAATTAGCTTCACTCAAAAATGGGAGAAAACAAGGAATGCGGCATGTTATGCGCTCGTGCACATAGTTCGGTCACACGTCTCTGCTATGGTCTTCCAACGTACACTGCCCTTGATATGAGGCAATATGGCCACCTACTGTAAGCTCAACCTTGGGTCACGATATCATGCAGAGCCTTCATAATACCCTATGCTTCTGTGCATGTGCTAGTCAGGTTCAAGCTCAAATATCGTCTCTCTCAGCTAGCACAGCCCGGCCTCATCTGTCTACAAAACTTCCAAGAGGTCTCCGGTACACTAGACAAATGTTGCTGTTTTGTATTCACAGAGAACATTTATCCAAGTATGTGTACTGGTCAAAAAGTTGGGATGCGGCTGGGAGACAGGAATCCATCTGCCTCTGAGATTGATGTGTGAGTTGGGGCGCCAAAAAGTATCTTAAGCACTTCAGCACCATTCTAAGACAACCATTGACAATAATTACTCACCTTAATGAATGCTTTGTCCGCACCTTGGCTGCATCTGAGCTGGTGGTTGAAAAGCAGGGCCCGCAGCTGCTGGTTCTGGGGCTGGATGTCATACTGCTCAGCGGTCTGACAGGCACGCACAACTCGTAGGTCTGTTCAAGGTGGTGCTTGTACACCTCAATTTCCATCGTAATTGTCCTGTACAACCATTAAAAATTTGACAGAAGTTAAAAAACAGCAGAACGGTTTGTTACAACTGGAAAAAAATAAATAAGAAAAGATTGATTGTTGTTGTACATGAATGTCAGTGAGCCATGAGGATAAGCCCTCTTGTCCAAAGTTCTGATTAGCAGTTATCACCTCCTAACACTGCAATCAAAATGCACGGGCAAAAGATGCATTACTGAAAAAAACACTCTGCAGATCTGGAATTCATGTCACCACAGTCAAAGTTGAAGGCTTTGTTCAGTGAAAAGAAAACAAATGCATCAAAGTTGACGTTATACTCAGTAAGAACTCAGTACAGTAAGAAACTGCAAAATACTCAGAGAACTCTGTGCATGAGTCAGTGGCTCAATAGTCCAACTAAAATCAGCCAGGACCACAGTTTAGTTGGGCTAAACATGAGTCAACTAAATCCTTAGTCAGAGAATGATATTCTGTCTTTGCTGCTTACATGATCAGCTTCTTTCAAATAGCCATGTCAACTCAGTCAACTTAGTTATTTAGGAATAATATCAAAGTACATGTGGGCCATCAGATCCTGTTTGCCCTTGAAGACCCACTCACAATCTCTGCCCAAGTCAGAGACTATTTACAGCTATGATCTTAATTCCAGCACTGGACATGCATTACCTTGCATAGTTTCACAACTCTGGCACTGCAATCAACCCTGCATATGTCTTAACTAAGAAGGCAACAGTTCAAATGGAAAACCTACTTCCTTTCTGGGAGTGAAGGAAGCCAGCTGCTTGATCTTCAGTGTCTGGTTGAGTCTTGGATGCATCAAGCACAGGGACACCAGCTGATACCCCATGGTTGAGGTGCTCCATATATTGTGCAAGGATCGGTTCGTTATAATCACCATTCTGCATTTTTTTAACAGCAGCAACAGCATAAAATGGTTCAGTTAAGGGTGCATCATTGGAAGACTTTCACTAAAATATGTCCTCACCATGTCTCAAATACAGCAATACCTCTTAGAAGCCATTGTACTGCACACAGAATGGACAGTCCCAGCAGTTTCTGTTCCCATATGGAACCTCAGTGTTTTGATTACAGAACCAGCAATTCACAATGACATGAACTGGTTTCTTCCCATTGAATAGGGAGTGTGTGTGTGTATATATATATATATATATATATATATATATATATATATATATATATATATATATATATATATATATATATTATATAATTGTGAGCAAGGATCTTTCATTTTGCAGCCTAAAAATGAAAGTGACAAATAAATATATGTGACAAATAAACCAAACTTCAAACTTTATATGAATAGCTTCCTGTTAAATATACACAGTTAATCAGTCATTAAAAAAACACATTCTATTAATTAAGAATGTTTATGAAAGTTAATTTAATCTAACTAACAATAAATGAACAGTCGAATATTGTAGTTCAAACAGTCCGATAGCTGTAGTAATGGCTTACCTCATTTTGCTTATTTAGAGAGAACGATAAATTTGAAAACCCACAGGTTTGTGAATTTGGGTCTCTAAATCATACAAAAGTAGGTTTCCTATTTCTGAACAGTTAGCTAGCTAACAAACTACCAGCACCTAAACGATCAAAGTTGAAAGATGAACAATGAAATGGTTCCACAAGGAATGGTTTATAGCCCCGAGTTAGACACTCGCTGACCTCAACTATTAGCTAGCTAACTAGCTTATCGCTGATAAAGCGATACAATTTTTAACAATGAGGACATGAATAAAGTATCCTTTACAATTTTCACAATATTGTTAACGTAACTATAATATCTGAAAACGGACCACACAGGAAGGTGTAAAAATGAACAACTGCAAACACCCCGTTCCTTATCTTACCTCGTTAGGTAGCTAAAATAGCTAACCTAGGTTAGACCCTTTAACCATTTAAAGGTCTGAACTGTCAAACTGCGTTTCCGTTAGGCAGATAAATAGTTTGACGCCGGTTGGTGAAACTTATGCAGCCATATAAATGATTTGATCGCCGATACCTTTAGACATCATGGAATAAAAGAGGCTTATTTTAGCTGATGTGTGTGTGGAGTTGTTTGGGGGCAGCTATGAGCTGGAAGCTAAGCGTTGCTTCAGTGGCTTCTAGCATGGACTAGCTACGATCATAATTCTGCTACAAAATGTATAAATGAGGAAATATACAATTATTTACATTATTACAGCATTTACAGTATTAAAAGCGTGATTTAATGGGATGAATAGTTAACTAGCTAACGTTAGCTATCCTAGCTTGATGGCTATCTTTGCTCACTAACGGTTACTGCATCTTAGGGCCAACTTTATGCTGCACTTCGCCCCCTAGCGGGCCCGCGGGAGAATCCACACTGGCATACTCAAATAAATCACTTTATAACATCCAATATTCTTAAAGTACAGTACATTTTTCGAGATAACATTTCTTAGGAATAAAACAATTACCTGCTTACCGATTTTCAGATGTCTACATGCAGCCTAATTTGGTCTTTTACACTTCCTGCCATCATGTTATTACATAAATAATTTCATTTTGTTACCTCAGTGTCAGGAATTCTCACTGAGCCACAGTTCTGTGAAAACTAAAGCACAACAGTCTCTACACTCGCGTTGGGTGCTATGCTAGAGTTGACCTGTTGACCAGGGAACAGACATTGAAGAGCAGGATGGACAGTACAGCTGGTCTGCTAGGGTTAGCTTTTTTTTTTTCCCCAGTGGTAGCTCAGTGGTTAAGGTATCAGAAGGCTGCTGCTTCAAGCCCCCCCACTGCCAGCTTACCACTGCTGGGCCCCTGAGTAAGGCTCTTAACCCTCAATTGCTCAAGTTGTACTCAGTCATAATTGTAAGTTGCTTTGGATAAAAATGTGTCAGCTAAATGTAAATCCAGCATGAACTCATGCCCTCTATAGTTTGTTTTTATTCAGCAGTGACTCATGTCTCTAGGGTTTCTGTTTTTTCATTTGTTAACTGTTCTATGTCGTATGAATTATGTGAAGCGACCTTGAGTATGACAGAAACATTTTATTTATATATATTACATCTATTGTTATTATTATTATTGTTAGATACTGGAGCCTTTCTGTCTTCAGGCACCCAACACAAGGTCTCTGCCTATCAGCCATGACATGGCGGCTTGACCGCGAGCTGGTCGCCCGAGGTCTTCCACTCCTTCTTCTTGTCTCCTTTACCCCTCCCTTTCTCTTTCTTTCTCTCCCTGTCTCTCTTTAAGCACAGGAGTACCTCATGGCGGGTACGGGAACAGCTCGTGGGTCGTTCATGCCAAGAACATCTAATTTTTAATAACCTTGTCTCTTTCCTTTCTACATAGACCCTCAGAACATGCCTCACTTTTCCCTGTCATCCTGTAGATTTAGATAGTAGATATAGGACACATATATACTCTGTGCTTTCCTCAATAAAGTTGAACTCTCTTCATTCACTACCTTGGTGTCAGTGTCTCTTGACTTCCCCAGATCCGGCTACAGAGGACGGAGGGCAGAGGGTAACTTCGAGGAGATCGAAACTGAAGGACTTGTCACTTTGAACCAGTTCCTAACAAGAAGTACGAAATACATAAGGTCTACCTTAAACATTGATAAGTGCAATAAAGAATAAGTACTAGAGTAGTACTAGACCAGCAAGTAGTAAGTTGCAGTAGTTCAGCTTTAAGATCATAAGAAACCGCACAAGCACCCGAGTAGCTTCCTGCGAGAGAAGGGGCCGAATCCTTCGTATGTTACAAAGGGGAAATCTGAAACATGAGTTGAGAATGACAACTGGTTGTCCAAAGTTATGATCGTGATACCAGGGAGTTCTCAAAGGGAACTGTGAGGTCCTGATAAGGGCTGGGAGTACCCGGGATGTACAGAAGGTTGCATGTTAGCTTGGACAGCTAGCTGGCTCATTCGCTTTCTAGCCATCTTAAAACTGCCAAAGTCTCGAAGTAAACATCACTAGTGAGTTATTCTACACATCTGGCATTAGCAGAGTGTTACAATAATAACAGTTCACCGCAGCAGTAAAGCAATAAACACTTGTCTTATGTAGCCGACAAGCTCGCACAATACACCAAGCCCGTTGTCATAGCAACCAGCACTTAGCTTGCTCGAACTAGCCTAGCTAAGATAGCCTTAATGGGCTAACAGACTCATTTCTACGCCAGGCGCACATACTACAAATGCATATTAGCTACATAACTGTTCCAATAAATGCGTGTATTACCATGCTATTCATTAATTTTCCTGTATGTGCACAACTGTAGACCGGGGGTTCTTTAACGTAATCCTCTTCGCCATTAGCTTAGCTAGCTAATAAAGCAAAGCTAGTTAGCCAGCCTAGCTAACTAACTGATATGTTTCAATGTGGAGACGCAGTAAGAGTGTCTCTAATAATTTGAGTTTGTTTTCAGTCGGTACGTACACTCAAACGGTGTCATACAGTTATTGAATAAATCAGCAGAAGCTGTTATTAAAATAATTTTCTGCGTCCTTTCGAGGTCTTACCTTGACAGTGGTGAAGCTTAGCAGTGGTAACCTACATACGATTCGCATTAAATAAATTAAATACAAAAAAACATGTCCATGTCTTTGTGAAATTTATTCTATGAGAATAATTTAATATTACTTGCTTTGGAAAAAGCAAACACTTCATGCCAAACGTAGTGTGCACGGCACAGTAATCTGCTGTAGAAGACACATACATGTATTTTCACAATACACAGGCTGTTCATGTCTGTTCAGTACATATGGTTATATTACACCTTGGTTATGTGTAATATGGATATAAATGTTAAAATGTTCTATTACAGAACACGACACCTGTTGCGTTTTATATTGGTAAATCTCTGATATGACCACTGTAACAAAGTTGCGGTTATAAATACGTGAAACATTTTGATCGACTGAAATGTAGATGTATGTACATGCAATATATTTGTGATTATGTAAATTAAACAGCTATTCTTATTCTTATGGCTAGCTAAATAAATTGCAATTTCGTCGTCTTCAAGGCATGGCATGGTGTTTATTCATTCTTCGGCATACAAAATGACGCCTTTTCACGTTGTGGAACTACAAATATGGCGGCCTTTTTTCTTTAGCGTTTTAATGACGTAAAAGCAGAGTCTCACCGTAAAGTCGGGCAGGAGGATCTGGACTCATTTATTTCTTCGTATCTCCCGCCCTCTAGCGGTCAATAACGGGTAGTCTTGAATTGATTTCTATCGCGTAATACTTTGGATATAAATGTTTAAATTTCCTGTTGCAGGACAGACAAAGTATAGTCAACCAGTTCTAACCTTTTGATAAAAACTTGAACTTCAAAGTAGGTGAATCTATTTCCTTAAACCAATCAGATCACAGTTCATTTACATAACATCAATGCTTTGAGTGCTTTAGATATGAGAACATCACAGTGATCTTTCTGCTCACACATCAGTCTATAATTCTGTATTATGTGTTTCTATAGCTTCCAACTTTCATGAGTTCCTTGAATCTGTGGAGAAAAGTGCAGACCAATGTAGTTTCTTATTTGTGAACATTTATACATTCATTGTAATTTATTTATCATTTAAATGTTTTATTACTTTTAATTTATAGACATAAGGACACAGAAAACAGTTCATATACTGAATGAATTGTTACAAGGTAATATTTTCTAGACTGTGTTTACCATATGTTTTTATTTCTAAATGTTAATGCAGTGTGTTAATCTGTCATACCGAGGCAGAAGGGGTGAATCTGATATACCCCTCTTCCATTGTCAACTATTCAGAGTCCTCCAGTGGAGCTCATACAACTAAAGAAACACATACAGAGGTCACTGGAGGTTCTAAGTTACATCTAAAGTGGTCTAGTAGTGACGCTGCGAGGATAAGCAGGATGCGGGGACGAGGCACGATGAAACGCACTTTTATTTTTGCAAACATGCAAAACATACAACAAAGCTCAAATACTATGCACATCTCAAACACCAACACACGTACTATGACACACGAGACATATATACACCCAAGCCGATTACACATAACAGAGAACAGGTGAACGGCACGAGAGGGTGTGGCAACACAGACGAACACACACACACCAAGATGTTTGAGGAGGGGGCGGGGCCACAACATGACACTAAGCCTGTACACACTGTTCCAACACTACCCTGTAGGGCACCATCTCCATGGAAGTATATTTTTAAAAGCATGTTTGATAACCATATTTATACTGGAACAATTTAATCAAATGAGTTGTGTTTTTTGTTCCTCTCTAAGACGGTTCGGATGCCGATATTGAGATTTGAGTCTGAGCAAGTTGAGAAACCCACTGTGAGGGTTTCTGGGTGCTCTGGAGGAGCAACCAGAAGTCGTACACCTGCACCATGCCTGAGACCCCTCTGCCCCTGACACAATTGCCCAGGAATGTGGGCATGTACCTAGACTATGAGGATGGACAGCTGTCTTTCTATTACATACTAACATATCTAAATATTTATCGGAAACCTCCGGTAGAAGAAGCTGTATCCCCTTTTTGTGCTGCTGGACAGACACAATCATGACACTGTACTCATCAAAAGCTGCACCAGAGATGCACTGAGTCATATCCCGCTACACACCTCTCAGGCCAGCTTGTTTGCACAGCCAATCACATAAACAAGATATAATGTCAGTAATGTTTGCGGCAGGTGTTTCAAATGTGCCCAGACTCATATTCAAAAATATCCATGTTTCCACAGTTTGAAGGTGGCCATGACACTAACAGTCTGGTGGAAATTCCACAAGATATCAAACTCCACACTCACACGAACTATTCATTCTCCCATTTGGAACAATCCAGGCTTTACCATGAACAAAAATATTAAACTTTACATCTTGGATAGAAAAAGGCATTACAAACCTTAAACATATTTATCCTAAGACTTGTTTCATGTCACGCCCACAACTAGCCCCAAAATATGCTATAGAAAGCCCCCAGTTCCTACAATACCATCAGCTAAGATCACCTATGTGTTCAAAAATCAATTCCGATACCTACATCCATATCAGAATTTATAAACAAGCATTCTTAATACAAAAAACCTATTATCTAAGATATACAAAATAATAGTGAAATCAAATCTCACAGTTACTCTCCCATCGAGACAATAGGAGGAACATTTATTACTAGCCCCCGACGCTGCAGTTTGGATTAAAATGTGTAATAATAATTACCACATGACAGCAACACTAACCTACAATGCATTCAGTACAAAATAATACAGAGTACATTATACTACACATTGGATGTTTAAAATTGGTTTCACAAGCTCAGCAATCTGTACATACTTTACTCAAATCACAGGTGACGATTACATTTACGCCACGTGGCATAGCACACCTATCAAGCAATTTTGGCAAGTCGTCATCAAGTTCGAGTTCAAGTTCAAGTGGTTTTATTGTCATTTCAGGTATACCAATATGACAGGATACTATGTATAACATTATTATATTGATATAATAAAAATATTCTTGCAAAAAAACAACAAACAAAAAAACATACTCATGAACTGGAAAACAAAAAATAATATTAGTGTCACCCAATAGAAAAATCTATTGATAGAGTATATATATCAATAGAATAATTCTCAGAATTAATCAATAACAGAACCAATAATCTAGACTGGACACCTTTGATAAAATCCATACAGAGCCAATCCATAAACGATAAATATCACAGTCTAATACGTGTACATATACAATCCAACATACATGTACTCACACATAACCATATACATAGATACACACACACACACACACACACACACACACACACACACACACACACACACACACACACACACACATTAGTCCCGTAATGGTGCAGATGGCGAATACTTAAAAATATTATATATACATTTTGCGTTTGTCTGTTCATCTGTCTGTCTCATTTTTAATAATAAAGCTCTAAAGGTCCACTGATGGGGGGGTAATAAATTCATATATTTATTTCTCCAGATTTCTAACTCTGAGAGAAAAAAAACGTCCTTTTACAAATTGCACCTCGTTGTGGACCTCGGCTAGGTTTACATTCCAGGTGATTATTTTTAAGTTATAAATAAAAATAAATAAAAAATAAAGTGTAACAGTTCCCGATGAGGCGGTATGGTGGTAGCGGGCCAAAAAAATCAAAATCTTCAATATGTCGCATGTAATTTACTCTAAATAAAAATATTTAGATATGATTTACATATCTGATTTACATTTACAGTTATATTTTTAGGCCTACTAAATGTATACTTTAAATACATTTATTAATTAGCACAGATAATATATCTGTTCTTTATACTTGGATTTCTAACCTACATATTTAAAAATTTAACTGATGTATTTATTTCTGCAGATTTCTAACTCTGAGAGAAAAAGACGTCCTTTTACAAATTGCACCTCGTTGTGGAACTCTACTAGGTTTAATTCCAGGCGAGTATTTTTAAGAGGCTAGATTTGTGCTCACAAGCTGCGATGGTGGTTTTTTCATAGCTTCTAAAAGAAGAGGCTGTGGTCAGGGTGGAGTGAATCTTTGATAACCAAGATTGTTGTTGTTTTGGCCTTCGAATAGACAATGGCATTACCCAGTGTCAGGTCTTTCTCAGTAAACTGCAGAGAATGATATAGAGGGCAAGAAATGGTCACGCACAGTTTAATTGGGTGTGTGTTTGTGAAAAACACTAAAGCTCTCTGATACATTTTTGGTTCAAGATTTAATCATCATGCAAATGATTGTGATTAATGCTTTGTCTGTTTAATTCAAATATTATACTATAAACCTAATATTTTAATAGGGTTGGCAACTTTCTAGATCCGATTACTACATGTGTTCATGTAACTGTGCAAATAAACTGCAAACACAATTACTTTTAGAAGTATCATCCAGTTTGTTTTCACAATTGCCAAAATGTAATGAATCACAGCCAGTGTTCTAAAACAGAGCTGGAATGTATTCCTGGTTGATGTGCCCTGTTTCTGGTTATATATATAAAAAAAAATAAAAATAATAAAAATAATAATAAAAAACAAAAATTGGTGGATGAATTTTCAGTGAAAGTGCTTCACTCAGCAGCCATTAATGATTCTTATATCCAGTATGAATAAATTGAAATTCCTATCCTTGTATCAGGTGCAGCAATTATGTGTAACAATTGTGAAGCAAAAAAGCAAAAGCAAAATTGTAATATAACAATATAGGTAATACAGAACTTGATCTAATGATATTAATTAGGCTATGCAAATAACACAACTACTTCGGTAGCACATCATTTATGCCTGTAGAATAGGCAGTTTTCTGCTTTGCAGATACTTGAAATCTTTTACTAATCTTTCCCCAAATCCAGTAGGAGCTGCCTTTTACATTAACATGCCAGGATACACACTCACTGGATGTTTAATCTTTCTAGTGGTTAAGCTATATTCTTATAGTCAAGAAAGATATTTTTTTAATTATTAATCAGTTAAAAGGATTTCTTACTGTAGGCCTATTATAAACAACATGGAGGAAATTAAAATAAAAATACTTGAGTTAGACAGTGGACACAGGTTGCTAATAAATCAAGTAAATGAAACTGGATGGACTGCTTAATTATGTAACAACACAACATTTATGGCGACGAAGATGTTTCACACATATACATTCTTACGTGATGCTGACCTCGATATCCATATTTCACATTGATACTGTAACACTATAGATGAACCTAAACCTCACATTCTCGTCACGTTGATAAGCTTTTTGAAAGTTTGATCATGATCAAAGATCATGATCTTTGTTTTCTAAGTGTGTTTCCAAATTGCCTTTGACTGCTGTATGCCTAATTGCGGCATTTAGCACCTCATTTCGTCTCTAATTTTTGACATGTACTCTTGACATAAGTCTTGCATAAGTGGAAAGTCGATCAGCCCCCGTTTAAAAATGGTAAGCTTTTACTGTCACGTTAATAACATCACGCACACGCACACATAATGCTTCGACTGTCCTACACTTTAAATATCTTTTGCACATTATGGAGGGTGAGCATAGTTACCAGTTCCCTTCATGCAAAAGGGTTGTCTTAGGTTACTGTAAAGTCTAATGCACATTTGGAATTATTAAAAGTAGTTTATAATCAATACGAAATTTTACTGGGAGCCAAAGTAAAGTAGCTAAGATATGATTGATGTGATCAAATTTTCTAGCTCTATTAAGAACTATGGCTGCTGCATTTTGAACTCGCTAGGCACTTTAGGCACTTAATAGCACAGCTAGATAGTAAGGGATTACAGTAGTCCAATATTGAAGTAATAAATGCATGGACTACCTTTTCTGCATTGTGTGTGGAGAGCATGTTCCTAATCTTTGAAATGTTTCTAAGGTGGAGAAAGGGGGTCCTAGAAACATTATTTATTTACGTGAGCTTCGAACGAGAGACTGGGATCCATAACTCCAAGATCTTTAACTGTTAGAGAAGATGTGATTGGGAGACCATTGAGGTTCATTGAGTAATTAGAGAGTGGAGACCTAGCTGACTCTGGGCTTAATAGAAAAACCTCTGAATGTCTCTGAATGTTAGAAATTAATTAAAAATACTAATGTCAATGTATTTACAACGCATGTATTTAGGAAGTAATTTTTTCAATCACAACAAAATATGTTGTTGTATTTTTTGCATTATGCTTACTACAGAATTAACAGTCAACTGTTCAGTGACTGCATGTAGAGTTGTAACACTGCTTATTACTAGAACTGTGGCTAGAATCAAAATCAACGCTAGTGTCGTTCCTAAATCTCCAATCAGCTAGTCGTAAAGTTAACATTCAAATAGAAAATAAAGATGCAGACTTCAGAATTAGTTAAAGAGAATAGCTGAGAGAATAGAATAAATTATCCGTTACTACCCCTGTCTTTTATCATCCTTCCATCCCTCCATCCCATGCCATCTTCCTCTATTATTTGCTTGTCTATTTTGTTCTGGTATCTCCTTATCTCTTTTTAAAAAAGACATTGGCCAAAAGACTAACTAAAACACTGACATACTTAAGACCTTTAATATTTTTATAAAATATAACATTAAAAGGAGAATGTTACTTATTTCACCCTGACTGTCCACTTATATATGTTTTGAGTATGATTTTCCTTGTTCAAGTGAAAACAGTAACAAATGTAGCATGTCACAAATATATACATGACTATGTATGAAAAATGAAAGACATCAACATGAAACACTGGAGCTGATTTCAGTTAAGCACCTAGTTATGGAAACTATAAAGACTAACATTGTCATAAAAATGTTGTGAAAGTTAATGCTTAGAAGATTACAAGTGGCTAAGACATACCTTGTTATAGGCTGTGCTTACTGATGTACACCAGGTGGACATAGTGTCAAAGCAGAGGGTCTGATGGAGCAGGTGGAACATCAACATTTAAAACAAAAATGAACTGCTTGTATTTAGTGAACTAAATAAAGCATAAGCGTCCTATGCATGGCATACAGATCCATATAAGCTTTGATAAAATCCATCCTCATGTAAAAGATGTATTGTCCCAATCATAGTAAGTGAAAACTATGACATAAAAAACTTTCCTTACCTAATACAAGCAGGCAATTATCTTTTAATTTGACCTACCCCAGTAAACCACGGTACCTAAGTTGATGAATAACAGGAATAATCACAAACTTCTAATGAAGCAAAGTAATATATAATTACAATTATAAAGGACTAATTTGGTTCGTCTCCCCCAAAGGCATTAGAATGTTCTTTATATAACAGGTGAAAACGACCTACACCAATGTGATATACAAACCAATCCTGCTTTTATTACACAGAAGAGCTGAGCAATTATGGGGAGGCACCCTAAAAAGTTGAGGGTGGAATTACCTGTCAATAAACAAAGTAAAGAACAGATAAGCAAAACTATTCTGTTGCATCATCTTTGAAATGACTCTGCAAGGAAAATGTTGATATGAATAAATGCTTGTATTCCTTTCTGATACAAGTCAAAAAATATCTTTAAAGTGGCTCAAACATGAGAACTATGTGCATTCCTTCACAAACATATACAAATCAATGAAAAAATCTCCCCTAATATGTTTATATACACAAGTGTCTGTGGGAGCCCCAAAGCTATATTATGCATTCAAATAACAAAATATATATCACAGTCCCTACAAAAAATGAAAGTAAAAAAGCAAACAAACAACAAAAAGGGGAAAATCATAAATTAAAATATCCCAAAAATAATTTACTAATGTCATGTTTGTAAGCAGCCCTGCTTTCCTGCTTCCTAAAATGGTGACATATTTTAGGTACTCAGGCCACTGGAAACAAAAATATACACAGCAGTTCTTCCACACATTTAGAGGAACCTGATTTTTTTGTTAGATAAATATGTGTCGGTTATGACCGTTAAAAAGACCTGAACAAAAAAAATGTTTGGATTTTTATTCGCTGTCACCTTTCATCAAGGGCAACATAAAAATTCACACTACTGCAATATCGCTAACATGTTACTGGCATGCGAATAAGACACCTGAGCACAGAGAGAAACCCAGTGTTATGACTACAGTTGACATTGGAACTAGCTAGATAGCTCATATTAAGACACTTCTTTGGAGAACACGTGCTAAAGTGTTTTCCCCACAATCTATATGCACAATTTATTTGCTAACTGTGACCAGAGAGAGAACATAGCTAGCTACCTTACTCACAGCCTAGGACATGCATGGATTTTGATGAGGACTGCATATGCCTGGGATCAATTCAAACACGTCATGACGATGATATAAAACCTGATGAAACAAGCTTGACAAGCAGCAGTTCCGTTTTTCCGTGAAAGTATCAAGCACAGATGAAGACGCTTCTATGGTTATCTCGGTTTTAGAAATATTAGCCTATAGAGTTGGGCTTAGTACGTAAATAAAAGATGGAATTAAACATGCATAAATTACGGTGTCCTGGAAAACCCATCGTGCTGCAAATACACAAAGCATATTCATCAAAGTGGTAACACACTTTAGAAATGCGGTGCAAATTTAGAAAACGCATACAACTTCAGGAACAAATCCTGTCACAACACAACGGAAGTGCTGTTTCCGGAGGACACGGAAAGGGGTGGACTTCTATGAGATTAGCGTGAAGTCTATTGGAAGTACTGACAACTGAGTAAAAAGGGTTGTTGTTTTTTCCAGTTAACACGGTGTTATCAAGGGTAGGTATGTGATACAGAATGGAAGACTGACCTATTCATGCTCTGCATTCTTGCATATTTATTTATACATAAGGCAGCCTTAAAAACACAATATGCACTGTTTTACAGTCAGAGTGAAATAAGTAACATTCTCCTTTTAATATATATATTTTAAATGTTAAAATTCTTAACTATGTCAGTTAAGCTGCCAAAAATGCCCCTTTTGAAATTTGTATTTCTAATGTCACAAGAACACTTTATTAACCTATCTCTGCCTAGTCAGCCTATAGACGTTTAGCACACCCACTTAAATTGCCTTTCTCAGGCATTTCAGCTCTGAGTACCTTTTGAATGAAGCACAATACAGGGCAGCCAATCATAAAGGAGCTCATTTATCTTACATCCGTCTTAAAGGTGCAGTAGCAACAGGTGTCTGTTGAATTCCTAGCGATATCTATAGAGGTTGGAAATTGGTTGTGTAAAAAAAAAACAGGCTGAAAACGAGTCGTTTCCGCTCTGTGAATTGGGAGAAAGGGACAGTGTGTGGAAGCCCAACCCCAGTCATATAGGTTTGCTTCTAACAGTACCATTACCATCACCCACTCTGGTGCACTAGTTTGAGTGTATTAGAACTAGTAGCAATGCTGAAGCATTACATGTATCTATAACAAATATTCTGACCATGATGAAGTGATAGGTTTGTTAAGGCAAACTGTGTATGCAATACATGTTGCTTAGGTCACTTGCTCCAATTGTACACAACTCTAAAGCTACACAACTGTACATTAGTTAAAGTCTACACAGTGTCAGTCATGTGAAGTACAACTGAAAGTTCCCCTGTTGTATTCTTCCAACAATCAAGTTCTGCGTAAGTGGGGGCAAAATAATATGAGCTTCACATCAAAGAACATTTTAAACAAATGGACCGATGACTGTATGGCTTACCCAGTATAGCGAGAGTTCTATATACACTCCGATTAAAACTGACATTCTATACTTGACCTGGTATTTACCGCTTCATCTATATTCTAATGTTAAAGAGCATAAAGCTAAAACACCAATACAATGTCATTGTCTAGTCCATTATGAACTGCCAGTTATATGTATGCTAGACATGTTTATAACAAATGTGCTGACAGTTTAACATTAAAGGACCCCAGTAGAACTAGACTACCTATTTGGTTAGGGTTGAAATTAAATCCAGCAGGAGCTTAGATTGTAGGTACATTTTGCAACTCTGCTACTACAACAGCACTTTGTCAGTGTCTTAAGACTGTATATTTACAAGCAATGGCTAATAATAGAGTTACGAATATTGCAAATATTCAACGGCATGTTTAAGAACTGCACATCCTGATGAACAAAATGCAGAGCAAAAACACACAATTCAAAATACTCACCATTACTCACACAATACTCACCATTCAAAAACAGACACCTGTGCCAAAGTAGGGAAACACATAATAATATTGATTGTGTAAAATTTAAAGAGGAAGTCGCACTGTTAAAAGCCCCCTGAGTTATTGTGAGTTCCACAGCGGTGTGTTAGTCTATAAGCCTATAAACGGAAGGAAACAGTGAGGTGCACAGACTAAAGAGGCATCTTAATGATAGCGTGCTTTTTGAAATGAAGAAAAACTGAGACTTATGTCTGAAATTTTTTAGGCCACTGCCTAGCCACTAAACACTTGCAAACACCTGTACCCTGTTTTAGCTGAATTTAAAAGAGCAACTTCAAAAATATACATTCTTAAATTAGAAGAGTTCAGATATCTGTTCCTCTACCAGCAGTGGCCATCATTTTTGTTTTTAAACCCGCTCATTAGGGGTATAATACTACGAGTGCTGTACCTCAATAAGAATACTTCAGACTGTATCTTGAAACCATAATATTGAGATTACATTAGATAGTAGGCTGATGTTCTTACATGACTTTGCACTTCAGTTAAAAAAAATAAAAATACAAAGAGAATCTACATGCCAAGCCATATCCCTCAACGATGAATGAGGGAGAATGGACAGACAAAGTTACAATGTTCCATATGTATGAAAATTGTACATTATAAATTTGGAGATCGGTGCCCTGTAAATAATATCACTGGACAAAAAGATTAAGATTTAGCATTATCTAATTCAAATCTAGAGCTGAGGAACAGTGCTATATTACGCACAGTGATTCTTGTAGTTTGTCTGATGCTTCTTTATAGTGAAGTGCCTGGTGCTTCTATGTAGAACCTGAATAAAGGAAAACATAGACCAAGACTTTATTAAGACTACAACAATGAAACAGCACATTGGCCATCTCTTGGGTCCCTTGCAATTCTCACTAGGCTGGATGTCATGACATAAATGTAAAATCTAATAATACTAAGGAGAACTTAAAGGATTCATTTAAATTTAAATAAAAAACTTAAAAATTACATGCTAGTACACCTGCTTCATTATGACTAGTGGAGATGAGAAAAGGAAAAGCACAGTTCATGTTGTGGTTAGTAAACTTCCTGTGCCTAAAACAAAATAAATCCAAAGAAGCAGTGCAATCACTTACACAGATCTTCAGGAAAAAGAAGATTCCCCCCCCCCCCCCCCCTTTACATTTGTAAGGATATTTTAATGCACATATTGCAACAACCGACATTCAAGTTGCTGATTTTTTGATGATCTCATGTTTTTATGAAGGAAAACATAGGAAGATACAGTAATCAGCAACAGAAAAACATCTGCCTAAAAGTGAGTTTATATCTGTTCTTCTAACTTCATGACAGACTGCATTTAATATATTTAAATACAAATGAAAGCTACAAAGCACTGCAACCTTTAAGTCTGCTTTGCTGAGAACTTACCCATCTATGGTGTCTGCTTTATAAAAACTGACCAGAACCATTTCTTGGTCTCAACATGCAAATGCAGTGATTTCCCTGATGCATGAGTGTGGAGTACTTTCTCTGTACAAGCGTACTGCCCCTGCAAGGTCTGGTGAAGTCTTTCATACAGTAAAAGAATGTTGTAAAAGGATATTGATGAACCATGTAAATGTATTTATTTCTTTTATATTTATTTTTATTAGTGAAAGAAAGAAGATGCACTAACCAGTGGAGGCTGCTAAAAAAATGTACTGCGTATGACTGTTGTCATTTTCTGCAATCATTCCAATACAACCTAACACATACTACTAGGGGTCTGTGAAAGAGCCAATCATTATTTAATTTGCATTAAAAATCAACAGAATAATAAAAGACAATTATCTCTAGTTGCAGCTCTAATTTCTTCTGATAGAAGGGACAGTATGCATAATTAGAAAAATATTTGAATCTTTTGTTTACTGCAAAAGATGGCTTGCATTTTAAAAGTTAATGCAATGGCCTGTTATTATCTAGCTATACATTGGGTATCAAAAATTACACATTACAACTGCTTAGACTTCATAACTGAAAAGCGAGCTCAACGTAGCTCAGTTCGCCAGAACCACAACTAAAACACAGCTAGTTAGCTAGCTAGCTAACGTTCACAAGCTACTAGCTAAACAAGATATCGAGCTAACAATTAGCGAACGCTCGCCAGTTCAATTCACTAGAACCACTAATCTAAACCACCAGGTTAGCTAGAGAACTAAGTTAACGTTAGCTAAACGTTAACTAGCACTACCTATTAGTCACTATCTTAACTAATTCATTGGTACTATAAATCAAAAACTAACACAAAATACACAGTACACAACTTGACTAGCTAGCTACGCGGCCACCTCAGGAAGCTCCACAGTAAAGGGCAGTTCACCAAAGTTCTCTTGGGTGGATCAATGAAGCGCCATTAGGCTTCAGATTCAGGACGCTGATTGGCTACATTTATGTTGCTCTGCGCGTGTCTGGTGTCAGCAAGTGACCAATTGTAAGTAGCAAGTGAAAGTGCACAAAGTTTCACACAATGTTTAGCATGACTAACGACTAAACATTAAAAAATAAAATGAAATAAAAATATATATATATATATATATATATATATATATATATATATATATATATATATATATATATATAAAAGCTGTATACGATCAATATTCAATTTTTATGTTAACTGTGTGTGTTAATATTAGGCTAGTAATATCCTGTGGTTTAGTCTACTATCTAGCAGGCTTTCGAATCCTCTTAAATGATCATTTAAGATGGGACGAGGCACGATGAAACAGTTTTATTTCTCTTACTAACACGCAACACATACGACAACCTCACAACTCAAACACCAACAACACGCACTACAACACAGGAGACATATATACACACAAGATGATTACACCTAACACAGAACAGGTGAACGACACGAGAGGCCGTGGCCACAGAGACGAACACACACGAAAACATTTGAGGAGGGGGCGGGGCCGTGACGTGCCAACAGGTTACTACTGGGATAACTCTAAAGGTAAAGTGAAATGATCTATCTGTATATTGATGCTTTAATCAGTCCAGTGGAAACTGGTTTTGTGTACATTTAAATAAGATAAACATTCAATTTGCCAGTGTTTTATTTCCAGGACATATTGTAGCTATGTATACGTTTGAAATTTTGACTCATTCTGCAGGGCCTTATGATTGGTTTAATGCTATTCTAGAATGTTTACCAGCATTCAGCAGAATATTGGTAACAGCAACCAACTGTAAACAAAACATCAGGCAATTTTCAACAAGATATCAATCGTGGTTTCAGAACTTTGCTACAAAAACATTCTTCTAAAACCATCTTCAGAAATGGTAATGTTTTTCTTAGGATACAGAACTTTTGATGTAGGTTAATGATTTAAAGTGTGACAGCATGAAAAAATTTTAAAATGTTCTTTGGTTCATGAGCCTAAGAAGTGATGTTTAATCTGTTGTCTCAGAACAATAGGAAACGTACCTCTACAGGTCCATATGGCCTCCGAAGGGACATAATACCTTCAGAGCGACTGAGGGATTACTTGGTGGGGGGAGTTTTAGCATCAACATGTAAAGGTACTGAGAATGTAGGCACAGAGTTCTCAGTACAGGTGCTTAGCTCCAGACTGGACCACACTTACAGCTGCACCTCCAAGTCCATGAAAACTCCTCAGATGAGGGTGGGCCCTAAGCCTGTCTCTGAGACGCTTGTGTCTGACTGCAACAGTGGGCAGCTAAGCAAGGACGAACCCCTGCTGATCCACGGTCACAGAGAGCAGGACTACCAGAAAATTTACAACTCTGTGGTGGAGCCTATGCTCAGAAGTTCCTCCGGTCAGGCCAAGCCCTACAGCCTGGAACTGGGCCGCAGGATCAAGCAGCGCCTGTGGGAGGCGCTCCACTGTCCGACTCTGCACGAGGAAGTGAAGCCTGATGGACAGTTCCACGTGACTGAAAGCTTCTCCACTCCAGTTTTCAACAGCTTCGTGCCACACTTTGAAGTGGACATAAGTGAAGAACCCATGCCTGAACAGCCTAAGAAGAAAAGGCGAAGATACTGACTTTATTATTATTATTGTGATTGTTATTGTCATCCTTGTTTGTATTTTTACTATTATTCTTATTATTCTTGTTCTATCAATATCTATATTATTGTTGTTGTGATTATTATTATTATTGTGATTATTATTATTGTGATTGTTGTTATTAACTTTTTATATTCTATATGTAGAGTTTCTGTATTGTTTAAAATTTGTTTAAGCTTTTCTTAATTTTAAATTTAGTCATTCAGTCTGTCCCTTGTTAAATAATTGTGTAATAGTTCATGACATGTCATTGTAATAATATTTTTTAATTATTTTGCATTATAATACATTTATTGTAAATAACAATAACTTTACATGTTTAAGGTGTGGCATTTTAAATAAATTGTTAGAACTGTACATCTTTTTTCTAATGTTACAATTCGAGTCTTAATTTACATCTCTTATCAGTGGAGGATGTACTTGCTCACACCTTTACTTTAGATTCCTTTTGTACACACTTCAGACTGTGACCTCGAGGTTCTTGAATGAATGTTGAACATTCACACTTGTGTATGAGTGCTGACTGTTAGCTAATGCATCATGATGAGCCTATCCTTTTTGAGTTACTTACTGAGATCATTCTCATAGCAAGTTCATTACAGCTTGTGTACTCGTTGTAGTGCGGTGAGCAGTTTCAATCTTAGTTACAATCTTAGTTATCAAAGACTCACTCCACCGACCAAAGCCTCTTCTCTTAGACAACATGACAAAACCATCGCAGCTTGAGAGCAAAAATCGAGCCTCTTAAGAGGTGTTATGTTCCACAGGCAGATTGACATCTTAATGCGGTTCACATGAACTCAATTTTCTTTGCATACATGTATATTGCACTTGTAATGTTTCTGATATTTCAGCCTTTCATTTCTCTCTTTACATGACAACACTGTAGACATTTCTTCCAAAAGCACTGAATGTTATTCTGAACAGTTATAGCTTTTCTCCATTCATGTACACAAAGTCCAGTATGTATCGAAATGTCATCAAAAGAGATATCTATTGGTAGCTGAACATCTCCAACTTGTACAATGTGATGTTTCTTCTTTGTGTCAAATGAACTTAAATATTGAAACATCCAAAAAATACTGGTGTTTGGACCAATGGAAGTACTTTCATGTTACCTCTGATAGCTCATTTGGTACAGCAGAGAACTGCAGAAGTTAAGACTGTAATCCTTGGTCTGCCCGTTCAAATGCGGCTCGAAGGAAGTTTGTGTTTTCACCTAAAATCTTCCATTTTACATGAGCGAAAGAAGAGGACTTTCCAGGACCTGGAATCGAATCAGCCGCAGCGGTCAGACCGCTGAATCCTAGCCACAAGACCACCAGGAACAAAGCTGCATGTTTCTCCTGACACAAACATTTTTCAAAGTCTGCAGTCCTACTATACTGATGACATTTGGATGCATACTGGACTGGGTATGCATGAGAGGAAATGGGCCATTAAGCGAGTTATTCATCTTTCTTTTTGTTTTACAAAAAAGATGAAGTTTGTAAGAGTCAGGAATTTTTTTACCCTATGAAATCACTCAAGAAAAGTGGGAATGCTAGTGTCACTAAAACATGGAAAGAGCCATTATTGGCATTTCTTGTACACACAGGGACAAATCTTCAGGCAGAAATAAAGGGGTTAGGTGCTGTTGGCATGATAACTTCAGAGTTTCAAGAGGGTGGGGATGGCATTCCATTATACACACACACACACACACACACACACACACACACACACACACACTTATATATATATATATATATATATATATATATATATATATATATATATATATATATATATATATATATATATATATATATATATATATATATATGGCTGGATCGCAAATGTAACACAACAGCCTGCTGCCAATGTGATATTTTAGAAATGTTTTAGCATCTCCCACTTGTCCTGATCAGGCAGACCACCAGACAAAGTGGGCCTTTGTAATAGGATGTTGCCATCAGAGCTAAAGAGTTTTAAGAGGAGAGGAAGAATTATATGCAAACTGACTGGATCTCACATGATACTTAGCATGCTTTAACACTACACTGCCAAAGGAGTTAGCTGACAGATGTGTCATCATTCCCCGTTCACTGAAGGAGTTCACTGTTGGAAAGCTCTTAACATGTCATGTCAGTTACGATGTCCTGGATTGGGGAGGATGACCAAACCAGACCATTTGGGCCTTTGTGTCGCTTGAGAAGACTGGCACACAGACACCATATCAAAGCTTGAGACTTATTTTTCGTGTCCTGAATCCTTCCTGAAGTAGCTAGGAAGCTTTGCTTCTATCCTGAATAGCTCAGTCAGTAGAGCATCAGACTTTTAATCAGAGGTCCCTGTTCAAGTGAAAATATTGTTTTTTGCCACTAAAGTGTGCTTGAGAAGTTTCTTGAAATACCTCTAGATCAACCTAAGTCAAGGGACAGGACCCTGTTGCCTTGAGCCTTGCCGATTAAACTGACATTTCACATCCGTTTCCCCCAGGTTAGGCTAGCTAGTTCTCCTGGCAAGGTTGAAATATCAAAATCCTTCCTACTTTAAAAAAAATCAACACTTCTGAGCCTATCATTTTTGAGTTAATTACTGAGATCATTCTCACAGCAAGTTCATTACACCTTGTTCACTTATTGTAGTTCGTTGAGCAATTTCTATATTGGATGAGAGAAGGAGCAGACTTGTTCAAGTCACAGAATCCATTTACACTTAAAAAACAGGAGCTTGTCAGTGGAGGGTGTACTTGCTCACACCTTTCTTTTCGATTCCTGTTGCATAAGGGAATAAGGGACAAGGTAAGTCATTTTGGAACAAACCTGTGAGGCAACTGTCTTTGAGGCAAAGTGTCTGTATCCAGGCAAGAACATGTGCATGTTCAAGTGCTTGCCCTGTACTTCATTCTCTGAAGTTTACTGAGAAAGACCTGACAGCAGTTGAACACCTTTGGTTGTTGTCTGCTACCTTGTCTCTGTCTCTCTCTGTGTTCGCATGATAGGCACCACTGCATGCCATGCACCAGGCCTCCTTTCTTGTGAGGCTGTCCCTCATGACATCTATGGAGTGCATAATTGAAGACTAAGTAAAAGGATTCCCTTAAGATCTGAATACCTTTGGTTGTTGTCGTACATCGTCTCTGGCTCTCTCTGTGTTAAATGCAGTCTGCTCAGGTCATGGTGTTGACAGCTTCTAGTATTTTCACTAGATCCAAAGCAGTGTCAAACCTGTTTTTACATTTAAATGTTTTCACTTGGTTTTACATTTTAATGTTAACAATATAAGAAACAATACACATTATAAACATTAGGTAGCTACATATTTGTACTTCTTGTATAAACTAAGAAAATAATAGAACACTAATTTAGTTGTGTGACATATTGACACCTGAGCAAGACATGAGTGAGGGATAAAAAGGCAGGATATTAGTCACACAAAGCACTGCCAAAAAGTTTTAAAAACACAGATGTGGGGAAGCTCATGAAGACAGGCTCAGCTTTAGTCCACAGTATGCTAAATGGGAAACACTGGAGGATGGTACGTGAGGGGTTTAAATAGGGAGAGAGTTAATTAGTAGCAGGTCATCGTGATGGTTGATAAGTGTGTGATTGTGAACTGAGCAGTGGTCGTGGTAGGTGATTTGTGCGGATATGTGTGTACGTGTCTGTGTGTGCGTTCCTGGTTGGGTGCGGACCAGAACCTGACAACTTGTTTCCACTTGATATCAGAATTAGTTGAAGAGAATAGCTGGTCCTGTCCTTTATTGCAACTTAAATATAAACATGCTTTTGAGGGACCCTCTGGAGAATGCCTGAGGGGTACACAAGAGTTTAATTCTTATAAACTTTTTCAAGGGCAATTATGTAAACAACCCTCCTTTTTTTTCCATATTGTTCTTTGAAGTTTCCACCATTATGCTCAAATTACACATGACATTATAAAAGCTAGTCACCTATGAACCTGCGGGCTTATATAGAAGGGAAAATAAACTATGGACTATTCGTGCTCTGCATTCTTGCGTATTTATTTATACTAGGTGGTACATAACGCAGCCTAAAAAACATGGGATAAAAATCCCCATTTAACACAATTCAGGTTCTGTCTAAATGCATGGCTAGCTAGCTAGTTATTTTATAATCCCATTTAGAACATATATCGTCGCGAATGTCCTGAACAAAATGCGCTGTACCTAATCCCCAAAAATGACATATCTGTCACTGAATAAAAACTTGTATGCTTCAACAGTATACAGTGGTAGAAATGGCGATCACCTTTAAAAGGATTTCTTACTGTAGGCCTATTATAAACAACATGGAGGAAATTAAAATAAAAATACTTGAGTCAGGTGTCTGTTGAATTTCGAGCAATATATATATATAGAAGTTGGAAATTGGTTGTGTAAAAATGAATTGTGATTGTTAAGTCACACAGATGTAAGTGGACATCGAGGGAAAAAATAGTGTGGGTGCCAAGTATGGTGATTGTATCTTAAAGGCTGTAGGAAATGTTACATTCAGAATGTTTCTGAGACAAAAAAAATAACATATAATTACTATCCATGGTATAATTGACTGTGTTGCAGACAACATAGGCAAGGATTAGACTGAAAAATGTCAGAGTATTTTTAATGCTGTTTATTGCTGTCGTCAGAGGTTATGCAGCCATATCCTCCCTAGCAAGTACGGCGTCTAATACCTGCAGACACAAATACCGTGTTGAGCAATATTTAATTACATCTACTTGAAATGCATATTTAATTGCATTGTTAGTATTTATGGAAAACAAGTGTTAGGATTGCTCTGCTGCATTGCAGACTTTCTCACTCTAACAACTGTGGATTCCATCTCCTCAATCAGTTGGCCCATATCATGTTCACAGGTATCATACTGCATCTTTATGAAATAATTCAATTTCACCTCCAACTATGAAGAGAAACAGTGTTAAGCAATATTTAATTACATCTACTTGAAATGCATAGTTCATAGCATTGTGAGAATTTATGGAAAACAAGCGTTAGGATTGCTCTGCTCCACTGCAGACTTTCTCACTTTAGCAAACACGGCTTCCAGGTCCTCAATGCATTTATCTCTCTCAATGACATTCATATCTTTAGGTTCCACCTGTAGATATGAGTAGAAATATTGTTGAACAGTATTTAAATACATTTAATTGAAATATGACTTTAATTACATTTTGATACATTTGGAATTTATAATTTGAATTGGACTGGAAAGGAAACAAATACAATTTTTATCGCATAGCCGTTATCACACAGCCTGCAGGCCTAATGATGTAAAAATGTGCCCCCAAACATCAAATGTTCAACAGAAATAACAGGACCTGACACACTAAGGTACCGTAGACCCATTCAAATTGTGCTATTGGAATAATAAATTCCAATGCATTCAGTCATTTTAGCTAGTGTTGATTTTGATTCTTGCCACAATTATACTAATAATCAGTGTTACAACTCAGCATGCAAAGTCACCGAACAGTCGACTGTTAATTCTATAGTAAGGAGAATGTAAAACAAACAAACAAAAAACCCACCAACAGTATTTTTTTTTCCTGTAACTGACAAAGATTGCATATGCTAAATGTATGTGTCCTAAATATATTCTAAATACATTTACATTAGTGTTTTTAATTAATTTCTCGAACATTTGTTGAAATGCATTTGTAATTTATATTCAGAGACATTTCAGTGTACTTAAGTACAAGCATTCAATTAGCATCACTGTTCACCATAGCTGTTTTTCCATTTTTTGTGGCTTTTGTCCATTGCCACAGTATGGCTTTAAATCATTCGTTTTGGTTCTACTTTACTTACTATGGCTGATTGAGTTCTCTGAGTAGTGAAGTCCTTCTTCATTAAACGCTTTGTTCTAGTATCTGTTTAAAAAGTAACAGAAAATGTCTTATTAGCGTTGTATAGATACTTAGAACACTTCGACGTAGATCTCTCTCTCTCAGACAAACACACACACACACACAGTTCATCCAAGAAGTCATCCTCTATTCTGGCAGGGATCTGGGCTCGTGTTTTTTCCGTTTTTCTTTTTCCCATATTTACCAAATATCCCGTGCTTTTCCTTTTCATATTTCTCAGAAGGAACATGTTCCTTGCGTCTTGGATTGCAATTGTAACTACCGCACTGACCCATAATAAATTTAGTGTACCCGTTATCTGTGATCTGTAGTCTAAAAATGGGTCACAGAAATTGTTCATTTGAAAAATCTGTTCTTTGACTACATCATAATCGCTTAATTGATGCGGCTGCATTATGACATCACACGCCACCCACTGAAATAAAAGCTGAGGATGTCATTGCAAAGGTAGGAGGAGCCAGAGTAGAATATTACAGAATATTACATTGCTTGAATAGTGGCTCTGTCTGCCCTGGGGGTATTATTGAAACCCAAAGGCTGAAAGGATGGGGAGAGAGAGAGAGAGAGGGAGCGAGCGAGCATGTGTGAACATATTCTTGTCACGGTACGCCCCCCCCAAACGTCTCCCCGTGTGTGTTTGCTTGTGTGTGTGTGTGTGTGTTCATCCGTGTGGCCATGCTCCCTTGTGTTTCACGGCTGCCCTTCATTGTGTTGTTATTGTTTCCGTATATAAGTCCTTTGTGTCAACGTTAACGTTGTCAGTGTTTGATCCCACGATAGCCTTAGTGCTACGTTGTCTTCCATGTCTCTAAATAAACATCGTTGTACGCATCATTGCTCCTCTTTTGTATCCTGCCAAGCCTCCCTGCGTTACAATTATGATAAAATTTGATAAAATACTAGATCATAGTTTGCAGTCTGAAGTACTTTTGACCTGCTGAGAGTTAGCCTGATTTGACTTAGCCTGTTCCTAACCTTTGTTTAGTATGTTGCATAAAAGCTCATGTAAATATTTCAGATGTAACATACATGTAACTGACCTAGTAGAGCAAAATTACAGAATTGTAAGGAGGAAGTGACGTTCTTGGGGCATATCATTAAAGGGGGAAATACACACAAGCTGTCTCAAAACCGAGCACAAGCCATAATTTCGCTACCTAAACCATAGTGGCATACTCCCCTCTTACTGTTTTAGTCCCACACGCATTACACCGAATACTGCAGGACCAAAGAGTGTCACACTTATCAGCCCAGTGGTAGCTGAGATACCACACCACCCTCTTAGATATGCCTAATATAACTGTCAAAAGGTGTATAACACTGAACCCAGCTACACTCCTTCCTACGGAGGAGGATGGAGATCCACAAGACTGCACAGCAGTCTTAGCTGAAGTATATATACCGCGGGTTGATCTCTTTGAAGAAGCCATAAGTAACCCAGACCTATGCCTCTATGTGGATGGGTCAGCATGCAGGGACGACACAGGGGTCAATAGGGAAGCATACGCGGTAGTAACAGATCATGAAATACTTAAAACAGAAGTATTACCATCCTCCTATTCAGCGCAGGCTGCTGAACTAGTAGCACTGACGGAAGCATGCAAACTAGCTGCAGACAAAACTGTTAATGATTTTGGAGCCATATGGAAACATAGGCAATTCCTGACAAGCTCGGGTAAATATATTAGACATCACCATCTTGCTAGAAGCCATTTCGCTGCCAAAGACAATTGCAGTTGTTAAGTGTGCAGCTCACAGGACTACAGAAGACCAAATCAGCAAGGGGAATACTTTTGCAGATAGAGTAGCAAAGGCAGCTGCAACTAAAACCGCTGTGCAAGCAATACAGGAAACCGCTGCTACCCCGCAGGCCACATTACGGGAAATTCAGTCAGGGGCTACCGCCACTGAAGGCACCAGGTGGAGACAACTAGAACCTCCTGTTAACAACCCACGCTGCTGTCAAAATAGAAGGACGAGGAACCTGGGTACATCACACACACCGTAAGAAGGCTCCGACACCAGCCCCAACTCCAAGCAGCAGCACCCAAACAGACTAGGTCGGAACTGTGTTGAGTAGGGTGTTAAAGGCAAGGCCTACCCTTTCGACACTCGGAACCGTCAAGAGACGGTAGAGAAAATCAGACACAGCTAACACAGTCAGAACATAGACTGAATATTAATATGGATGAAGAATCCCATGACTTATGAGAAGACTTGTTACCATTTCAGGGTCCCAACGCCACTGAAGCAGAATGATTAGCAGCTAAATGCCAACAAAATACAGCGTGTATGTCAGCCATTGTGCATGCCCAACATATCGAACAAGAGTACCTGGTGTGCCAGCACACCAGTGTTCCAAGGACTGTGATCCCTCTGAAAAACGCAGACGTAGGAGAAGTGAATATGACAATCTCTATGTGCCAGGTTATTAACCAGACCTCAAACTGTCCCAGTCCCACTAACCCCGCACCACCGAAAATGATGCTGCATGTGGCAGCTAGTAAGGGTGAGATATTTGTATAGCAGATGAAGCAGCAGGTGCCGGAAGTCTGGTCCAGATGCATCGATTATGTGCAGGTGCACAGCAATGGCACTTGCAGTGACTCCAATAGCAGTTCCCTGTGGAATTGCTCCATGACAACCCTGCAGGGGTATTGGAATGTAATGTGGGTCGGTGGTTCGGTGGCCTATGGTGAATTGCCACAGAACTGGACTGGTTGTTGTTATCCAGCTGTAGTGCGCCCAAGGACGCAGGTGTATACACTTCCCCATGCCAAGCAGCACAGGGTGAGGAGAGACATAACCAGCACAGACTATTGTGGTAGAATTCTGAGGGACCCATGGACCACTCCGGGTGAAACCATTGGTTGGTCCCTTTTCCTGGGCGGTGGCACAGTAGCAACCCTGCAAAAGATCAATGGCTTAGCTTATCAGTTACTGCAAGTAGTTAATGACACCTTAGCAGCAATAGGTGCCTTAAAGATAGAACAACAAGTGATAAGGGCAGCAGTGCTTCAACATAGAATGGTATTAAATCTCCTAACCATGAAGGAAGGAGGAGTGTGCAAAATGATTAACACTTCCTGCTGTTTTTACATTCCAGATCTCAGTGCTAATATTACTGATTATATGAATCATATGTGATCTGCCTTCACTCCGCAGCCTACAGTTCCAGTAGCGGCTGTAGCGTTGCCCATTCTGCTACTCATTCTTCTTCTTTTTCTTCTTCTTCTGTGTTTACCTCCTTTTTTGTCATTGCGTGTCAGACGTCTTTCTAGTGTGTTCACCATGCCAGCGCTCAGCGGCCATGCCAATGACCAACCGCAGCTCAGTGAAGACATTCTGCTCCCCAAGATGGGCGGTGCTGGTGATCCACATGAAGACATCGTAGTGCTATTTGCTGAATAAATGTGTGATAATGTGTGATATAGAATAAAGGGGGCAAATGTTGTGGAAATTTACCTTACTTCATTTTGTGGAAATGTACTTTGCTTTATTTTACTTTGCTTTATGTTTCTATAGTCACAGCATAACAGTCTGCAGATAAGCATGTGAGTCAGGTACACCAGCTGCTCACATACCGTTCTAACCATAGTGATAGAAGAAGCCTTCAGCGCTCAGGCTGACCAAAACATGAATTAGCTGATACTCTGTAGGAGTCGTTTTTCTTTTTTTTCTCTTTCTTCTGTTCTCTGTATAAGGGGAGGGGGACCGTACTGCGCGTCAGTCCTCTTACTCTGTTATACAGGGGACAGAACTCAATAAAATTTTACTCTTTACTACTCAATGCATAAAGCTGTCTGTGTTTGATGTGCTCTCATTTTCCCACCACATCCATTTATCAGTACTTCTGAATAACCAAAATGGCTTAAAACAGCTGAGGGGATGTTTGAAACTGAGTAATAAGATGTTCAGCAATTTATATATGATAATACAAGGCAGTAAATTAAATTGGGCTGAACTGGACAATAGTACCTGGCATGAAAAGTATGTCGTAGAGAGAGTAACAAAAAACTCAACCTCTCACCTCGCGCTCTGAGATGTCTCCGTCACTGTCTGTAGTGTCCTCTAGGATACTGCTGCCCTCACTAAAGTGTGTCACCCTGACCGGGTCAAACATCTCTTGAACATAATAACTACACAATGGAAAATCAGCTTCAAGTGCTGCACTGAGCAAGAGTGCACTGTAAATGGCCAGATATAAATGGCAATGTCAGTAGTAAATTTATATATGCAGTCATGGAACAGGACCTAGCTGTAGAGCACAGCTTTAAGGTGCATATTATGATGTGCTCTTAGCAATCATCCTCCTGGCTGTGTCTTGCTCTTTTGGCCAAATGTTTCTCTTCCAAAGCAGACAGACCAGACTTGCTGCATATTACTCCGTGCACTATAAATAAACCACATGTATAATGCCTTGTAAACAATGGAACAAGGGAAATTTGAATTGTGACTACTCTGTTAAAGGGGCGGATAAGGCAACCCACCCAAACCCCCCCGAAAGCTGTTCTGTTATCCCTAATTGCTATGCAATAGTCCTGTGATTAACTCAAAGGCTGGAGAAGTTTCACCTTTCTCTACTTGAATCCTGAAGGCTGTTCGGTTCTGTCACCCACAATCCATCCTGTGTAATTAAACATTCACATCATAACTCGACCCCGTGCAATAGGGCAAACTCACTCGGATGGGGGAAAGGATCACAGACTACCTGTACTGCTGCCGCAACTGCGGCCATTCCAACAACATCCACATACATTCCAGCAACATCCTATTATAGGACACAGTGGGCTTAAGTACACCCATTTAATAGCATGTTGGACCTTCTTTGGCCTCCAGAACTGCAGCAATTCTTTCTGGCATAGTTTCCACTATTTGCTGAAAATACTCTGCAGGAATCTTGGTCCAATCTTCATAGGATATTTTCTCTCAAATTACATGGAGGGACTGACATGTTCTAAACTGCCTGTTATACTCTTACAGCCGCTTTGAAATACAAAGAAAAATACAAAGAAAATACAAAGAAAATACAAAGAAAAGCCCTGACTCTTGCAAACTTCATTTTTTTGTAGGACAAAGAGAAAGATAAATAACTCTCTTTATGGCCTTTTTCCACTCATGCATACTAAGTCCAGTATGCATCCAAACATTGTCAGAATAGTAGGAGTGCAGACTTTGAAAAATGGTCGTGTCAGGCAAGCTATGCAGCTTTGTCCTTGGTTGTCTAGTCGTTAGGATTTGGCGCTCTCACTGCCGCGGCCCGGGTTGGATTCCTGGTCAGGGAAAAACCTCTTCTTTGGCTCATATAAAATGACAGATTCTGCATTAAAACATAAAGTTTGTGGGAGTCGGAGTTGAACCGACAGCCTAAGGATGACAGTTTTAACTTCTACTCTACCAACCGAGCTATTGAAAGTGACGTGCAAGTAATCCCACATGTCCAAACACCAGTATGTTGGCAAGTAACACAGCCAGTTTTGGATGTTTCAATTGTTAAGTTCATTTGACACAAAGAAGAAAGATTGCATTGTATAAGTTGTTCAGCTACAAACAGATATATCTTTTGATGACATTTGGAATCATACTGGACTTTGTGTACATGATTGGAGAAAGGCCATAAATGGTTAGAATAACATTCAGTGCTTTTGGAGAAAAGTTTCGAGAGTTTTGTCATGTAGTGAGAGAAATGAGTGGCTGAAATATCAGGCATTAAAAGTTCATTTTGCACTCACGGAAAGAAAATTGCTTTCATGTGGACCGCATTGAGATATCGATCTGCCTGTGGAACATAACACCTCTAAAGAGGCTAGATTTGTGCTCTCAAGCTGCGATGGTGGTTTTCTCATGGCTTCTAAAAGAAGAGGCTGTGGTCAGGGTGGAGTGAGTCTTTGATAACCAAGATTGTTGTTGTTTTGGCCTTCGAATAGACAATGGCATTACCCAGTGTCAGGTCTTTCTCAGTAAACTGCAGAGAATGATATAGAGGGCAAGAAATGATCAAGCACAGTTTTATTGGGTGTGTATCTGTAAAAAACACTACAGCTCTCTGATACATTTTTGGTTCAAGATTTAATCATCATGCAAATGATTGTGATTAATGCTTTGTCTGTTTAATTCAAATATTATACTATAAACCTAATATTTTAATAGGGTTGGCAACTTTCTAGTTCCGATTACTACATGTGTGTGAAGTACAGGTGCTGTAGCTATACGGTATACAATTGTCCACAGTAGCCTAATTATAATATATACAACCAAAAATCCATCTAAAATAAACACCAGAAACCTGGACTAAGGGTAATGTACATAAGTACATTAAATCTAGGTAGGACTGCTCAATAGCTAGGATAACAGCAGAACAATTGTCCCGCCGTATAAGCAAAATGAGAGTCTGCTAAGGCCGCCAAGAGGGTGCCAAAGACCATGTATTTATTTCTATTTGTTTTTTACCTATGTTATGTCAGTGGCAGCTCAGATTTCTGCATAGGGCCCCAAACAGGCTTGGGCCAGCCCTGGTATCACAGTGTCGTGCACTGGAAAACCATCAAGCCTGTTGACTATGCTACCAGTGTTGTTGATGTAACTGTGCAAATAAACTGCAAACACAATTACTTTTAGAAGTATCATCCAGTTTGTTTTCACAATTGCCAAAATGTAATGAATCACAGCCAGTGTTCTAAAACAGAGCTGGAATGTATTCCTGGTTGATGTGCCCTGTTTCTAGTTCCAAAAAAAAAAAAAAAAAAAAAAAAATTGGTGGATGAATTTTCAATGAAAGTGCTTCACTCAGCAGCCATTAATGATTCTTATATCCAGTATGAATAAATTGAAATTCCTATCCTTGTATCAGGTGCAGCAATTATGTGTAACAATTGTGAAGCAAAAAAGCAATAGCAAAATTTTAATATAACTATATAGGTAATATAGAACATGATCTAATGATATTAATTAGGCTATGCAAATAACACAACTACTTCGGTAGCAGATCATTCATGCCTGTTGAATAGGCAGTTTTCTGCTTTGCAGATACTTGAAATCTTTTACTAATCTTTCCCCAAATCCAGTAGGAGCTGCCTTTTACATTAACATGCCAGGATACACGCTGACTGGATGTTTAATCTTTCTAATGGGTAAGCTATATTCTTATAGTCAAGAAAGATATTTTTTAATTATTAATCAGTTAAAAGGATTTCTTACTGTAGGCCTATTATAAACAACATGGAGGAAATTAAAATAAAAATACTTGAGTTAGACAGTGGACACAGGTTGCTCATAAATCAAGTAAATGAAACTGGATGGACTGCTTAATTATGTAACAACACAACATTTATGGCGACGAAGATGTTTCACACATATACATTCTTACGTGCTGCTGACCTCGATATCCATATTTCACATTGATACTGTAACACTATAGATGAACCTAAACTTCACATTCTCGTCACGTTGATAAGCTTTTTGAAAGTTTGATCATGATCAAAGATCATGATCTTTGTTTTCTAAGTGTGTTTCCAAATTGCCTTTGACTGCTGTATGCCTAATTGCGGCATTTAGCACCTCATTTCGTCTCTAATTTTTGACATGTACTCTTGACATAAGTCTTGCATAAGTGACGTTACGACAAAGAAGAAGAGCTTCCACCAGCTCATGGGAGCACTACACATCTCCAACATTAAGTAACAAAATCCCAGAGACCTTCTGCCTGTACTGGCCAGACTTCAGATCAGAAGGTGAGAGAATACAGTCATGTGTTGTGTGGCTCAGATTGTTCACACAGTTAGTAACAGTCCAAACACTTTAATTATACTGTACAGCATGAGACCTGGAAATGTGTGTATGTGTGTCTTCTCCCCAGGCTGAGCTCCAGCTTTGTAATGTCCATCATCAGAGAGATCTATCAGACTGGCTCTGCTCACTGTGTGTCCAGCTTGTTGAGTTCAGCAGAGAACTGCATCAACCTGAACAGCAGAGAGCTGGACTCTGTCCACTGTGCTGCCCTGCGCTTCATCCTCCAGCACTGCACAGCAGTCTCTCTCAGCCTGCTTTTCACCTCCATACCAAAGGCGGAGTTGGAGAACATTGAGCCACTGCTCTAACATGTCTCCCGTCTCAGGCTTGAACTTTTCTCACAATCAGAATTTTAACACAGAACTGGTCTGTTTAGGGAGTGTTATATAAACGTTTATGTACGTTTATGTGTTTTTCACGAGTTTCCTCAAAAGTCATTTTGTGCCAGCATCATTTAGGTTTTATTGAGACTCCTGTCAGGTAATCAGCAATATCCATGGATATTTACCTAGAATAAAATGACTTTCTGGAGGAAATTGGTAAATTTAAGTGAAATATTTATATTAATCCAAAATTAACTGCCCAGTAAGCCAATGACTCAACACCACACAAACTAGGGAAACATTCTGGAAAAGGGAAAATAATTTTATCATTTGAAACAAAATGTGTGTAAATAGCATTAATGTTAGTAGTTATGTGAGTGTGTTAGTGTTTTGTGACTCTACATGTTGGTGAATGTTGAGTGTGTTCAGCTGCAATAAAGCCATGCTGCTCCAGTTCCTGTCTCTTCTCTGTGTGGGGACTGATATGGCCTGTAGGTCACTGGCGCTGTTTCTGGAACATTCTGAAGGGCTGTCAGAACTGGACCTTAACCACTGTCAGCTCACTAACCACTGCCTGCAGATGCTGTTCGCACACCAGCACAAAGCCCACATCCTGGAGTGAGTGGACAAGCGGGAGGAGGAATGTGTAGAGAGTCTTGATTGTTGAGTGCACAGTGAACACTAACATAGATATAACACATTTTACTCTTTTTCTCACAATTTAACACAAAATCTGGCATGTGACTGAACATAGAAGCTGTGTGTGTTCATTGTAAAGCATTGTATGTTCCTTGAAAGGCTCTATATAAATGTAACTTTGCTCATTCAGTCATATCCTGTGTTCCTTCAAGGACTTATTTTTTTCAAAAGCAAACAGCAAAAAGCTTGATTTTCTTGGTGATTTTATTTGGAAATGACGACCTCTCTCACTGGCTGCCTGGTTCACTGATCACTTCCTGTACTTGGCAAGATGGACCTCTGTGGTCTACAAAATATCCAGACTGCTTGTAGAAACACATGTTCTCATTAAAAAGAGAAATAAGGCATAACAGACTCTTTATGATTTACAGTTTCATGCCTGATAGATAACAAGTCATGTGTACAGGAACTGAAAGAAATGATATTTTGTTTAAAATGTCAGAATGCATAATTATCTGGCCATTAATGACTCAGGTCCACTGACACAAATATACTATTTATTTCTTTGCTTATTCATTCATTTGCTAATTCAGTCATTCGTTTATTCATTCATTCGTTCATTAATTTAATTCATTGATATATAAATCTACAGGTGTTTGTACTACTACGCGGTGATTTAGTAGAGGGAGGTGTGTTTGGGAATCCTGAACAATGTGGTAATTATAATCCATCTAATTTCAGCCTCAGTCACAATGACATCACTGATGTGTCAGCAAAGAGGATCTACGATACTTTCTCCACCAACAACAATATTCACACTGTGAGGTAACTGTGTGTGTGTGTGTTTAGGCATGTAAAATAAGGCTGTATTTATTTGAGTTTAAAATTTCAAATTTAAAAGCCTATTTTGATTTTATAGGCTCTTCAACAACAGAATTACAGGCATACAAATCTTCCTCTCAGACAAGTGCTTTGAAGTCTGGTGATGTTGATGTGTTGTTGGCACTGTAATGATGAGATTTCATTTTTCTAGATTATTGGGACTATCCAAATTATATTTTTGTTTTAAGTGAAAAAATGTAATGATTAAAAAACAAATTTTAGTTATCTTATACATTTTAAGATTACATATAAAAATCAAATACTCAAAATTTATTTATAAAGTACTTTTTAAAATTGTATTTTATTTTATTTTATTTTATTTACAACAGGTGCTATTACAAAGCAGCTTTTCAAATGTCCAAGTCCAAGCCCCCAGTAAGCAAGCCAAGGGTGACAGTGGCAAGGAAAAGCTCCCTAGAGCATGAGGAAGAAACGTCAAGAGGAACCAAGACTCAAAGGGGCCCCATCCTCCTCTGGCTGTTTAAAGAGAGACCTAAATTAAAAAATGAAATAAGCATTTAATGTTTAGACCAACTTTCTGGAGGTTCTAGTCTTGTCCCAATAGTGTGCATGTGTCTGAGACCCAAGTCGCAAGAGAACGTCCATTAAGGGCAACAGAGAGTAGTTGGTTGGGGTGGAGGTGGTGTGGGCTACAACAGGGGACATCAGGGGATGATGTGAGTAGCCAATCTTAGACAAGATGAGGCTGAGTAACATCACGACATCACGGGTAGGTGTACCTCAGCAGAGTCCACTATCAGTCCAGTGTATTAGTGCAATGATGTTTGATTCCTACTCGAAGAACATGTGATATTTCCAACATTCACTTTAGGTATCAATGAAGTTGTGACATCAAGCAAAGGAGGACAGTGAGACATGAGTAGACAAGCACAAGTTGGACTTATTAGGGACAATGAAACAAAACCTGAAGACAAGAAAACAGAAATGAAAGCCTGAGTGAGCTGAACTGAACTGAATCAAACTCCTACCGGTATATGGACCTAGCTCTATAATATAGTTGAAACTGTAAGTTGCTATAGATAAGCGTGTCTGCCGGATGTCTGCTCACATTAAGCAGTGCAGTTGTGCAGTGTGAACATGACATCTGTCTTTTACAGCAAAATCTAATTATTTTATTATTCTTTAAATGTCTTTAAATGTCTTCATGGTCTAGCAACTCATAATGGCATTAGCACTTGAAAGCAAAAAAAAAAACCAAAAAAAAAAACCCAACAGCAAAACAAAAACATCTCAAAACACACTTATTGCATTGAGTTCTGTTTAGATGACTTTTGATTTTATATTAACACATCTACTGTTATCTATTTACCTTTTCCTTTTATCATTATATATGTCATTTTATTTTTTATCCTTTGGGCAATTAGTCTCTTCTCAATGCGTTTTATTTTTTGTGTGCAGAGAGAAGGGGTAAGAAGATGCATATACAGAGGTCTGGACTAGCTGTGCTGTCAAAGGTTAGGGGAAATGAAATAAATAAATGTTCCAAAATGTTTTTTTAAATAGTTTAGTATCCAACATTTTAAATTCTAACATTTATGGTTACCCCCAGCAGTGATCAGTGGTGGCTCAGTGGTTAAGATACTTGACATGTAGTCAGAAGCTTACCAGTTCCAGCCCTACTGCTGCCAAGTTGCCAGTGTTGGTTCTCTGAGCAAGGCCCTTAACCCTCAAGACAACAATTCGCTCAGACAACAATGGCCACAAGAGGGAGACAAAGAGCTTCTCTAGTAATCAATGAAAACAGGAATACCCTGTAACTGTATGCTATACTATTCTTTTATTTTATATTTTTCCTTGATGTCCACTTACAATGTTTGCATGGCTTTATGTTCCAAAAATAATCATAATCTATTTCACACAAATATTTTCCAACCTGTTTATCTTGTAGAATTAAATAGGACATGTATTACATTAGGAATAAAGAATTCTGCGCTGCATACACTTAGACATCGGTAATATAACTTGCAGTTATATAACTTCTAGTGAAAATCCTTGAAGCAGTCAACAGTGAGCTCCATTTAACCCTCTGAAGTTAAACAAAGAATTGCAGCTAAATGTGTGAACATTATCACATGTGTCAGTTCATAACAAGTTAAGCTTCATAATAGGTCACGAAGTCAAGAAAATTCATACCTAAGCATTACTTTGTTTGATATGTTTATGGATGTATTTGGGTATAACCAGGTCATTTGCCTGTTTTTATGTATTGATCTTTATTGCTCCAAAAAACTACTCACGTCTTCCAATGTTCTTGATCCCCACTTCTAAGAAATAGTAAATGGACTAATCGTAGTTGTGGATAAGTATAAGACTAAACAGCTGTGAACTAATTCCACACGAGGGGAGTCATCACTGGAAAGGTGTCCTGGTGCGAGGCGTGCAGTGGTCCCTGTCCTGCGAACACAGAGAGACACAGAGGTGAGATACCAGTTAAAAAGGTTTGAGAAAGTACATCCTCCACTGACAAGATTCTGTTGTTTAAATGTAAATGGAACAGGTCTGCTCCTTCTCTCAGCCAATATAGAAACAGCAAACTGCACTACAACAAGTACACAAGGTGTAATGAACTTGCTATGAGAATGATCTCAGTAAGTAACTCAGAAAGGAAAGGAGCTTCTCCTTCCTGTTTTCTTTGTTCTCTTCTTGTTAGTGTTTGTATTTGCTCTTTCAAAACACTCCTGCACTCATTCCTCACACTAAAACATGAACCTGGTGTTGTTTACACAGTGACTTGGTGTGAGGCATCTGATCCATGATTTCCCCCTGGGGTCACAGGTCTCGTTTGTCGCCCTTTTTTTTCTCCTTAAGACAAAAACAAATTAAAATAAGAGCAGAAAAACTGAGCAGAAATAAACAACTATTAAAATTCTAGATGCACTGTGGAATGTTCAGAGAAAAACAAGACACTCCAGTCTCTATTGTATTTAATATGTGGTATTTAACTGTCAATATGGGGACATTACGACAAGGGAGTGGGCTCAGCTGACCTGTCTATGATTTTATTATTATTTTTTTTTTAATCCTAGTCTTTGATTAAGTTAAGGCATTTTTCTTTCAAAGAAAAGAAAAGGAATGGAACATGTGAAACACAAACAGAAAAATAGGTATGCATTTATCTAATAAACTGATGACTACGATTAGGTGAGACAAGTTTTAGGATATAATAATAAGTGTATAATTTCCATCACACTTTTCACCTGAGTCTCCTGTGTTTCTGAATAAAAGAAAGTAATATAACACACGCAGTTATACAATTTCCGAAAGGCATATTATTTAGAAATAAAGAAGAACTTGGTTATTATTTGGTTATTAGGACACATGAGGAAAGAATTTCAGTTGCATTCATTTAGCCAAAGACATCCATGACTGAAACAAGCTTCCTGTCACCACTGACCACCCTCCTAGCGTTCATGTCTCCACGGTTTCCCTGTCTAGTGTCTTTATTTTGATTTACTCCCTTGTTGTGGTTCCATTCCTTCGTTTCGTTTTCTGCACCCCTCATAATTTGCACTTGTGTCTGGTTTAATGCTCATTTGACCATGTTTTTAAGCCCTGTTTTAGTTTAGTCTTGTTGCTATTTATTGTAAGTCCAGCTGCTGTTTGTTAATCGAGGCTTCCGTGCATGTGAATATAAGCCTGAATGTTTATCCTCGCCCCAATGTTATAGCCTGCATCCCTGGTTTGTCTTCGTGCACTTTTCTTTACTTTAGTTTATCATGAATTCTCGGACTCTCCATGTTAATAATTTGACCCTGGACTTTGGATTTGCCCCTAATAAATCTCACTCTTTTCCACACACTGCTCATCGTTACACTTCCCCAACCTACTATATTTACATTAAAACTCCGTCAACAGCAGTCTTTAGCGTTGAGGGTTTTTTTAATCTGTGTAAAATTACATAATTTCTGCTGTTTCAGAAGTGAAGGATTTGCGTGCTCTAAATTTTCATAATTCTCGTATTGCATAAGACATTTATTTCCATTATATGTTTTAGCATTCAGGTGGTCATTTTTCTTTTCAACAGTTATTGGCGTGATCCAATAGATCCAAAGTCAAACGAGTACGCACATCATGTGTTGAACCCATCCATAGTATTTTTCTGCTTATCTAATATGCCAATATTTTCTCGTAACCATCCCACCAAGTACGAAAAACACCCAAACCTAAATGCTTAGTAACTAAAGTAAAGCTTGTGTCAGTGTCTTAATTTATATTCTGCATTAGTTCATCAAATGGTTATTTATTGAGAGTGAGTCTGTATTTTGTATTTGAAAAAAAATAAAACTGTCAGCATTAAGCAGGTTTGTTGTCAGGTTTGAAGGCTGTGGTTGTGCTATTTTTCTGGCCTTTCTGGTCAACTAATTTCTGTACCCAGTCATTCCATCAAGGGAGGTGTGTTGCTATTGAAATGTCTAACTTCCTTCATCTAGGGAATTCATGACATACATTAGAATTACATTTATTATAGCTGCAGGTGGCAAGTAAAGGGTCCAATCATTTTATCACATCTGCACAACTTGGTTGCTGATGACATCCCATATAAAGTTCACCAGCCTTTGTGGTTGGTTTTGAGGTTTTGTTTCCAGGAATGTTGTATTTTGAAACCAATCTCTCAATTTTCTCTGCTGAATTGCTTTATATAAATATTATTTTTCTGATTCGACATGACTAAGAAATATAGTTCCCCCAGAAGGTCAGTTCACCCCAAATGTACTTGCATTCACAGTATGTTCATATACACCATTGAAGTTTGGTGATAATCTAACACTCTATGGCTAAGTTTTAGCCTATTAATAAAAATCCTGCTCTTGGGGATTGATAGTTAAATACACATATTTTTGATCATTATTTACAAGAAGATCTGCATTTTTTACATTTAAAAGGTATCTCTAGATCAAAAGGTCACTGACTTGTTTGAAAGGTGCATTTGCCCAACTAATTTAGGTATCAAAAATCAGGCAAAAAAAAGGTTTACGAAACGTATTGAACTTTTTTTATGAAATAGTCACAAAGTATTGCACTGTATAAACTGCATTTCTCATGCACAATTGGTACACAATGGGATTGACTCATTTTTCTTTTTTTAAATACCTTTTCATATGTCAGAGGGGCTCTGTTGGCAAAAATGTCCTTTAATTGCCATGCTAGCTCAAAGTCCATAAATCAATACTCATGTCAAGTTTCATAAGAATTACTCAAAGAAGTCTTCATTTTTTTTCAGCTGTTTTGAATGAATCAGTACACCTTGGAAGGATTGATAGGTATGTAAGTGCCATATACCATACAAATATCAACATGTTTCAGTCTCATCAACATTTTGATACCAAATTTGGGAAGATTGGAGAAAGGTCCTACGACTAGTGTGTTACAGTTCATCAGCAACATAAAAAGTAGTAGGATATTTAAATTTAAAGTAATTTCTACAAGAATCAACGTTATAGAAGTCCACTGAAGCCAGTTCTATGATTAGCCCATTACCTGAAAAACATTAGCCAATGTTTGAGTCATCCTTAGGAATCCTTCAGCTTGCTTACAGAAGCAGTATGCAAAATTTCATCTTGATCACAAGAGCAGTCATTGAGAAACAGTTATTTGCATATTATAATGCCCCATATTGACAAAACTGCTACATTTGGTAAGCTACCTCAAAGTCAATACTGGTATAAGTCTTTTAAATTTCATGAAATCTGAACATGTCGTTCAGGAGTGACAGCTAGTTAAAGTTAAAGTTAAAGCCTGACCTTTGTACTACTAATTTGTACTACTAATATTAGACTGGAATAGGACAGCTGTATTTTTTATGTCAGGTTTTTTGTTTAAATAATTATTGAGATTCAGACTCTTGCAAATATTTTGACACCAATTTCATTCAGATTGTGTGAAAATCCTAGGACTGGTTTGAAATTAGCAAAAAAATAAAAAAACAAACAAACAAAAAAGTGACATCTAATGGGCAGAGCCTATCTGAATTCAGGAGAAGCCAAGGAAGAATTAAATAAAAAATAAATAATATTATTTCTATATTCACCTCCGTCTTTTCTTTTGAACATCTGCAAATGTTAAATATAGTTTTGTCTGCAGTTCATAAAGGAAAAAGCAAAAATACATTAGAGTCAGAACTTTTGTTTCTTTGTCACACAGTTTTATTATTTTTTTGAATTCTTGTATTGTCTTTTAGCACACATTGGCAAATGTGTCCATCCTCCTGTCGATTGTCCTTGGACTTGTCCTCGGCCTCACACAGGCAGGTGAAAAAGGCTGTCACGGAATTGAGGGCCACACCTTTGCCTCTTGTTGTGCTTGGACAGCAGCTGCTGGTGCACCTTCCTCTGTTCCTCCTGCTCCTCAAGTTTGGCCTCCTTATGAATCTGCTCAATGGTCTTGGGCCCGTGGTCAGCTCGCCGCGACACCCAGTTATTCTAGAAAAGCAAAATCAGCAGATGCATACTTTTGCATCACCATGCGCTGGAATGGCAAACACAAACACACAAACACAGGCAGAGTCTCTAACCAGTCGCAGGTCGATGACGTCCTGGAGCAGGAACCGAATGCGTGAGGAACCCCTCCTCTCCTTCACTGTCTTTTTTATATATTTAAAGTAATGATCCATTTTTGGCTGAGAGAGAGAGAGAGAGAGAGAGAGAGAGAGAGAGAGTGTAAGAGAAACGTCGACAAATTTCAGATATTCTTCACCTTTCGATTCGATCAGGTGTGCTCTCAGCTGAACTCATGTCACAAGACGTTTATGACTCTTATGTAAACCCTGCTGCCTTGCACGTTGGTCAGTGCTGTAAAGCAGTTCACTGCCATTGTGGGTGTAGCTGTGCTGTCATCAGCTGCACTTGGCTTTGGGGAATCCAGGGTGCAGCAGCAGGAGGTGGCAAACGTGGAGGAGGCTGTGAGAGCAAAACCTTCTAACAGCTGACCAGTCCTGAATAAAAGCCTTTCATTTTGTCAGCTGCAGTAGGAGCAGAGCTAACAACCACACTAACAACTTCTCTAAACAATATGAACTTGGACACTTTTAAAATCATTGCCAAGGCCTAATAATACACTGATATCAGCACAGCATGCTAGTCGCACTATAGATGATGATCCTAATTAGTTGGCTACCCTGTAGTCAGAGTGCAGGCAACAGGCAAGCAACAGAAAACACTGACGGCAAAACTTTTATAAACAACATTTCAACATGCTTGTTTTTTGGTTAAAAGCGTGCATGGAAAAAAAAAAAACCACAATAAAAAAGACCAGGAAACTTGAACACAAATAACTGTCACACTAGTTGGTGACTGAACTGTCAACATCACAACTGCCATTCCTACTAGAGACAAAATTGACAGTCAATATACAATATCCAAAACTTCTTCATCCAGTTTCGATGTGTAAAGTACTTGTTGTGAAAAACGCAACACAGACCAAATCTGGACAAAATCCGCACAGCCGCTGCACTGCACACTAGCACTCATCTACACATGCGCCGTAAACCTTTACATGACATATTAAAGATAAACCGATGCAAGTGCTGAGCATCTGCTGAGAATATTAAATCAACCCAGACCAGGCCCGCGGCCTGCTTACCCTGGCCTTCTCCAAGTCCAGGTCTTTGCCGATGGCTGTGAGGAGGTGGCACAGACGCTCCAGGCTCTCCTCGCTGTGGTTCATGAACAGCTTGACCACACAGTCGTGCATGATGGCCTCTGACAGCATGTGCAGCTTGAACAGCTCCCCGATGAACTTGATGTTACCGATGGACCTCCTGTGGGCCTTGTCCTTCGCCTCCTCCAGATCCTCCTCCAGCCTCTCCCGCTCGCTGGCCTTGCGAGGAGTAACCAGAACAAAGACAAAAGCAAGAAACAGCGCGTTTGGACCCGATAACGACCAGGCCGCCTCCCAGCACTGCTGCCGATTTCAGTCCCCTTTCTCCTGATCTGTGGGTTGGTGAGTCGGGTAAACTAGACAGGAGTGCTGCTTACTGAAGTGGCCGCTTCCAGCTGGTGCCGCAGCTTCTCCAAAACATCATCGTTGACCTTGTCCTTCTCAAACTCCTTCTGACAGCGGTTCAGCAGCAGCTTTTGGAAACCCACAGTGCTGGTGGGCTTGTCTGCCATGGGCACTTTTAACTACACAGGAAAGACATGTAGGAGAAACACTTGGGTATAAGACAGTGTTGAGAGTTCTGTTACTAAATAGAAGCTGATTAAAGCTCCATGTCAGTTTAGAGTGGTTCAAACAGAGTTCACTTCTGTGTGGCATTTGCCTTTGTATGGAACTTCAGCAGCAATGTATGGGAACATGTTACTCACCATAGCCAGGCAGCTGCACATATTGCCATAGACCATAGAGAAGCTGGGCTCATCGATGGCTTTTTCAAAAACCAGATCAACCACGCCTTTGAGGCGCTCCTCTGTGTCGATGGTGAGGTCCATCACCTGCTTCATCAGCTGGTTAAACATCTGCGGTGTCAGTTTGTTCAGGATACTGCGCACCTTCTGGAAAAGCTCCTGGAGAGGAAAACAGACTACCGACTAAGCTTTCCATTACAAAGATCCCAATCTTTTGTTAAATTCAGCAGTTCTTCCACATAATGACTAACTCCTCACTTTCACCAAATATTTACTCTGCCATTTGGAACTTCGTCATGAACAAAAATCACTCAACTTTGCTATATAGACCGATAAAGGCATCATACATCAATCACACTTTCCGAGAAGTGTAGCACTGGCAGCAAACAGTTTATCAAATCTTATCAACTAAAACCCCTCATGTGCTCCAAATTCAAATTAAAAGAAAACCCATTAGAACCAGCTACAAGAATTTAAGATTTAATCAACATATAACTCCTACAAAAATATATATATATATATATATATACATAATAACCAAATCTGATCCAATAATAACCCTACCGACCAGACAATGCAATGAAGATCTGTCAATCTCTCCAAATGCTGAATTGCACACAAATTTGCAAGAATATTTTTAACACAACCATTGGGTGTTAACCTATAATATATACAAGATCATCCACAGAATACACTACAATATCTACAATACTCTCTCACCAAAATCAACACCACAATCAACACAAGGAACAACAAGCACACAATATCTGGTCCTCAGTATCATCACACCCCCTATTTACACTAGAAACCCATGTCCCCCTGCATAGCTACATTCGTGCACACTCCCCGCACACCCACCCAATTAAACAACGACTCTATAATTTAAATATCCAATTCTTGAAGAGCATATCGCAAATAAAATTAAGTAGCTTTCAAGCCAACCATAACAGGCTGTGACTCTGAAATCTGAAAACAGGGCATGGCGGAGTGAGGTGCTGACCTGAGTTTTCTGGGTCTCGGGGTTCTGGGTGTTCTCCCTTTTCATGCCAGGCTTCCAGGCATTCTCGGCCTTCTTCAGCTGCACCTCGTCGTTCATGGACACGTTGGTGATGATCTTGCGGGGAGGCAGCCGTCTCGGGCCTACACTGAGCAGCTGAAGCAACAAATGGGTGCTCTTTATTATGGGCGGTAACATTGTCACAAAGACCTCGGTCACAAAAGATGACCAGGCGCTCATTTATTTGTGACAGAAGAGAAGGGATGAGCGGAGAGACCCACCGGTGCACCCCTGCCTCCAGGAATTGCCCTGCTGAAGTCTGCAGAGGCTGGGTTGAAGCCTGGGTCTCTGGCGATAAGGCGAGGGCCCACCTGCTGCAGGGGCAGCTTGTTTTGTTTGATCTAGAAAAGAACAGAGTCAAGTCGAAGTCCATCAGCCCCTCTCCATGGAATGGTTTTAAAGCTCCCCTAAGGCCAATGTTTTAGCAGGCTTACCTTGTCCAGTACCACATCAGAGATGGGAGGAAGCCCCTCTGGCTTCTGCATGCAGGCAGGCATGAACTGGAAGGCCAACAGGAAGTCTCTATCATACTGCCTCTTCCCATCCTTCAGCTCTGGCTCTGCATGCAGAGAGGGGTACAGTGAGCACCTGGAGAGAGGAATCACCTCTCTGTCAGGACACTGGGCCTGCCCCACAGGAGTGTCCTCTTTTGGCTTCTTCCAGGTGTTGGATAAACTAATAGCTGTAAAACATAACAAATCGGTCTGGTGTCTTTTTAGTGTCCTAACATAGCATGTCATGCATGTGGTTATTTACCTTGACTCAAGCTTTGCCTAAGCTTGGACTGTAAGATGGACTCCACTTTATCCTCCAGCAAGACCTCTGGCTCCTTCCCAGTCTCTTTCAGCTCTGCCCCAGTGGAGGCTCCACAGGCCTGGACTGCCTCTATAACAGCCTGGCCTGGGAGAGTGAGGCCTGAAGGAGCAGCAGTGCTGGAAGGCAATGAGGGCATCAGCGTGCCTGAGGCAACCGCCTCTCCGGCTGCTGGACTTACAGCCTTCGCCTGACAGTGGGCCTCCAGGGCCAGGCCGACATTGACATTCCCCTGCTCTGCTACCTGGCTGTTCAGCTGCTGGGATTTGAGGTAGAAAATGCGAGGATAATGAGGGTGTGGACATAAAAACTAGCAAAAGACAGAAAAGATGGAGAGAGAGAGAGATAGAGAGAGAGAGAGAAAGAAAGAGAGAGAGAGAGAGAGATACTGCACACACATGCAGAAGAAGGGGAATGGCAATGAGGGTGGGGGGGTGAGCACAGCACAGCACAGCACAGCACAGCACAGCACAGCACAGCACAGCATAATTAGAGAAGTGAGTAGAGAAAGAGACAAAGAGAGAGAGAGAGAGGAAATGAGAAAGCACAAGAGGGCAAAAGATCCAGCCGCAAAGGCACAAAATGTGTGTGTGTGTGTGTTGAGGTGGGGGGGGAAGACACAAAGACAGCAAGAGACAGCAGACAAGCATGGGGTGCTTAAATAAATGGGCAGGAGAAATAGAGAAAGAGAGGAAAGAGGAACACTGTTAACATTTAGGGAAAGAGGACACAAAGTAAGTGCAACAGCGCAGTAGTGAGTGTTCCCTTTACAGAGAGGCCTTTCCTCAGAGGAGCTGAGGTGCTCAGGGTTTGGCTGAATCCTTCTTACAGGGCCTTTATGTGGGCTGTCTGTGTAGAGGGAACACGAGGGAAGATCAGGAGGATTTGAGTGGCTGTGAGGGAGAACTAAGATGGAGGCAGACGAAAGAATAGGCACGGCAAGTCGGAACATCAAAACACATCTGAGAAGCCTTCTTAAATCAGAACAGCCACAATCACACAAGCTACTGGAACCAGTCAAATATGACGGAGGAGGGTCAACGGTGTGACCGAATCACTGAAGAAGGAAGAGAGAATGGCCGGAAATCAAACTACACCATCAGATTTTGTTGCTGATTGTATGATGCTTTTAATAGGACAAGACAATGAAAGCCAGCCAAACAACCAAACAATCAACTCAGAGCTCATTATGAGGGAGGACTAGATGAGAGAGTACTTTGACCTGTGGAGTGGATCACGCGAAGCAGCGGCCTGCAGCCGATCAGGGGCTCAGGCTGCGGGACTGAATGGCTTACCTGTGGAGCAGTAGGGGTAGTGCAGGGACGTCCCACTGGTGGGCTTGTGTTCTGGCTAATGCCTACTCCAGACATGATCTCCTCTGTGATATCCTTGCCATCCTGGTTAGGGTCTCGGATACGGATCTTAGCGAACAGTAAGTTATTTGCATCTATTAAGTCAATCTACAATTAAATTAATTTCACCTCTGAGGCAGGGGGAATACTCACTGTTTTCTTTACCCTCTTAGTGGGTGGAGGCTGCTGAGCTGTATGCACTATTATGGATGGAGATTTGGTGTATATGGTCTGGCCAGGATAGTATGAAGGCCCTGCCACTAGTGGTGACCAAAAAAAAGCACTGGTTTCAGTTAGAGAGCAAACGAAAAACCAGTTTCAGCCAGCGGGAATACCCAGAAGAAAGGTCTCTTTATCGGTGAGAGCACGCATGTGGGTTTCCCAGGTGGGGGTAGAGAAAGGGAAGTCCAAACTCACCATATGCTAGTGGGCAGTCTGCAGGAAAGAGCCCAGGGTAGAATGTACTGGGTCCTGTGGGCTGGAGGGAGTACTGCTGGGGATGTCCCACGTAGGGAAGGCCACTGTGGTGATACTGAGAATGAAACAGAACAGCAGAAGTAAAGGGCCTAGCACCAGACATGGCCATTCATATAGGACACTCCTAAGAGATATTCGAAGCAGTAAACAAACAAAAAATACAAAAACATTTAGTTTTTACACTGAAAAAAAACTAAACTAGAACTTCTCATTTCTGCTTCCAAGATAAAACATATTTTTATCTACACATTTTAGGAGCAGTTTATTTATTGCTGGCCAACCTGTTTATAGACAGATTTTCAACCCATTTGCTACACTGTGTACATATTTGCACAGGCGCTTTTCTCTGCTCTGGGTACCTGAGGCACGTAGTACTGGAGTACGTAGTACTGGCCGGTCTGGGATGAGGTGAAGGGCATGGGTGTCAGGAACATCATGATGGGCTGGCTGGACACGGGTCGAAAGGAAGCGCTGTTACTTGGAATGGCAGGCTGGGCTGTCTGCATCTGAGGGATCTGGAAAAGCTGGGAGAGGAGAGGAGTGGAGAGTGAGGGTCACAGAGCAGCGTGGCGTATGCCGCAGCAGCCGACTCAGACGCTCGGAGTGAAGACTTTAGTCAAGAGTTGAGTCGTGGACTCTACAGCAGTTGTACTGGGAATGTTGAGGAGATATATACATAAAAAAAAAAAGTTTAAAATTTTCAAGGGATTTTGAATGTACTATTATGCTAGGCATGCAAGATACAAAAAGAAAATCTTTCAAGAGTCTGTTTCACATGCATGGCACTAATACAAGGGTGAATGAACTAGCATGAAAAATTAAACAATTACAATGATGGATGCAGCTAATTAGCCATTATTGCAGGAGAGAGGATATATATGTAAAAGACAACTAATCTTGAATGTAAATTTGTACCGATAACCTGAGTCTATCAAAGCCAATGCTGACAAAATATGACATGAGCTAGAATTCAGAATGTGACAAAACCCCCATCCCAGTTGGCTTTGATGCTCAGAATGGGAACATAGTGAGGGAATTCCTTCTACATGAGAAACAGTAAAATGAGCCTAAGAGGTGATTCTCACATACTGTCTCCCACCGAGCTGTTGCCATCTTAACATTTTCTGGACATAAAATCCTCCCTCCAGCAGTTATGCATGCAGGCAGAAATGAACCTTTGTATGGGCTCCTGGGTAATGGAGCAGCCATACCATGTCCAAAACAGATTATTAAAAAGCACTGGAGTCCAAAGGAAATAAAAAGAAACAGACTAAAAAAGACTAAACATAAAAGACTAAACATAGGTGCTGGCATCCTCCGAACTGGGGAGCAGAGTGGAGCGCAGGTGCACCACTGAGCTACTGGAATGTCTTTCAATGCTTTTTTTGAAGACTGCAAAATTACCTGAATGGATCTCAATCCTCCCTTGAATATTGAAGCAGGAACGAGAGAGAAGCTAGTGGAAGAACGCACTAATGGGTGTAAAGGGTCAGAGAGACTGTAACACGCTCAGATACACTGGCACACACAATTTAAACAAATCTTTAAACAAATTTAAACCAAAACAAGTTTGTTTGTTTTTTTTAAATGACGGAATTGAACACTGTTGTTACAGTGGAATTGTGAGGTCAGAGGCAGAGCAAATGTGTTCCACTAACCTTCCTGGCCCTTTAAGTGCACTACTGCAGATAGACTGAAAACAAATTTCACCTAAATAAAATCACACTGTAACACTGAAAACATAAACACAGACAAGCACTGAATGAGTGGTAAAGGGCATTAAAGCCTAAGTATTACATGGAGATCACTGCTCACATTTTCAATTCTTTCCTTTGACAAAACAACTCACATCAGCAGCCAAGGCACTGCACTGGCTTTCTAAAAGGAGATGGCAGATGGCACTATCAATTAGCTTCACTCAAAAATGGGAGAAAACAAGGAATGCGGCATGTTATGCGCTCGTGCACATAGTTCGGTCACACATCTCTGCTATGGTCTTCCAATGTACACTGCCCTTGATGTGAGGCAATATGGCCACCTACTGTAAGCTCAAACTTGGGTCACGATATCATGCAGAGCCTTCATAATACCCTATGCTTCTGTGCATGTGCTAGTCAGATTCAAGCTCAAATATCGTCTCTCTCAGCTAGCACAGCCCGGCCTCATCTGTCTACAAAACTTCCAAGAGGTCTCCGGTACACTAGACAAATGTTGCTGTTTTGTATTCACAGAGAACATTTATCCAAGTATGTGTACTGGTCAAAAGGTTGGGATGCGGCTGGGAGACAGGAATCCATCTGCCTCTGAGATTGATGTGTGAGTTGGGGAGGGGAGTGCAGTGGCTAGAACACTAAACTTGGCGAGGTTTTACCACAGGCACACAGAGGAGCATGCAGCATACAGTGGGAGGTGCTGCGCTGCGGCGGCGGACATTAGCTGCTGGTGGGCAGGATGAGAGAGCAAACTGGGGGTGGAGGAGGGTGGGGGGAGCCAGACAGAGACTGTGGGGGCAGGATGCGTGCAGACGCATGTCACATGCTGCAGGAATCTGGACCATGTTGCTGACAAGTTCATTGAATGTTTTGAAGCCAACTACAGCACATGCATGTCTGTGTTGTATCTGGGCTTGGTGGATTAGGGTCAAGAAAGACTTATTTTTAGCTGAAGATGTCTATCAATAGCAACACAACTGCAGATAACCATATTTACTGCTAAACTTTGGCTGACATCTCAAGTGAGGCGCACTTCATACAGAATGCCAGGAAAATAATCTCCTCCTAAACGTCAGTAAGACAAAGGAGCTGATCGTGGATTGCAGCAAGAAGCAGGAGCGGCACTACCAACCTGTGACGATCAGTGGAACCACGGTGGAGAGAGTAGATAGTTTCAGGTACCTTGGTGTTCACATCTCGCAGGACCTGTCCTGGTCCCGCCATACCAGCTCCCTGGCAAAGAAGGCTCGTCAGCGTCTTTACCACCTCAGACGCCTAAGGGACTTCAGACTGCCCTCCAAGGTACTGCGGAACTTCTACACCTGCACTATCGAGAGCATCCTCACGGGGAACATCACAGTCTGGTTTGGAAATAGCACCAAGCAGGACAGACAAGCTCTACAAAGGGTAGTGCGTTCAGCAGAGCGCATCACTCACTCGGAACTTCCTGACCTGCAGACCACCTACTACAAGCGGTGCCAAACCAAGGCCAGGAAAATTGTGAAGGACCCCACCCATCCCAACAATAGACTCTTCTCTCTGTTGAGGTCAGGGAGGCGCTTCCGCTCCCTGAAGGCCAAGACAGAGAGGCTGAAGAGGAGCTTCTTCCCACAGGCCATTCGGGCCCTGAATCAGGGAAACTGATAAACTGTGGGGACCACCACCACGTAACATGACTGTATATCTGTACATCTGTATATATAGATTTAGATTTATACTCAATTAACCTGTTACAACAACTGTAGATATGGTACTATACAATGGATCTGTACATTCTGTAGATTGTGTACATATATACTCAACCATATACATTGTACATTGTGTATATAATCATAATATACATATATTGTACATACATTGTTAATATATTTTTGTACATACATAGAATATATATTTATCTGTATATATATATATTTTTCTCTATGCACCCCTGGTTCTCTTCCTCAGTTTGGACAGAGCACTCTCCACCATTTCACTGCGTGTTGTACTGTGTATGTGACAAATAAACCAAACTTGAAACTTGAAACTTGAGAAAGAATACAAGAGTTAATTTAGTGTCTTGTGCAAGTCAATATAACAAGCTCATGGTTCATTGCAGGTGGAGCCACCGTCCTTGTTGATTGAAAACCTTAAGAAGCAGAAGCAACAGTCCTATTCCAAGCTAGAGAAAAAAGGCACAGGACTATCACACAGTAGACTCTGAAATGGAGGATCTCTCACATTAAGGTATGGCTATGCCGCCTTGACTTTTTACCTCCAGACATTCTTGTGTGGTTACTAGATTTTTCCCACATTCCATTAATTTTCTCAAGTAAATAAAGATATAGATGCAGTAATTAATTGAAGAGAATAGCTGGTGCCATCTTTATTCTGAGCTCAATGTTGCATACAGACGAGGTATTGTCCACAGAATGTCTAACAGTCTCAGGTGGGTTCAATCTTTATACATTTTCATCAAGTTACAAAACCATTTTTTTATTAAAATTGTATCTTTAGGTGGTATCCTGGCCTCAATGCGGGACTTGCCACAGAGGCCATATTTGGTCATTCTCACTTCCTGCTTACTTCAAAAGCCTAATTTGGTCTTTTACAATTCCTGCCATCATATTATTACATTAATAATTTCATTTTATTACCTCACTTGAGTACACCTCTAGCTGGATATTGAACCACTTGGTTGTAATCCTAAATGAATCATGAATGACGCAATCAAAGGATCACTGCTTGAAGCCAAGCAAAAAAGTTTGATTTTTCACATTCACAGACATGAAGAACCAGCAGGACGAACCAAGACTGATGTGAACTGTGTGGGAAAGTAGACTTTTCACATACTGTAGAACAAAACCGCTTTGATGAAGTTGTAAGCAAAGAGCTATTAAGAACATAAGCCTGTGTAAATCCTGATAAGCAACTGTAGTTCAGAAGTGTTTGAATATGTGTATTGTTTGTTTGTATTTTCACAGGCCAAAAACAAGTACTGATTAGCAAGATTTACTACCTCCCAGTACACCATTTCTTTTTACTGCCTGAGTAGATGTTGATGGAAGTCAAAAGGCCAACAGAAGCAACAGCCATCTGGTGGTTGCTTCCAGACTACCAGATCAGCTTGATATTCTCTATTGCCTCTCTCTGGCAGAAGACCCACCAGGTCATTCCACATTTGCATAGTTTTGGTGATGCTCTTTGCTTTGGCTTCAATGTCACTTTGGTGGGCTTCTTTGGGTGGGATGATTCCCCCGCTGAGAGTGTGCGGGCTGTTGTAGAGAGAGGATGTGACTCTGGAGACACATCCTCTCTCCAGACCCACATATGGCCACCGCAACCAGAAAAGCACAGGTGAGGAAGGCAAGGCTTCTGAGAGCTACCAGCCAAGCAGGTGTGGACAGAAAAGAGGTGCTCTGTAGCAAAGAGAAAGGAAGCTGATTGCTTGGTATTTAAAAGGAGAGAAACCTGGAAGCTGGTGTGGATAGTATGAAACCCACCAAAAAGGAAAACAACAGCTTCATTTGGAAAAAAAAACAAAAAACCCAACAAAATGCAGCAAGAGAGAACAGGTCTTTGCTTATCTTAGATAAATCAGTGTTTGATATAATCAATGCTTAAAAAAGCATGGTAGCCAGGAACAAAAAAGTAACCAAAAGTATTCAAGGTGAAATGTGCAGTGTATTGGCTCAGTCATTTCAACTGTTCCCCATTTTTTTTATATCAATTTTCATCTCTGATAAGGAAGATGTGGAGGGGAACCTGGGAGCCTGTTGGACAGGGTAATGAACTGGATTGCAGGCTCAAACACTGTATGCACTTGAAGGACAGTGTTCACTGCAGTTCTGTGTACGCCTTTTTTTCTATCGTGACTTTGTATCAACCGGGAAGGAGCAACTGTCATTCACATCCAACAGGAATGCAGCTAGTTGTGACCTTGAGAATTCTTGGCTATGGAATCGCCAAAAAGTATCTTAAGCACTTTAGCACTATTCTAAGACAACCATTGACAATAATTACTCACCTTAATGAATGCTTTGTCCGCATCTTGGCTGCATCTGAGCTGGTGGTTGAAAAGCAGGGCCCGCAGCTGTCGGTTCTGGTGCTGGATGTCATACTGCTCAGCGGTCTGACAGGCACGCACAACTCGTAGGTCTGTTCAAGGTGGTGCTTGTACACCTCAATTTCCATCGTAATTGTCCTATACAACCATTAAAAACTTGACAGAAGTTAAAAAACAGCAGAACGGTTTGTTACAACTGGAAAAAAATAAATAAGAAAAGATTGTTTGTTGTACATGAAAGTCAGTGAGCCATGAGGATAAGCCCTCTTGTCCAAAGTTCTGATCAGCAGTTATGACCTCCTAACACTGCAATCAAAATGCACGGGCAGAAGATGCGTTACTGAAAAAACACTCTGCAGATCTGGAATTCATGTCACCACAGTCAAAGTTGAAGGCTTTGTTCGGTGAAAAGAAAACAAATGCATCAAAGTTGGTGTTATACTCAGTAAGAACTCAGTAGACTAAGAAACTGCAAAATACTCAGAGAACTCTGTGCATGAGTCAGTGGCTCAATAGTCCAACTAAAATCAGCCAGGACCACAGTTTAGTTGGGCTAAACATGAGTCAACTAAATCCTTAGTCAGAGAATGATATTCTGTCTTTGCTGCTTACATGATCAGCTTCTTTCAAATAGCCATGTAAACTTAGTCAACTTAGTTATTTAGGAATAATATCAAACTACATGTGGGCCATCAGATCCTGTTTGCCCTTGAAGACCCACTCACAATCTCTGCCCAAGTCAGAGACTATTTAGAGCTATTATCTTAATTCCAGCACTGGACATGCAATACCTTGCACAGTTTCACAGCTCTGGCACTGCAATCAACAATGCATACGTCTTAACTAAGAAGGCAACAGTTCAAATGGAAAACCTACTTCCTCTCTGGGAGTGAAGGAAGCCAGCTGCTTGATCTTCAGTGTCTGGTTGAGTCTTGGATGCATCAAGCACAGGGACACCAGCTGATACCCCATGGTTGAGGTGCTCCATATATTGTGCAAGGATCGGTTCGTTATAATCACCATTCTGCATTTTTTAACAGCAGCAACAGCATAAAATGGTTCAGTTAAGGGTGCATCATTGGAAGACTTTCACTAAAATATGTCCTCACCATGTCTCAAATACAGCAATACCTCTTAGAAGCCATTGTACTGCACACAGAATGGACAGTCCCAGCAGTTTCTGTTCCCATATGGAACCTCAGTGTTTTGATTACAGAAAAAGCAATTCACAATGACATGAACTGGTTTCTTCCTATTGAATAGGGAGTTTATATATATAACTGAATTTGATCAAACTGTAGCAATGATTGTGAGCAAGGATCTTTCATTTTACAGCCTAAAAATGAAAGTGACAAATAAATGTATGTTACAAATAAACCAAACTTGAAACTTTATATGAATAGCTTCATGTTGAATATACACAGTTAATCAGTCATTAAAAACTACATTCTATTCATACAGAATGTTTATGAAAGTTAATTTAATCTAATTAACAATAAATGAACAGTCGAATATTGTAGTTCAAACAGTCCAATAGCTGTAGTAATGGCTTAACTCATTTTGCTTATTTAGAGAGAACGATAAATTTGAAAACCCACAGGTTTGTGAATTTGGGTCTCTAAATCATGCAAAAGTAGGTTTTCTATTGCTGAACAGTTAGCTAGCTAACAAACTACCAGCACCTAAACGATCAAAGTTGAAAGCTGAACAATGAAATGGTTCCACAAGGAATGGTTTATAGCCCCGAGTTTCACACTCGCTGACCTCAACTGTTAGCTAGCTAACTAGCTTATCGCTGTGATAAAGCGATACAATCTTTAGCAATGAGGACATGAATAAAGTATCCTTTACAATTTTCACAATATTGTGAAAATTTAATTTGCTGGCATTGGAGGTTATTAAATATTCACAATATCAATAATAATTCCTTGGCTCACAGAATCAGACATTACATTTTTGCTGTTATGGCAGCTGTTATAAAGATCATATTTATACAGAACCCTGTTCAGTTAGTGCTAGTATTGAGGAACCATTGCATAACTAATAGCGGTACAGAGACAGAAACATCATGTGTTCAGATGAATAACTGGATGTGTGTGAGACAGTCTGTGAGAGGTTTGCATTTGTGTGTGTTGCATGACTATGAGTGGAAAAACCATATAAAGGTAAAAACATTACCTCTGCAACAAGGATCTCTTCTATTTGAAGGAAAGGTTTAAGTTAGACACAGTCTCCACAGAGTAAGTTAAATCTGTCTGTGCTAAGACCAGTTGACATATCAGTGGTTTATCACTGATTATGCCTGCCACTGAGATACCACAAATTAAGGACTCCAGATTCCAAGACATAGAGTTGTGCAGTGTGAGCGATACATCAATTTGAAAACTTCAAAAGTCACGTAATGTGTGCATGGCATAAGCATATCAGCAGGTCCCAAAAACATTTGCTATCAGAAATGATTTCATCATAAAAAAAAAACTACAAATTCTAGACTTGAGAATGTGAGCATCAATCCCACTAACACTCACATACTAAAAGAGCACTCTACCACTTGAGCAAAGTTCTCCTAGAGTGGGACTTGTTTGCAGATCGGACAAAAGCTGAAGACACAGTGGAATGGCAATTCTCTAGGAGATCATACCAAATCCTGTATCCACCCTAAATATTTAATCTAGCTGTGAAGTCAAAAAAGCTTATTCCTGAATTGACAGGAATAGTTCTTGCAGATTCTGATATGCTATGCAAACACTATAAAATGTGAGCTATGTTCGATCTGGCAGCCATTGGCTCTAACTGTCTCTTTTTAATGAGTTAAGCAATGCTTACAGAATAACTTTCTATGGCTTCAAATACTTCCAAGAATTAAACCTTGCAGAGCTCTGTAGCTAGACACATTGCCTCTGTGGGTTTGACATGTTCATTTGACAAACTAGCTAAAATAGCATCTTTTGGTTTGAATAAATTGCCCCTTAGACCCAGACAAAAAAATTGCTCAAAATCTTTCTGCTTATTCATGCAGCAATGACCCAGATTTCCAAAGAAAGAGGACGTATGGTTAAAGCTAGAAACAAATGCCTACTCTGTGCTCAGGCAGAAAATCTGATATTTTAAATATGTCCCTAAAAGGTTTATATTCCTTGGCTCACAGAATCAGACATTACATTTTTGTTGTTATGGCAGATTTCATGGTGTAATAGACAGCACTATGTAACTCGCAGCAATAAAGCTCAGTGGACTTTGCAATTGATGATTTCGTCACTGTGTACAACTGCACTGAACTGCTCTTTAACAAAAGCTTCTGCACATTTGCTTTTGAAGTTTAATTCAAAAGTTGGCTGCAGAATAACCATTTGTCAGAGGGAACAATATGTGTCAACTTTCACCTATGCTCGGTCGAAAAGTGGCCGTAATCTTGTTGACACCAAGTCTACAATTTCATGGAAAGGTTCCCTTCACTGCTGCACCGAGAACTGCAAAAGGAATTGAGAAAGGCCGATTAGCTCAGTTGGTCAGAGTGGGGTGCTAATAATGCCATGGGTTTGATCTCCATATGTGCCCTGTGCCTCTTCCAGGAAGATTTTTTAAACCATTTTCAATAATGGCACCACTTTGAACCAGATACCTTTTTCTCTTCTGACAGCTGCACAGTGGCCTTGTGAAAAGAATACAGTATAGAAAGGCACCCACAAACATTACTGTACACATCAGAGGTCAGCACAGGAATGTCAGTTTGTAAGCCTGCCAAATCTGCCCCCACAGGCTCCCTGAGTTCTACTAATCGCTCCAACACCTTGTTTCAACCTCAGTTTCTTTTTTTTAAATTTTCCCATATGCTCTTGAACAAGGTCCCACATCTCCTTTAACAATAAAACAGTAAACATTACACATGTACCAATATAAAACAATATGTAAACAATGTGAAAATAATGTTACTAACTTTGGCAGTTGTGCTGCTTCTAAAATAGCCCACCAGCTTCCTTGACTTTGTACAAATGGCAGATAGCACTGGGGTTAGTTCAAGAGCCTTTTAAACAACTATATTCAGGGTGTGAGCAATGCAGAGTGCATGAGGCAGCTTCAGCTATTTGCCACAGGCAATCATATTAGATGTGCCATCAGTAACCATGTGACTTTATTTTATTCCCCATTCTTCCATAAAAGAGGATTTCACACAGGCCAAATTTTCAGCCGTATGCGCCTGCAGGAATTTCACAACACCAAGTAGTGTAGACTTCAGAAATGTGTTGTCATCTATAAAATGGCAGGTCACAGCCAAGAAGGCATCCACATTAAGAGATGTCCACATGTCTGCTGTCAAACTCATTGCAAGAACTTTCTGGACCTCAGCTTTGGCCTTCTCTTTCTCTTGTTGACATTTGGCCTCAACCATGGCCTTTACAGTCTAAAGGGAAGGAAGAAAATAATTATATATATTTTTAATACTACTCTCATAATGTATCCATGTCACCACACATACCTTCCTAGTTGGGAGAATATAAGTTGAATCCAATTTTGCTACCAAGTCCCTGAAGCTTTTATCCTCAACTAAGCTAAATGGCTGTGTGTCTCTAACTATCATGGGGACCAAAGCCTCATCCAGCTCTTCCTTTCTGGTCACTGCTTTGTAAAGATTAGATTATACTTTGTCACCAAAAAATATAGTACTCACCAATGAAATTCACTTTATAATCCAATCCAAACTGCAAATAACATCATATATATATATATATATATATATATATATATATATATATATATATATATATATATATATATACACATTTTATATACATGTGCATAATAACGTTAACACCTTGTGACAACTGATAAATAAGCCAAATGACATTGGCAAGGGTGACAGTAGGAAAAACTCACTGGAGGGGACTTGGAAGGTGTCAGACTCAAAAGGGAACTCATCCTCCTTCGGTTAACCCTGGATAAACCTGGGCAAAGATGAGTTGGGTAGAGGATGGCTGACAAATTGTAAGCATGAAAGATACACTACAGCATTCCTACACAAAGACATCATAGGAGATAGAAACAGAGCACAGTTCACCTGGATAGAACACCTGGGTAGAAATACAGTAACTCATTATTATAACAGTACAAAGAAATGAAATGTGGATCATCCAGGTGAGGTTCATCTGCTAATCTGCACATAAATATTGTTTGTGACAGTGCAGAATGTTGCAGGTAAATGGAGGGCAAGGTGCTGTCATTTTAAGCATTTTAAGGCAGGTCCAGGAAGGAGAAACCCCAGCAGGTAGGAAGAGTTAGTGGGGAGCACAGATAGCACAGCACTCCAGAATCATGTACTGGAGCATGGTGTGTCCACTGGGAGGAGGTGGGGTGGTTGGAAGAGCATAAAAGACTGTTGTTACTGCAAAGATTCATTTAGACCTTTCATTTGGACTGTTATTCTTTTTTTAGGGGGCGGGGGGGGGGGCATGTATTTAATGAAATAATAACGAAAAATTAATAGATGAATTCATACCAACTCAAATTTGCTGGTAAAGAAATCATTTGTAAGGTAAAAGTTATTTTAAGAGTGATGTTAAGGAATTTTTTTAAATGTTAATTATAATTTCATTAGAATAATTCTAACATCTACGGGATGATCTGAGGGTTAAAGAAAAAAGAGGTGGACCTTATGGGCAATAAAGCAAAAGTCGTTATTGTAGTACAAGACCCTTTGTTCTAGCTAAGTGATCTGCTGCATCTCAGTTTGAGTCATGTAGAATTCTAAAGACAGAAAGTCTTTATTCTGGCATAAAATAAAACTGAAGGGGGAAACATACTTTGAGTTAGTACCAGTAGTTATTGATTGTACACAAAGTCCAGTATGCATCCAAATGTAATCAAGAGATATCTGTTGGTAGCTGAACATCTCCAACTCGTACAATGCAATGTTTCTTCTTTGTGTCAAATGAACTTAACAATTCAAACATCCATAACTGGCCGTGTTTCTTGCCAACATACTGGTGTTTGGACTTATGGGATTACATGTCTGTTGCCTTCAATAGCTTAGTTGGTAGAGTGGAGGACTGTAGAATTTAAAACTGTTATCCTTAGTCTGTCAGTTAAAATCTGACTCAAAGGAAGTTTGTTTTTTCACATACAAGCTTCTTTTTTAAGTGAGCAAAAAGAGCGTCCCCTGACCAGGAATCAAGCACAAGTCGCAGTGGTGAAAGTGTTGAATCCTAGCCACTCACCCACCAGCAATAAAGCTCAGATGCTTCTGACAAACATTTTTCAAACTCTGTATTCCTAGTATACTGACGATGTTTGTATGCATACTGGACTTGGTATGCATGAGCATTAGGAGGTCATAAAGAGAGGTATTCATATTTCTTTTTATTCCACATAAAAATTAAGTTTGAAAGAGAATCCTAGCCACTAGCTCACCAGGGATAAAGGTGACAGTTTCCTCTGACATGAACATGACCTACATTCATTGGTAACATTTTGATCGAAACCAGGCAAAAGTATTTAGTCACTAGCTGAAATAGCTCAGCTGGGTGAGTGTTAGATTGAATATCAAAAGACTCCTAGTTCAGTCCTGGGTTTTGGTAGCTGTGCAAGACCAAGCTCCTCATCAAACTGTCCTCTTTTTAAGAATATTTCATAAACTTTTACATTCCTTTCCTAAAAACGAATGACATTACTGTTTTTACGCTATTGTTAGAAGTCATAGTGTAATAGTGCTCTAGACTTTGAATTCAGTGATCCTACTTAAACTTTAGTGGAATTTGCACTTCCTTATGATATGTTTCCTCACTGCACAGAGAGCCATTTGAACATTGGCTTCTGTATAAACGCTTTTGAAATGTTTTTCATTAGTTGTCTACTGGCCAAACCACTGGACAAGGGGAGGGTAGGTGTCAGCTTGCATGTATGCTTGTGTTGGTATCCTGGTTCACACACTCCCTGTGTTTTCATGGAATGGGGCCTACCTCAGCTTCCTTTGGCTCATGGATGGGCTTTGTCCTACCAAAAAAGGTGATGCAAATAAGTCATCTGCTTACTAAAGTTCTTGAAAATCACACTCTGCGAAGAGGCATTGCATAATGCAAAAAAACCTTCAGAAACAATACACTCTAATGACAGCAACCAACATACTTAATACAGGAGTGACCTCAGGGGTGATCTCATCCAAAGGCCACAACAGGAACAACAGGCTTAAGAAGGGACACATGAAATGACCTCAAAACACAAAAGTGAGCAGGTAAGTTGAGTTGATATGTGACTTCATTAATGTGCTTGGTCATTTCATATGGACCGATATACTTGGGACCTAACCTGCGACATGACCCCGGCTTGCGGTAGTCCTGTGTAGAGAGCCACACTCTGTCACCAGGTTGGTATATCGGGTTCTCCCCTCTGTGCCTGTCCGCAATTTCCTTATACGTTCAGAGAACTCATACAATACACTGATCTGTTTCCTCCCATACCCTTTCGCTCCGCTGCATCCACTCATCCACAGCGGGGAAACCAGCTGATATGGAAGTCCATGGGACATTTGAGGCTGATAACCTAAAATACAATAAAAAGGAGTCAAGCCAGTGGATGAACTAGTAAGTGAATTTTGGGCCATTTCTGCCAATAAGAGGAACTTGGACCGGTCTGATGGATTGTTCATATAAAAACAATGTAGGAATTGGCCATTTGACTGTGGATGTAAAACTAATAGCTACCCCGATGTGTTCAATATAGGAAGCCCAAACTCGAGATGTGAATTGATGTCCCCAATATGATATTATGTCCTCTGGGATGCCAAATATACGGAACACCTGGTTAAACAAGGCTTCCACAGTTTGGCAGGCTGTAGGCATACTCGGAAACACAATGAACCACACACCCCTGGAGAATCCATCAACTACAGTGAGGACAGAGAGGTCAGTAACGCAATCTAAGGTGATGTGAGACCAAGGACTTTCTGGTACGGGAAGAAGCATGAGCTTTCCTGTGGGTAGGGTCTTAGGCATCTTGCTTTGACTGCAAATTGAACATGAAGAAACATACTTATAAATATCGCTTGTCATAGCCCTGAACCAGCGAAGAATGAGCCCACTTCAACAGATGGTCACAGCACAAGGTAGGTAATGTTTTCCCGACAGACATTCCATTGGGATGACTGTGTCTTGTATGGCTTGTTTATTCCATCATCTATTTTATATACACTTGTCTATTTAATCATCTATTGTAACTTGGACTTGTCGTATCGTTGTGAAAGTACAGCTCCTACCCCGATGTTAGCAGCATCAGCTTCCACGACAAATGGAATGGAAGGATCAGGATGTCGACGTATGCTAGTCGTGGTAAAAGCTTCTTTCGGTTTCCTGAATGCTTGATCAGCCTCCTGATTCCAAAGTAGCTTGGTCATTGCTCCTTTCAGGAGGGCTGTGAGAGGAGCTGCAATGCTGCTAAAATTCCATATGAAGCATCGGTAAAAGTTTGCAAATCCCAAGAATCTCTGGAGTTTTTTAACTATAATAGTAATGGGCCACTGGAAGATGGCTTTGATCTTCTTATCATCCGTAGTGATTTCACCATGGCTGATCACGTATCCTAGAAAAGTTATAGTTGGAAGGTGGAACTCACATTTCTTTCCCTTTACAAACTCAATAAACTTTTACTCTTTACTACTCAATGCATAAAGCTGTCTGTGTTTGATGTGCTCTCATTTTCCCACCACATCCATTTAGCAGTACTTCTGAATAACCGAAATGGCTTAAAACAGCTGAGGGGATGTTTGAAACTGAGTGATAAGATGTTCAGCAATTTATATATGATAATACAAGGCAGTAAATTAAATTGGGCTGAACTGGACAATAGTACCTGGCATGAAAAGTATGTCGTAGAGAGAGTAACAAAAAACTCAACCTCTCACCTCGCGCTCTGAGATGTCTCCGTCACTGTCTGTAGTGTCCTCTAGGATACTGCTGCCCTCACTAAAGTGTGTCACCCTGACCGGGTCAAACATCTCTTGAACATAATAACTACACAATGGAAAATCAGCTTCAAGTGCTGCACTGAGCAAGAGTGCACTGTAAATGGCCAGATATAAATGGCAATGTCAGTAGTAAATTTATATATGCAGTCATGGAACAGGACCTAGCTGTAGAGCACAGCTTTAAGGTGCATATTATGATGTGCTCTTAGCAATCATCCTCCTGGCTGTGTCTTGCTCTTTTGGCCAAATGTTTCTCTTCCAAAGCAGACAGACCAGACTCGCTGCATATTACTCCGTGCACTATAAATAAACCACATGTATAATGCCTTGTAAACAATGGAAGAAGGGAAATTTGAATTGTGACTACTTTGTTAAAGGGGCGGATAAGGCACCCCACCCAAACCCCCCGAAAGCTGTTCTGTTATCCCTAATTGCTATGCAATAGTCCTGTGATTAACTCAAAGGCTGGAGAAGTTTCACCTTTCTCTACTTGAATCCTGAAGGCTGTTTGGTTCTGTAGCCCACAATCCATCCTGTGTAATTAAACATTCACATCATAACTCGACCCCGTGCAATAGGGCAAACTCACTCGGATGGGGGAAAGGATCACAGACTACCTGTACTGCTGCCGCAACTCTGCGGCCATTCCAACAACATCCACATACATTCCAGCAACATCCTATTATAGGACACAGTGGGCTTAAGTACACCCATTTAATAGCATGTTGGACCTTCTTTGGCCTCCAGAACTGCAGAAATTCTTTCTGGCATAGTTTCCACTATGTGCTGAAAATACTCTGCAGGAATCTTGGTCCAATCTTCATAGGATATTTTCTCTCAAATTACATGGAGGGACTGACATGTTCTAAACTGCCTGTTATACTCTTACAGCCGCTTTGAAATACAAAAAAAACATATTTATCTTCCACTCCACTCAAGGATGGCCACACTTGGAATTTCCCTTGGCACATTTAAAACATTGTGTGAGCCAGATAGCTTCTGATTTCAACCTTCCAATGCTCTGAGTATTAGTGTTCCATGCATATGAGTTGCTTCAACACGTCCATGCGTGTTGTAAAGAAACACAGTGTAAGCAGTAGTAATGAAAGTGCATCTCTACCTCAACAGTGCATCTCTACACTTTCGAAATGCGCTGCAAATTTAGAAAACGCATACAACTTCAGGAACAAAGTATCAAGCACAGATGAAGACGTTTCTATGGTTATCTCGGTTTTATAAATATTAGCCTATAGAGTTGGGCTTAGTACGTGAATAAAAGATGGAATTAAACATGCATAAATTACGGTGTCCTGGAAAACCCATCGTGCTGCAAATAAACAAAGCATATTCATCAAAGTGGTAACACACTTTAGAAATGCGGTGCAAATTTAGAAAACGCATACAACTTCAGGAACAAATCCTGTCACAACATAACGGAAGTGCTGTTTCCGGAGGACATGGAAAGGGGTGGACTTCTATGAGATTAGCGTGAAGTCTATTGGAAGTAGTGACAACTGAGTAAAAAGGGTTGTTTTTTTCCAGTTACCACGGTGTTATCAAGGGTAGGTATGTGATACAGAATTGAAGACTGACCTATTCATGCTCTGCATTCTTGCATATTTATTTATATATAAGGCAGCCTTAAAAACATGGGATGGAAATCCCATTTAACACAATATGCACTGTTTTACAGTCAGAGTGAAATGAGTAACATTCTCCTTTTAATATATATATTTTAAATGTTAAAATTCTTAACTATGTCAGTTAAGCTGCCAAAAATGCCCCTTTTGAAATTTGTATTTCTAATGTCACAAGAACACTTTATTGACCTATCTCTGCCTATTCAGCCTATAGAGGTTTAGCACACCCACTTAAATTGCCTTTCTCAGGCATTTCAGCTCTGAGTACCTTTTGAATGAAGCACAATACAGGGCAGCCAATCATAAAGGAGCTCATTTATCTTACATCCGTCTTAAAGGTGCAGTAGCAACTGTTGAATTCCAAGCGATATATATAGAGAGGTTGGAAATTGGTTGTGCAAAAAAAAAAAAAAAACCAGGCTGAAAACGAGTCGTTTCCGCTCTGTGAATTGGGAGAAAGGGACAGTGTGTGGAAGCCCAACCCCAGTCATATAGGTTTGCTTCTAACAGTACCATTACCATCACCCACTCTGGTGCACTAGTTTGAGTGTATTAGAACTAGTAGCAATGCTGAAGCATTACATGTATCTATAACAAATATTCTGACCATGATGAAGTGATAGGTTTGTTAAGGCAAACTGTGTATGCAATACATGTTGCTTAGGTCACTTGCTCTAATTGTACACAACTCTAAAGCTACACAACTGTACATTAGTTAAAGTCTACACAGTGTCAGTCATGTGAAGTACAACTGAAAGTTCCCCTGTTGTATTCTTCCAACAATCAAGTTCTGCGTAAGTTGGGGCAAAATAATATGAGCTTCACATCAAAGAACATTTTAAACAAATGGACTGTATGTACATCTTTTTTCTAATGTTACAATTGAAGTCTAAAGTTATATCTCTTATCAGTGGAGGATGCACTTGCTCAAGCCTTTCCTTTAGATTCCTTTTGTACACACTACAGACTGTGACCTCGAGATGCTTGAATGAATGTTGAACATTCACACTTGTGTATGAGTGCCGACTGTTAGCTAATGCATCATGATGAGCCTATCCTTTTTGAGTTACTTATTGAGATCATTCTCATAGCGAGTTCATTACACCTTGTGTACTCGATGTAGTGCGGTGAGCAGTTTCAATCTTAGTTACAATCTTAGTTATCAAAGACTCACTCCACCGACCAAAGCCTCTTCTCTTAGACAACATGACAAAACCATTGCAGCTTGAGAGCAAAAATCGAGCCTTGTAAGAGGTGTTATGTTCCATAGGCAGATTGACATCTTAATGCGATACACATGAACTCAATTTTCTTTGCATACATGTACATTGCACTTGTAATGTTTCTGATATTGCTTCTATCCTGAATAGCTCAGTCAGTAGAGCATCAGACTTTTAATCTGAGGTCCCTGTTCAAGTGAAAATATTGTTCTTTGCCACTAAAGTGCGCTTGAGAAGTTTCTTGAAATACCTCTAGATCAACCTAAGTCAAGGGACAGGACCCTGTTGCCTTGAGCCTTGTCGGTAGCCGACAAGCTCGCAAAATACACCAAGCCCGTTGTCATAGCAACCAGCACTTAGCTTGCTCGGACTAGCCTAGCTAAGATAGCCTTAATGGGCTAACAAAGACTCATTTCTACGCCAGGCGCACATACTACAAATGCATATTAGCTACATAACTGTTCCAATAAATGCGTGTATTACCATGCTATTCATTAATTTTCCTGTATGTGCACAACTGTAGACCGGGGGTTCTTTAACGTAATCCTCTTCGCAATTAGCTTAGCTAGCTAATAAAGCTAAGCTAGTTAGCCAGCCTAGCTAACTAACTGATATGTTTCAATGTGGAGACGCAGTAAGAGTGTCTCTAATAATTTGAGTTTGTTTTCAGTCGGTACGTACGCTCAAACGGTGTCATACAGTTATTGAATAAATCAGCAGAAGCTGTTATTAAAATAAATTTCTGCGTCTTTTCGAGGTCTTATCTTGACAGTGGTGAAGCTTAGCAGTGGTAACCTACATACGATTCGCATTAAATAAATTAAATACAAAAAAAACACAAACATCTTTCTACGGTCAACTGAGAAGTCCATGTCTTTGTGAAATTTATTCTATGAGAATAATTTAATACTACTTGCTTTGGAAAAAGCAAACACTTCATGCCAAACTTAAGGTGTGCACGGCACAGTAATTGCTGTAGAAGACACATACATGTATTTTCACAATACACAGGCTGTTCATGTCTGTTCAGTACATGTGGTTATATTACACCTTGGTTATGTGTAATATGGATATAAATGTTAAAATGTTCTATTACAGAACACGACACCTGTTGCGTTTTATATTGGTAAATCTCTGATATGACCACTGTAACATAAAGTTGCGGTTATAAATACGTGAAACATTTTTGATCGACTGAAATGTAGCTGTATGTACATGCAATATATTTGTGATTATGTAAATTAAACAGCTATTCTTATTCTTATGGCTAGCTAAATAAATTGCAATTTCGTCGTCTTCAAGGCATGGCATGGTGTTTATTCATTCTTCGGCATACAAAATGACGCCTTTTCACGTTGTGGAACTACAAATATGGCGGCCTTTTTTCTTTAGCGTTTTAATGACGTAAAAGCAGAGTCTCACCGTAAAGTCGGGCAGGAGGAGCTGGACTCATTTATTTCTTCGTATCTTTCCCCATCTAGCGGTCAATAACGGGTAGTCTTGAATTGATTTCTATCGCGTAATACTTTGGATATAAATGTTTAAATTTCCTGTTGCAGGACAGACAAAGTATAGTCAACCAGTTCTAACCTTTTGATAAAAACTTGAACTTCAAAGTAGGTGAATCTATTTCCTTAAACCAATCAGATCACAGTTCATTTACATAACATCAATGCTTTGAGTGCTTTAGATATGAGAACATCACAGTGATCTTTCTGCTCAAACATCAGTCAGTCTCTAATTCTGTATTATGTGTTTTTATAGCTTCCAACTTTCATGAGTTCCTTGAATCTGTGGAGAAAAGTGCAGACCTATGTAGTTTCTTATTTGTGAACATTTATACATTCATTGTAATTTATTTATCATTTAAATGTTTTATTACTTTTAATTTATAGACATAAGGACACAGAAAACAGTTCATATACTGAATGAATTGTTACAAGGTAATATTTTCTAGATTGTGTTTACCATATGTTTTTATTTCTAAACGTTAATGCAGTGTGTTAATCTGTCACACCGAGGCAGAAGGGGTGAATCTGATATACCCCTCTTCCATTGTCAACTATTCAGAGTCCTCCAGTGGAGCTCATACAACTAAAGAAACACATACAGAGGTCACTGGAGGTTCTAAGTTACATCTAAAGTGGTCTAGTTGTGACGTTGCGAGGATAAGCAGGATGCGGGGACGAGGCACGATGAAACGCACTTTTATTTTTGCAAACATGCAAAACATACAACAAAGCTCAAATACTATGCACATCTCAAACACCAACACACGTACTATGACACACGAGACATATATACACCCAAGCCGATTACACATAACAGAGAACAGGTGAACGACACGAGAGGGTGTGGCAACACAGACGAACACACACACACCAAGATGTTTGAGGAGGGGGCGGGGCCACAACATGACACTAAGCCTGTACAACCTGTACACACTGTTCCAACACTACCCTGTAGGGCACCATCTCCATGGAAGTATATTTTTAAAAGCATGTTTGATAACCATATTTATACTGGAACAATTTAATCAAATGAGTTGTGTTTTTTGTTCCTCTCTAAGACGGTTCGGATGCCGATATTGAGATTTGAGTCTGAGCAAGTTGAGAAACCCACTGTGAGGGTTTCTGGGTGCTCTGGAGGAGCACCCAGAAGTCGTACACCTGCACCAAGCCTGAGACCCCTCTGCCCCTGACACAATTGCCCAGGAATGCGGGCATGTACCTAGACTATGAGGATGGACAGCTGTCTTTCTATTACATACTAACATATCTACATATTTATCGGAAACCTCCGGGAGAAGAAGCTGTATCTCCTCTTTGCGCTGCTGGACAGACACACTTATGACACTGTACTCATCAAAAGCAGCACCAGAGATGCACTGAGTCATATCCCGCTACACACCTCTCAGGCCAGCTTGTTTGCACATTTTGTCATAAAACTTAAGCTGTCATTTGTTGCTGTTATATATAAAATTACCAAATTAAAAAATAAATAAATCAAAAAGTACTTGTGGCTAGAGAAGCACAGCCAATCACATAAACAAGATATAATGTCAGTAATGTTTGCGGCAGGTGTTTCAAATGTGCCCAGACTCATATTCAAAAATATCCATGTTTCAACAGTTTGAAGGTGGCCATGACACTAACAGTTTGGTGGAAATTCCACAAGATATCAAACTCCACACTCACACGAACTATTCATTCTCCCATTTGGAACAATCCAGGCTTTACCATGAACAAAAATATTAAACTTTACATCTTGGACAGAAAAAGGCATTACAAACCTTAAACATATTTATCCTAAGACTTGTTTCATGTCACGCCCACAACTAGCCACAAAATATGCTATAGAAAGCCCCCAGTTCCTACAATACCATCAGCTAAGATCACCTATGTGTTCAAAAATCAATTCCGATACCTACATCCATATCAGAATTTATAAACAAACATTCTTAATACAAAAAACCTATTATCTAAGATATACAAAATAATAGTGAAATCAAATCTCACAGTTACTCTCCCATTGAGACAATAGGAGGAACATTTATTACTAGCCCATGACGCTGCAGTTTGGATTAAAATGTGTAACAATAATTACCACATGACAGCAACACTGACCTACAATGCATTCAGTACAAAATAATACAGAGTACATTATACTACACATTGGATGTTTAAAATTGGTTTCACAAGCTCAGCAATCTGTACATACTTTACTCAAATCACAGTTGACGATTACATTCACGCCACGTGGCAGAGCACACCTATCAAGCAATTTTGGCAAGTCGTCATCAAGTTCGAGTTCAAGTTCAAGTGGTTTTATTGTCATTTCAGCTATATATACAAGTACACAACAAAAACGAGACAACGTTCCTCCAGGGCCATGGTGCAACATAAAAACAACAGTGCAACAGACAACATGCTACACAAGTGCAAACAGTCCAATATAGTGCATCACCAACATATCCCATGCTTTAAATAACCATATCCATCCAACACCCTCTTTATGTCTCCTAGGAGACATATCATCAACCAATATGACAGGATACTATGTATAACATTATTATATTGATATAATAAAAATATTCTTGCAAAAAAACAACAAACAAAAAACATATTCATGAACTGGAAAACAAAAAATAATATTAGTGTCACCCAATAGAAAAATCTATTGATAGAGTATATATATCAATAGAATAATTCTCAGAATTAATCAATAACAGAACCAATAATCTAGAGTGGACACCTTTGATAAAATCCATACAGAGCCAATCCATAAACGATAAATATCACACTCTAATACGTGTACATATACAATCCAACATACATGTACTCACACATAACCATATACATAGATACATACATACATACATACATACACACACACACACACACACACACACACACACACACACACTCACATCATTCCTGTAATGGTGCAGATGGCGAATACTTAAAAATATTATATATACATTTTGCGTTTGTCTGTTCATCTGTCTGTCTTATTTTTAATAATAAAGCTCTAAAGGTCCACTGATGGGGGGTAATAAATTCATATATTTATTTCTCCAGATTTCTATCTCTGAGAGAAAAAAAACGTCCTTTTACAAATTGCACCTCGTTGTGGACCTCGGCTAAGTTTACATTCCAGGTGATTATTTTTAAGTTATAAATAAAAATAAATAAAAAATAAAGTGTAACAGTTCCCGATGAGGCGGTGTGGTGATAGCAGGCCAAAAAAATCAAAATCTTCAATATGTCGCATGTAATTTACTCTAAATAAAAATATTTAGATATGATTTACATACGAGTTCTATTTTTAGGCCTACTAAATGTATACTTTAAATACATTCATTAATTAGCACAGATAATATATCTGCTCTTTATACTTGGATTTCTAACCTACATATTTAAAAATTTAACTGATGTATTTATTTCTGCAGATTTCTAACTCTGAGAGAAAAAGACGTCCTTTTACAAATTGCACCTCGTTGTGGAACTCTACTAGGTTTAATTCCAGGCGAGTATTTTTAAGAGGCTAGATTTGTACTCACAAGCTGCGATGGTGGTTTTTTCATAGCTTCTAAAAGAAGAGGCTGTGGTCAGGGTGGAGTGAATCTTTGATAACCAAGATTGTTGTTGTTTTGGCCTTCAAATAGACAATGGCATTACCCAGTGTCAGGTCTTTCTCAGTAAACTGCAGAGAATGATATAGAGAGCAAGAAATGGTCAAGCACAGTTTAATTGGGTGTGTGTCTGTGAAAAAGACTACAGCTCTCTGATACATTTTTGGTTCAAGATTTAATCATCATGCAAATGATTGTGATTAATGCTTTGTCTGTTTGATTCAAATATTATACTATAAACCTAATATTTTAATAGGGTTGGCAACTTTCTAGATCCGATTACTACATGTGTGTGAAGTACAGGTGCTGTAGCTATACGGTATACAATTGTCCACAGTAGCCTAATTATAATATATACAACTAAAAATGCATCTAAAATAAACACCAGAAACCTGGACTAAGGGTGATGTACATAAGTGCATTAAATCTAGGTAGGACTGCTCAATAGGTAGGATAACAGCAGAACAATTGTCCCACCATATAAGCAAAATGAGAGCCTGCTAAGGCCGCCAAGAGGGTGCCAAAGACCATGTATTTATTTCTATTTGTTTTTTACCGATGTTATGTCAGTGGCAGCTCAGATTTCTGCATAGGGCCCCACACAGGCTTGGGCCAGCCCTGGTATCACGGTGTCGTGCACTGGAAAACCATCAAGCCTGTTGACTATGCTACCAGTGTTGTTCATGTAACTGTGCAAATAAACTGCAAACACAATTACTTTTAGAAGTATCATCCAGTTTCTTTTCACAATTGCCAAAATGTAATGAATCACAGCCAGTGTTCTAAAACAGAGCTGGAATGTATTCCTGGCTGATGTGCCCTGTTTCTGGTTACAAAAAAAAAAAAAAAAAAAAAAAAATTGGTGGATGAATTTTCAATGAAAGTGTTTCACTCAGCAGCCATTAATGATTCTTATATCCAGTATGAATAAATTGAAATTCCTATCCTTGTATCAGGTGCAGCAATTATGTGTAACAATTGTGAAGCAAAAAAGCAAAAGCAAAATTGTAATATAACAATATAGGTAATATAGAACTTGATCTAATGATATTAATTAGGCTATGCAAATAAAACAATTACTTCGGTAGCACATCATTCATGCCTGTTGAATAGGCAGTTTTCTGCTTTGCAGATACTTGAAATCTTTTACTAATCTTTCCCCAAATCCAGTAGTTGCTGCCTTTTACATTAACATGCCAGGATACACACTCACTGGATGTTTAATCTTTCTAGTGGTTAAGCTATATTCTTATAGTCAAGAAAGATATTTTTTAATTATTAATCAGTTAAGGAAGTCAAGCTATTGCATTTTGCTGAGATGAAGGAATATTGCATAACCCTGTACTGGCCAAATAATTAGATTTGATGTTCTATTTTGTGGATTAATCCCATAACTGAATTATTCACATGGTTTTATAGCCATGGTTAATACTTGCTGTCAAAATGCTGAGGTTCATAAGAACCTCTTTCCTTCATAAGGAAGCTTCCTGTTTTTGAAACAGGTAGTTTCAGCATACTAGCTCTTACTGCTCTCTATCTGTTTAACAAATGTTTTGTTGGATTTAACTACTTTCTACCTGGAAACTGGCAACTTCCATGGAAAACTATTTTATCATCACAAACTATATCTAAGGAACTACCACAAACATAAGTAATGTTAACATTTTGCTTTTTCATCATGACTTATGTTCTGCTTCAGAGCACTGAATGCAGCATGTTTATTCTTCGTCATTAGTGGCAGTTTTATCTGTGAGAAGTGTAGATGAATTGCTAGTCTGACAGACAGTACGCATCCAGACAGCAAGGCGAAAGGGTGACGTTACGGCAAAGTAGACGAGCTTCCACCAGCTCATGGGACCACTACACATCCCCAACATTAAGTAACAAAATCCCAGAGACCTTCTGCCTGTACTGGCCAGACTTCAGATCAGAAGGTGAGAGAATACAGTCATGTGTTGTGTGGCTCAGATTGTTCACACAGTTAGTAACAGTCCAAACACTTTAATTATACTGTACAGCATGAGACCTGGAAATGTGTGTCTGTGTTTTTGTGTGTGTGTGTGTGTCTTCTCCCCAGGCTGAGCTCCAGCTTTGTACTGTCCATCATCAGAGAGATCTATCAGACTGGCTCTGCTCACTGTGTGTCCAGCTTGTTGAATTCAGCAGAGAACTGCATCAACCTGAACAGCAGAGAGCTGGACTCTGTCCACTGTGCTGCCCTGCGCTTCACCCTCCAGCACTGCACAGCAGTCTCTCTCAGCCTGCTTTTCACCTCCATACCAAAGGCGGAGCTGGAGAGCATTGAGCCACTGCTCTAACACGTCTCCCGTCTCAGGCTTGAACTTTTCTCACAATCAGAATTTTAACACAGAACTGGTCTGTTTAGGGAGTGTTATATAAACGTTTATGTACGTTTATGTGTTTTTCACGAGTTTCCTCAAAAGTCATTTTGTGCCAGCATCACTTAGGTTTTACTGAGACTCCTGTCAGGTAATCAGCAATATCCATGAATATTTACTTCAGAATAAAATGACTTTCTGGAGGAAATTGTTAAATTTAGGTGAAATATTTATATTCCCCATTTTACACACAGTCACCCTTCAGTAAGCCACTGACTCAACACCACACAAACTAGGGAAACATTCTGGAAAAGGGAAAAGAATTTTATCATTTGAAACAAAATGTGTGTAAATAGCATTAATGTTAGTAGTTATGTGAGTGTGTTAGTGTTTTGTGACTCTACATGTTGGAGAATGTTGAGTGTGTTCAGCTGCAATAAAGCCATGCTGCTCCAGTTCCTGTCTCTTCTCTGTGTGGGGACTGATATGGCCTGTTGGTCACTGGCGCTGTTTCTGGAACATTCTGAAGGGCTGTCAGAACTGGACCTTAACCACTGTCAGCTCACTGACTACTGCCTGCAGCTGCTGTTCCCACACCAGCACAAAGCCCACATCCTGGAGTGAGTGGACAAGCGGGAGGAGGAATGTGTAGAGAGTCTTGATTGTTGAGTGCACAGTGAACACTAACATAGATATAACACATTTTACTCTTTTTCTCACAATTTAGCATAAAATTTGGAAGGGTGACTGAACATAGAAGCTGTGTTTGTTCATTGTAAAGCATTGTATGTTCCTTGAAAGGCTCTATATAAATGTAACTTTGCTCATTCAGTCATATCCTTTGTTCCTTCAAGGACTTATTTTTCTCAAAAGCAAACAGCAAAAAGCTTGATTTTCTTGGTGATTTTATTTGGAAATGACGACCTCTCTCACTGGCTGCCTGGATCACTGATCACTGCCTGTACTTGGCAACATGGACCTCTGTGGTCTACAAAATATCCAGACTGCTTGTTGAAACACATGTTCTCATTAAAAAGAGAAATATGACATAACAGACTCTATCATTTACAGTTTCATGCCTGATAGATAACAAGTCATGTGTACAAGAACTGAAATAAATGATATTTTGTTTAAAATGTCAAAATGCATAATTATCTGGCCATTAATGACTCAGGTCCACTGACACAAATATACTATTTATTTCTTTGCTTATTCATTCATTTGCTAATTCAGTCATTCGTTTATTCATTTAATTCATTGATATATAAATCTACAGGTGTTTGTACTACTACACGGTGATTTAGTAGAGGGAGGTGTGTTTGGGAATCCTGAACAATGTGGTAATTATAATCCATCTAATTTCAACCTCAGTCACAATGACATCACTGATGTGTCAGCAAGGAGGATCTATGATACTTTCTCCACCAACAACAATATTCACACTGTGAGGTAACTGTGTGTGTGTGTGTGTGTGTGTGTGTGTGTGTGTGTGTGTGTGTGTGTGTGTGTGTGTTTAGGCATTTAAAATAAGGCTGTATTTATTTGAGTTTAAAATTTCAAATTTAAAAGCCTATTTTGATTTTATAGGCTCTTCAACAACAGAATTACAGGCATACAAATCTTCCTCTCAGACAAGTGCTTTGAAGTCTGGTGATGTTGATGTGTTGTTGGCACTGTAATGATGAGATTTGATTTTTCTAGATTATTGGGACTATCCAAATTATATTTTTGTTTTAAGTGAAAAAATTTAATGATTAAAAAACAAATTTTAGTTATCTTATACATTTTAAGATTACATATAAAAATCAAATACTCAAAATGTATTTATAAAGTACTTTTTAAAATTGTATTTTATTTTATTTTATTTACAACAGGTGCTATTACAAAGCAGCTTTTCAAATGTCCAAGTCCAAGCCCCCAGTAAGCAAGCCAAGGGTGACAGTGGCAAGGAAAAGCTCCCTAGAGCATGAAGAAGAAACGTCGAGAGGAACCAAGACTCAAAGGGGGTCCCATCCTCCTCTGGCTGTTTAAAGAGAGACATAAATTAAAAAATGAAATAAGCATTTAATGTTTAGTCCAACTTTCTGGAGGTTCTAGACTTGTGTGCATGTGTCCGAGACCCAAGTCGCAAAAGAACGTCCATTAAGGGCAAAAGAGAGTAGCTGGTTGGGGAGGAGGTGGTGTGGGCTACAACAGGGGACATCAGGGGATGATGGGAGTAGCCAAGGCATCTGAGACAGGATGAGGCTCAGTAACATCACAACATCAGGGGTAGGTGTACCTCGGCAGAGTCCACTATCAGTCCAGTGTATTAGAGCAATGATGTTTGATTCCTACTCAAAGAACATGTGATATTTCCAACATTCACTTTAGGTATCAATGAAGTTGTGACATCAAGCAAAGGAGGACAGTGAGACATGAGTAGACAAGCACAAGTTGGACCTATTAGGGACAATGAAACAAAACCTGAAGACAAGAAAACAGAAATGAAAGCCTGAGTGAGCTGAACTGAACTGAGTCAAACTCCTACCGCTATATGGACCTAGCTCTGTAATATAGTTGAAACTGTAAGTTGCTATAGATAAGCGTGTCTGCCAGATGTAAACAGGAGATCACATTAAGCAGTGAAGTTGTGCAGTGTGAACATGACATCTGTCTTTTACAGCAAAATCAGATAATTTTATTATTCTTTAAATGTCTTCATGGTCTAGCAACTCATAATGGCATTAGCACTTGAAAGCAAAAAAACAGAAAAAAAAAAAAACCAACAGCAAAACAAAAACATCTCAAAACACACTTATTGCATTGAGTTCTGTTTAGATGACTTTTGATTTTATATTAACACATCTACTGTTATCTATTTACCTTTTCCTTTTATCATTATATATGTCATTTTATTTTTTATCCTTTGGGCAATTAGTCTCTTCTCAATGCGTTTTATTTTTTGTGTGCAGAGAGAAGGGGTAAGAAGATGCATATACAGAGGTCTGGACTAGCCGTGCTGTCAAAGGTTAGGGGAAATGAAATAAATAAATGTTCCAAAATGTTTTTTTAAATAGTTTAGTATCCAACATTTTAAATTCTAACATTTATGGTTACCCCCAGCAGTGATCAGTGGTAGCTCAGTGGTTAAGATACTTGACATGTAGTCAGAAGCTTACTGGTTCCAGCCCTACTGCTGCCAAGTTGCCACTGTTGGTTTGCTGAGCAAGGCCCTTAACCCTCAATTGCTCAAGATATACTCACTCGTAAGTCACTTTGGATATAAGTATCAGGTAAATGTATGATTGTGTTTTTTATAATCTTGTACACATAAATGTCATATTCAACCAGAATATGTAAAACACACTGTCAAATCGTGTTTATAAAAATACGTTTTAGTTTTAATTAATTTCTATAACTTCACTTATGTTGATATGGTTGTTGGCTCAGACAACAATGGCCACAAGAGGGAGACAAAGAGCTTCCCTAGTAATCAATGAAAACAGGAATACCCTGTAACTGTATGCTATACTATTCTTTTATTTTATATTTTTCCTTGATGTCCACTTACAATGTTTGCATGGCTTTATGTTCCAAAAATAATCATAATCTATTTTACACAAATATTTTCCAACCTGTTTATCTTGTAGAATTAAATAGGACATGTATTACATTACGAATAAAGAATTCTGCGCTGCATACACTTAGACATCGGTAATATAACTTGCAGTTATATAACTTCTAGTGAAAATCCTTGAAGCAGTCAACACCATCATCTGAGTGAGCTCCATTTAACCCTCTGAAGTTAAACAAAGAATTGCAGCTAAATGTGTGAACATTATCACATGTGTCACTTCATAACAAGTTAAGCTTCATAATAAGTCACGAAGTCAAGACAATTCATACCTAAGCATTACCTTGTTTGATGTGTTTATTGATGTATTTGGGTATAACCAGGTCATTTGCCTGTTTTTATGTATTGATCTTTATTGCTCCAAAAAACTACTCACGTCTTCCAATGTTCTTGATCCCCACTTCTAAGAAATAGTAAATGGACTAATCCTAGTTGTGGATAAGTATAAGACTAAACAGCTGTGAACTAATTCCACACGAGGGGAGTCATCACTGGAAAGGTGTCCTGGTGCGAGGTGTGCAGTGGTCCCTGTCCTGCGAACACAGAGAGACACAGAGGTGAGATACCAGTTAAAAAGGTTTGAGAAAGTACATCCTCCACTGACCAGATTCTGTTGTTTAAATGTAAATGGTTCTGTGACTTGAACAGGTCTGCTCCTTCTCTCAGCCAATATAGAAACAGCAAACTGCACTACAACAAGTACACAAGGTGTAATGAACTTGCTATGAGAATGATCTCAGTAAGTAACTCAGAAAGGAAAGGAGCTTCTCCTTCCTGTTTTCTTTGTTCTCTTCTTGTTAGTGTTTGTATTTGCTCTTTCAAAACACTCCTGCACTCATTCCTCACACTAAAACATGAACCTGGTGTTGTTTACACAGTGACTTGGTGTGAGGCATCTGATCCATGATTTCCCCCTGGGGTCACAGGTCTCGTTTGTCGCCCTTTTTTTACTCCTTAAGACAAAAACAAATTAAAATAAGAGCAGAAAAACTGAGCAGAAATAAACAACTATTAAAATTCTAGATGCACTGTGGAATGTTCAGAGAAAAACAAGACACTCCAGTCTCTATTGTATTTAATATGTGGTATTTAACTGTCAATATGGGGACATTACGACAAGGGAGTGGGCTCAGCTGACCTGTCTATGATTTTATTATTATTTTTTTTTTAATCCTAGTCTTTGATTAAGTTAAGGCATTTTTCTTTCAAAGAAAAGAAAAGGAATGGAACATGTGAAACACAAACAGAAAAATAGGTATGCATTTATCTAATAAACTGATGACTACGATTAGGTGAGACAAGTTTTAGGATATTATTTAGAATAATATTTAGGCATATTATTTAGAAATAAAGAAGAACTTGGTTATTATTTGGTTATTAGGACACATGAGGAAAGAATTTCAGTTGCATTCATTTAGCCAAAGACATCCATGACTGAAACAAGCTTCCTGTCACCACTGACCACCCTCCTAGCGTTCATGTCTCCACGGTTTCCCTGTCTAGTGTCTTTATTTTGATTTACTCCCTTGTTGTGGTTCCATTCCTTCGTTTCGTTTTCTGCACCCCTCATAATTTGCACTTGTGTCTGGTTTAATGCTCATTTGACCATGTTTTTAAGCCCGGTTTTAGTTTAGTCTTGTTGCTATTTATTGTAAGTCCAGCTGCTGTTTGTTAATCGAGGCTTCCGTGCATGTGAATATAAGCCTGAATGTTTATCCTCGCCCCAATGTTATAGCCTGCATCCCTGGTTTGTCTTCGTGCACTTTTCTTTACTTTAGTTTATCATGAATTCTCGGACTCTCCATGTTAATAATTTGACCCTGGACTTTGGATTTGCCCCTAATAAATCTCACTCTTTTCCACACACTGCTCATCGTTACACTTCCCCAACCTACTATATTTACATTAAAACTCCGTCAACAGCAGTCTTTAGCGTTGAGGGTTTTTTTAATCTGTGTAAAATTACATAATTTCTGCTGTTTCAGAAGTGAAGGATTTGCGTGCTCTAAATTTTCATAATTCTCGTATTGCATAAGACATTTATTTCCATTATATGTTTTAGCATTCAGGTGGTCATTTTTCTTTTCAACAGTTATTGGCGTGATCCAATAGATCCAAAGTCAAACGAGTACGCACATCATGTGTTGAACCCATCCATAGTATTTTTCTGCTTATCTAATATGCCAATATTTTCTCGTAACCATCCCACCAAGTACGAAAAACACCCAAACCTAAATGCTTAGTAACTAAAGTAAAGCTTGTGTCAGTGTCTTAATTTATATTCTGCATTAGTTCATCAAATGGTTATTTATTGAGAGTGAGTCTGTATTTTGTATTTGAAAAAAAATAAAACTGTCAGCATTAAGCAGGTTTGTTGTCAGGTTTGAAGGCTGTGGTTGTGCTATTTTTCTGGCCTTTCTGGTCAACTAATTTCTGTACCCAGTCATTCCATCAAGGGAGGTGTGTTGCTATTGAAATGTCTAACTTCCTTCATCTAGGGAATTCATGACATACATTAGAATTACATTTATTATAGCTGCAGGTGGCAAGTAAAGGGTCCAATCATTTTATCACATCTGCACAACTTGGTTGCTGATGACATCCCATATAAAGTTCACCAGCCTTTGTGGTTGGTTTTGAGGTTTTGTTTCCAGGAATGTTGTATTTTGAAACCAATCTCTCAATTTTCTCTGCTGAATTGCTTTATATAAATATTATTTTTCTGATTCGACATGACTAAGAAATATAGTTCCCCCAGAAGGTCAGTTCACCCCAAATGTACTTGCATTCACAGTATGTTCATATACACCATTGAAGTTTGGTGATAATCTAACACTCTATGGCTAAGTTTTAGCCTATTAATAAAAATCCTGCTCTTGGGGATTGATAGTTAAATACACATATTTTTGATCATTATTTACAAGAAGATCTGCATTTTTTACATTTAAAAGGTATCTCTAGATCAAAAGGTCACTGACTTGTTTGAAAGGTGCATTTGCCCAACTAATTTAGGTATCAAAAATCAGGCAAAAAAAAGGTTTACGAAACGTATTGAACTTTTTTTATGAAATAGTCACAAAGTATTGCACTGTATAAACTGCATTTCTCATGCACAATTGGTACACAATGGGATTGACTCATTTTTCTTTTTTTAAATACCTTTTCATATGTCAGAGGGGCTCTGTTGGCAAAAATGTCCTATAATTCCCATGCTAGCTCAAAGTCCATAAATCAATACTCATGTCAAGTTTCATAAGAATTACTCAAAGAAGTCTTAATTTTTTTTCAGCTGTTTTGAATGAATCAGTACACCTTGGAAGGATTGATAGGTATGTAAGTGCCATATACCATACAAATATCAACATGTTTCAGTCTCATCAACATTTTGATACCAAATTTGGGAAGATTGGAGAAAGGTCCTACGACTAGTGTGCTACAGTTCATCAGCAACATAAAAAGTAGTAGGATATTTAAATTTAAAGTAATTTCTACAAGAATCAACGTTATAGAAGTCCACTGAAGCCAGTTCTATGATTAGCCCATTACCTGAAAAACATTAGCCAATGTTTGAGTCATCCTTAGGAATCCTTCAGCTTGCTTACAGAAGCAGTATGCAAAATTTCATCTTGATCACAAGAGCAGTCATTGAGAAACAGTTATTTGCATATTATAATGCCCCATATTGACAAAACTGCTACATTTGGTAAGCTACCTCAAAGTCAATACTGGTATAAGTCTTTTAAATTTCATGAAATCTGAACATGTCGTTCAGGAGTGACAGCTAGTTAAAGTTAAAGTTAAAGCCTGACCTTTGTACTACTAATTTGTACTACTAATATTAGACTGGAATAGGACAGCTGTATTTTTTATGTCAGGTTTTTTGTTTAAATAATTATTGAGATTCAGACTCTTGCAAATATTTTGACACCAATTTCATTCAGATTGTGTGAAAATCCTAGGACTGGTTTGAAATTAGCAAAAAAATAAAAAAACAAACAAACAAAAAAGTGAAATCTAATGGGCAGAGCCTATCTGAATTCAGGAGAAGCCAAGGAAGAATTAAATAAAAAATAAATAATATTATTTCTATATTCACCTCCGTCTTTTCTTTTGAACATCTGCAAATGTTAAATATAGTTTTGTCTGCAGTTCATAAAGGAAAAAGCAAAAATACATTAGAGTCAGAACTTTTGTTTCTTTGTCACACAGTTTTATTATTTTTTTGAATTCTTGTATTGTCTTTTAGCACACATTGGCAAATGTGTCCATCCTCCTGTCGATTGTCCTTGGACTTGTCCTCGGCCTCACACAGCCAGGTGAAAAAGGCTGTCACGGAATTGAGGGCCACACCTTTGCCTCTTGTTGTGCTTGGACAGCAGCTGCTGGTGCACCTTCCTCTGCTCCTCCTGCTCCTCAAGTTTGGCCTCCTTATGAATCTGCTCAATGGTCTTGGGCCCGTGGTCAGCTCGCCGCGACACCCAGTTATTCTAGAAAAGCAAAATCAGCAGATGCATACTTTTGCATCACCATGCGCTGGAATGGCAAACACAAACACACAAACACAGGCAGAGTCTCTAACCAGTCGCAGGTCGATGACGTCCTGGAGCAGGAACCGAATGCGTGAGGAACCCCTCCTCTCCTTCACTGTCTTTTTTATATATTTAAAGTAATGATCCATTTTTGGCTGAGAGAGAGAGAGAGAGAGAGAGAGAGAGAGTGTAAGAGAAACGTCGACAAATTTCAGATATTCTTCACCTTTCGATTCGATCAGGTGTGCTCTCAGCTGAACTCATGTCACAAGATGTTTATGACTCTTATGTAAACCCTGCTGCCTTGCACGTTGGTCAGTGCTGTAAAGCAGTTCACTGCCACTGTGGGTGTAGCTGTGCTGTCATCAGCTGCACTTGGCTTTGGGGAATCCAGGGTGCAGCAGCAGGAGGCGGCAAACGTGGAGGAGGCTGTGAGAGCAAAACCTTCTAACAGCTGACCAGTCCTGAATAAAAGCCTTTCATTTTGTCAGCTGCAGTAGGAGCAGAGCTAACAACCACACTAACAACTTCACTAACAACATGAACTTGGACACTTTCAAAATCATTGCCAAGGCCTAATAATACACTGATATCAGCACAGCATGCTAGTCGCACTATAGATGATGATCCTAATTAGTTGGCTACCCTGTAGTCAGAGTGCAGGCAACAGGCAAGCAACAGAAAACACTGACGGCAAAACTTTTATAAACAACATTTCAACATGCTTGTTTTTTGGTTAAAAGCGTGCATGGAAAAAAAAAAACACAATAAAAAAGACCAGGAAACTTGAACACAAATAACTGTCACACTAGTTGGTGACTGAACTGTCAACATCACAACTGCCATTCCTACTAGAGACAAAATTGACAGTCAATATACAATATCCAAAACTTCTTCATCCAGTTTCGATGTGTAAAGTACTTGTTGTGAAAAACGCAACACAGACCAAATCTGGACAAAATCCGCACAGTCGCTGCACTGCACACTAGCACTCATCTACACATGCGCCGTAAACCTTTACATGACATATTAAAGATAAACCGATGCAAGTGCTGAGCATCTGCTGAGAATATTAAATCAACCCAGACCAGGCCCGCGGCCTGCTTACCCTGGCCTTCTCCAAGTCCAGGTCTTTGCCGATGGCTGTGAGGAGGTGGCACAGACGCTCCAGGCTCTCCTCGCTGTGGTTCATGAACAGCTTGACCACACAGTCGTGCATGATGGCCTCTGACAGCATGTGCAGCTTGAACAGCTCCCCGATGAACTTGATGTTACCGATGGACCTCCTGTGGGCCTTGTCCTTCGCCTCCTCCAGATCCTCCTCCAGCCTCTCCCGCTCGCTGGCCTTGCGAGGAGTAACCAGAACAAAGACAAAAGCAAGAAACAGCGCGTTTGGACCCGATAACGACCAGGCCGCCTCCCAGCACTGCTGCCGATTTCAGTCCCCTTTCTCCTGATCTGTGGGTTGGTGAGTCGGGTAAACTAGACAGGAGTGCTGCTTACTGAAGTGGCCGCTTCCAGCTGGTGCCGCAGCTTCTCCAAAACATCATCGTTGACCTTGTCCTTCTCAAACTCCTTCTGACAGCGGTTCAGCAGCAGCTTTTGGAAACCCACAGTGCTGGTGGGCTTGTCTGCCATGGGCACTTTTAACTACACAGGAAAGACATGTAGGAGAAACACTTGGGTATAAGACAGTGTTGAGAGTTCTGTTACTAAATAGAAGCTGATTAAAGCTCCATGTCAGTTTAGAGTGGTTCAAACAGAGTTCACTTCTGTGTGGCATTTGCCTTTGTATGGAACTTCAGCAGCAATGTATGGGAACATGTTACTCACCATAGCCAGGCAGCTGCACATATTGCCATAGACCATAGAGAAGCTGGGCTCATCGATGGCTTTTTCAAAAACCAGATCAACCACGCCTTTGAGGCGCTCCTCTGTGTCGATGGTGAGGTCCATCACCTGCTTCATCAGCTGGTTAAACATCTGCGGTGTCAGTTTGTTCAGGATACTGCGCACCTTCTGGAAAAGCTCCTGGAGAGGAAAACAGACTACCGACTAAGCTTTCCATTACAAAGATCCCAATCTTTTGTTAAATTCAGCAGTTCTTCCACATAATGACTAACTCCTCACTTTCACCAAATATTTACTCTGCCATTTGGAACTTCGTCATGAACAAAAATCACTCAACTTTGCTATATAGACCGATAAAGGCATCATACATCAATCACACTTTCCGAGAAGTGTAGCACTGGCAGCAAACAGTTTATCAAATCTTATCAACTAAAACCCCTCATGTGCTCCAAATTCAAATTAAAAGAAAACCCATTAGAACCAGCTACAAGAATTTAAGATTTAATCAACATATAACTCCTACAAAAAAAAAAATATATATATATACATAATAACCAAATCTGATCCAATAATAACCCTACCGACCAGACAATGCAATGAAGATCTGTCAATCTCTCCAAATGCTGAATTGCACACAAATTTGCAAGAATATTTTTAACACAACCATTGGGTGTTAACCTATAATATATACAAGATCATCCACAGAATACACTACAATATCTACAATACTCTCTCACCAAAATCAACACCACAATCAACACAAGGAACAACAAGCACACAAGATCTGGTCCTCAGTATCATCACACCCCCTGTTTACACTAGAAACCAATGTCCCCCTGCATAGCTACATTCCTGCACACTCCCCGCACACCCACCCAATTAAACAACGACTCTATAATTTAAATATCCAATTCTTGAAGAGCATATCGCAAATAAAATTAAGTAGCTTTCAAGCCAACCATAACAGGCTGTGACTCTGAAATCTGAAAACAGGGCATGGCGGAGTGAGGTGCTGACCTGAGTTTTCTGGGTCTCGGGGTTCTGGGTGTTCTCCCTTTTCATGCCAGGCTTCCAGGCATTCTCGGCCTTCTTCAGCTGCACCTCGTCGTTCATGGACACGTTGGTGATGATCTTGCGGGGAGGCAGCCGTCTCGGGCCTACACTGAGCAGCTGAAGCAACAAATGGGTGCTCTTTATTATGGGCGGTAACATTGTCACAAAGACCTCGGTCACAAAAGATGACCAGGCGCTCATTTATTTGTGACAGAAGAGAAGGGATGAGCGGAGAGACCCACCGGTGCACCCCTGCCTCCAGGAATTGCCCTGCTGAAGTCTGCAGAGGCTGGGTTGAAGCCTGGGTCTCTGGCGATAAGGCGAGGGCCCACCTGCTGCAGGGGCAGCTTGTTTTGTTTGATCTAGAAAAGAACAGAGTCAAGTCGAAGTCCATCAGCCCCTCTCCATGGAATGGTTTTAAAGCTCCCCTAAGGCCAATGTTTTAGCAGGCTTACCTTGTCCAGTACCACATCAGAGATGGGAGGAAGCCCCTCTGGCTTCTGCATGCAGGCAGGCATGAACTGGAAGGCCAACAGGAAGTCTCTATCATACTGCCTCTTCCCATCCTTCAGCTCTGGCTCTGCATGCAGAGAGGGGTACAGTGAGCACCTGGAGAGAGGAATCACCTCTCTGTCAGGACACTGGGCCTGCCCCACAGGAGTGTCCTCTTTTGGCTTCTTCCAGGTGTTGGATAAACTAATAGCTGTAAAACATAACAAATCGGTCTGGTGTCTTTTTAGTGTCCTAACATAGCATGTCATGCATGTGGTTATTTACCTTGACTCAAGCTTTGCCTAAGCTTGGACTGTAAGATGGACTCCACTTTATCCTCCAGCAAGACCTCTGGCTCCTTCCCAGTCTCTTTCAGCTCTGCCCCAGTGGAGGCTCCACAGGCCTGGACTGCCTCTATAACAGCCTGGCCTGGGAGAGTGAGGCCTGAAGGAGCAGCAGTGCTGGAAGGCAATGAGGGCGTCAGCGTGCCTGAGGCAACCGCCTCTCCGGCTGCTGGACTTGCAGCCTTCGCCGGACAGTGGGCCTCCAGGGCCAGGCTGACACTGACATTCCCCTGCTCTGCTACCTGGCTGTTCAGCTGCTGGGATTTGAGGTAGAAAATGCGAGGATAATGAGGGTGTGGACATAAAAACTAGCAAAAGACAGAAAAGATGGAGAGAGAGAGATAGAGAGAGAGAGAGAAAGAAAGAGAGAGAGAGAGAGAGAGATACTGCACACACATGCAGAAGAAGGGGAATGGCAATGAGGGTGGGGGGGTGAGCACAGCACAGCACAGCACAGCACAGCATAATTAGAGAAGTGAGTAGAGAAAGAGACAAAGAGAGAGAGAGGAAATGAGAAAGCACAAGAGGGCAAAAGATCCAGCCGCAAAGGCACAAAATGTGTGTGTGTGTGGAGGAGGGGGGGGGGGGGGTGAAGACACAAAGACAGCAAGAGATAGCAGACAAGCATGGGGTGCTTAAATAAATGGGCAGGAGAAATAGAGAAAGAGAGGAAAGAGGAACACTGTTAACATTTAGGGAAAGAGGACACAAAGTAAGTGCAACAGCGCAGTAGTGAGTGTTCCCTTTACAGAGAGGCCTTTCCTCAGAGGAGCTGAGGTGCTCAGGGTTTGGCTGAATCCTTCTTACAGGGCCTTTACGTGGGCTGTCTGTGTAGAGGGAACACGAGGGAAGATCAGGAGGATTCGAGTGGCTGTGAGGGAGAACTAAGATGGAGGCAGACGAAAGAATAGGCACGGCAAGTCGGAACATCAAAACACATCTGAGAAGCCTTCTTAAATCAGAACAGCCACAATCACACAAGCTACTGGAACCAGTCAAATATGACGGAGGAGGGTCAACGGTGTGACCGAATCACTGAAGAAGGAAGAGAGAATGGCCGGAAATCAAACTACACCATCAGATTTTGTTGCTGATTGTATGATGCTTTTAATAGGACAAGACAATGAAAGCCAGCCAAACAACCAAACAATCAACTCAGAGCTCATTATGAGGGAGGACTAGATGAGAGAGTACTTTGACCTGTGGAGTGGATCACGCGAAGCAGCGGCCTGCAGCCGATCAGGGGCTCGGGCTGCGGGACTGAATGGCTTACCTGTGGAGCAGTAGGGGTAGTGCAGGGACGTCCCACTGGTGGGCTTGTGCTCTGGCTAATGCCTACTCCTGACATGATCTCCTCTGTGATATCCTTGCCATCCTGGTTAGGGTCTCGGATACGGATCTTAGCGAACAGCAAGTTATTGCATCTATTAAGTCAATCTACAATTAAATTAATTTCACCTCTGAGGCATGGGGAATACTCACTGTTTTCTTTACCCTCTTAGTGGGTGGAGGCTGCTGAGCTGTATGCACTATTATAGATGGAGATTTGGTGTATATGGTCTGACCAGGATAGTATGAAGGCCCTGCCACTAGTGGTGACCAAAAAAAAGCACTGGTTTCAGTTAGAGAGCAAAAGAAAAACCAGTTTCAGCCAGCGGGAATACCCAGAAGAAAGGTCTCTTTATCGGTGAGAGCACGCATGTGTGTTTCCCAGGTGGGGGTAGAGAAAGGGAAGTCCAAACTCACCATATGCTAGTGGGCAGTCTGCAGGAAAGAGCCCAGGGTAGAATGTACTGGGTCCTGTGGGCTGGACGGAGTACTGCTGGGGATGTCCCACGTAGGGAAGGCCACTGTGGTGATACTGAGAATGAAACAGAACAGCAGAAGTAAAGGGCCTAGCACCAGACATGGCCATTCATATAGGACACTCCTAAAAGAGATATTCGAAGCAGTAAACAAACAAAAAATACAAAAACATTTAGTTTTTACACTGAAAAAAAACTAAACTAGAACTTCTCATTTCTGCTTCCAAGATAAAACATATTTTTATCTACACATTTTAGGAGCAGTTTATTTATTGCTGGCCAACCTGTTTATAGACAGATTTTCAACCCATTTGCTACACTGTGTACATATTTGCACAGGCGCTTTTCTCTGCTCTGGGTACCTGAGGCACGTAGTACTGGAGTACGTAGTACTGGCCGGTCTGGGATGAGGTGAAGGGCATGGGTGTCAGGAACATCATGATGGGCTGGCTGGACACGGGTCGAAAGGAAGCGCTGTTACTTGGAATGGCAGGCTGGGCTGTCTGCATCTGAGGGATCTGGAAAAGCTGGGAGAGGAGAGGAGTGGAGAGTGAGGGTCACAGAGCAGCGTGGCGTATGCCGCAGCAGCCGGCTCAGACGCTCGGAGTGAAGACTTTAGTCAAGAGTTGAGTCGTGGACTCTACAGCAGTTGTACTGGGAATGTTGAGGAGATATATACATAAAAAAAAAAAGTTTAAAATTTTCAAGGGATTTTGAATGTCCTATTATGCTAGGCATGCAAGATACAAAAAGAAAATCTTTCAAGAGTCTGTTTCACATGCATGGCACTAATACAAGGGTGAATGAACTAGCATGAAAAATTAAACAATTACAATGATGGATGCAGCTAATTAGCCATTATTGCAGGAGAGAGGATATATATGTAAAAGACAACTAATCTTGAATGTAAATTTGTACTGATAACCTGAGTCTATCAAAGCCAATGCTGACAAAATATGACATGAGCTAGAATTCAGAATGTGACAAACCCCCATCCCAGTTGGCTTTGATGCTCAGAATGGGAACATAGTGAGGGAATTCCTTCTACATGAGAAACGGTAAAATGAGCCTAAGAGGTGATTCTCACATACTGTCTCCCACCGAGCTGTTGCCATCTTAACATTTTCTGGACATAAAATCCTCCCTCCAGCAGTTATGCATGCAGGCAGAAATGAACCTTTGTATGGGCTCCTGGGTAATGGAGCAGCCATACCATGTCCAAAACAGATTATTAAAAAGCACTGGAGTCCAAAGGAAATAAAAAGAAACAGACTAAAAAAGACTAAACATAAAAGACTAAACATAGGTGCTGGCATCCTCCGAACTGGGGAGCAGAGTGGAGCGCAGGTGCACCACTGAGCTACTGGAATGTCTTTCAATGCATTTTTTGAAGACTGCAAAATTACCTGAATGGATCTCAATCCTCCCTTGAATATTGAAGCAGGAACGAGAGAGAAGCTAGTGGAAGAACGCACTAATGGGTGTAAAGGGTCAGAGAGACTGTAACACACTCAGATACACTGGCACACACAATTTAAACAAATCTTTAAACAAATTTAAACCAAAACAAGTTTGTTTGTTTTTTTTAAATGACGGAATTGAACACTGTTGTTACAGTGGAATTGTGAGGTCAGAGGCAGAGCAAATGTGTTCCACTAACCTTCCTGGCCCTTTAAGTGCACTACTGCAGATAGACTGAAAACAAATTTCACCTAAATAAAATCACACTGCAACACTGAAAACATAAACACAGACAAGCACTGAATGAGTGGTAAAGGGCATTAAAGCCTAAGTATTACATGGAGATCACCGCTCACATTTTCAATTCTTTCCTTTGACAAAACAACTCACATCAACAGCCAAGGCACTGCACTGCCTTTCTAAAAGGAGATGGCAGATGGCACTATCAATTAGCTTCACTCAAAAATGGGAGAAAACAAGGAATGCGGCATGTTATGCGCTCGTGCACATAGTTCGGTCACACGTCTCTGCTATGGTCTTCCAACGTACACTGCCCTTGATATGAGGCAATATGGCCACCTACTGTAAGCTCAACCTTGGGTCACGATATCATGCAGAGCCTTCATAATACCCTATGCTTCTGTGCATGTGCTAGTCGGATTCAAGCTCAAATATCGTCTCTCTCAGCTAGCACAGCCCGGCCTCATCTGTCTACAAAACTTCCAAGAGGTCTCCGGTACACTAGACAAATGTTGCTGTTTTGTATTCACAGAGAACATTTATCCAAGTATGTGTACAGGTCAAAAAGTTGGGATGCGGCTGGGAGACAGGAATCCATCTGCCTCTGAGATTGATGTGTGAGTTGGGGAGGGGAGTGCAGTGGCTAGAACACTAAACTTGGCGAGGTTTTACCACAGGCACACAGAGGAGCATGCAGCATACAGTGGGAGGTGCTGCGCTGCGGCGGCGGACATTAGCTGCTGGTGGGCAGGATGAGAGAGCAAACTGGGGGTGGAGGAGGGTGGGGGGAGCCAGGCAGAGACTGTGGGGGCAGGATGCGTGCAGACGCATGTCACATGCTGCAGGAATCTGGACCATGTTGCTGACAAGTTCATTGAATGTTTTGAAGCCAACTACAGCACATGCATGTCTGTGTTGTATCTGGGCTTGGTGGATTAGGGTCAAGGAAGACTTATTTTTAGCTGAAGATGTCTTTCAATAGCAACACACTTAACTGCAGATAACCATATTTACTGCTAAACTTTGGCTGACATCTCAAGTGAGGCGCACTTCATACAGAATGAATACAAGAGTTAATTTACTGTCTTGTGCAGTTCAATATAACAAGCTCATGGTTCATTGCAGGTGGAGCCACCGTCCTTGTTGATTGAAAACCTTAAGAAGCAGAAGCAACAGTCCTATTCCAAGCTAGAGAAAAAACGCACAGGACTCTCACACAGCAGACTCTGAAATGGAGGATCTCTCACATTAAGGTATGGCTATGCAGCCTTGAATTTTTATCTCCAGACATTCTTGTGTGGTTCCTAGATTTTTCCCACTTTCCAGTCCTTTTCTCAAGTACACTTTAAATAGAAAATAAAGTAATTAATTGAAGGGAATAGCCGGTGCCATCTTTATTCTGAGCTCAATGTTGCATACAGACGAGGTATTGACCACAGAATGTCTAACAGTCTCAGGTGGGTTCAATATTTATACATTTTCATCAAGTTACAAAACCATTTTTTATTAAAATTGTATCTTTAGGTGGTATCCTGGCCTCAATCCTGGACTTGCCACAGAGGCCATATTTGGTCATTCTCACTTCCTGCTTACTTCTGAAGCCTAATTTGGTCTTTTACAATTCCTGCCATCATATTATTTACATTAATAATTTCATTTTATTACCTCACTTGAGTACACCTCTGGCTGGATATTGAACCACTTGGTTGTAATCCTAAATGAATCATGAATGATACAATCAAAGGATCACTGCTTGAAGCCAAGCAAAAAAGTTTGATTTTTCACATTCACAGACATGAAGAACCAGCAGGACGAATCAAGACTCATGTGAACTGTGTGGGAAAGTAGACTTTGCACATACTGTAGAACAAAACCGCTTTGATGAAGTTGTAAGCAAAGAGCTATTAAGAACATAAGCCTGTGTAAATCCTGATAAGCAATTGTAGTTCAGAAGTGTTTGAATATGTGTATTGTTTGTTTGTATTTTCACAGGCCAAAAACAAGTACTGATTAGCAAGATTTACTACCTCCCAGTACACCATTTCTTTTTACTGCCTGAGTAGATGTTGATGGAAGTCAAAAGGGCAACAGAAGCAACAGCCATCTGGTGGTTGCTTCCAGACTACCAGATCAGCTTGATATTCTCTATTGCCTCTCTCTGGCAGAATACCCACCAGGTCATTCCACATTTGCAGTTTTGGTGATGCTCTTTGCTTTGGCTTCAGTGTCATTTTGGTGGGCTTCTTTGGGTGGGATGATTCCCCCGCTGAGAGTGTGCGGGCTGTTGTGGAGAGAGGATGTGTCTCCAGAGTCACATCCAGACCCACATATGGCCACCGCAACCAGAAAAGCACAGGCGAGGAAGGCAAGGCTTCTGAGAGCTACCAGCCAAGCAGGTGTGGACAGAAAAGAGGTGCTCTGTAGCAAAGAGAAAGGAAGCTGATTGCTTGGTATGTAAAAGGACAGAAACCTGGAAGCTGGTGTGGATAGTATAAAACAACAGCTTCATTTGGAAAGAAAACAAAACAAAAAAAACAAAAAAAACCCCACAAAATGCAGCAAGAGAGAACAGGTATTTGCTTATCTTAGATAAATCAATGTTTGAAATAATCAATGCTTTAAAAAGCATGGTAGCCAGGAACAAAAAAGTAACCAAAAGTATTCAAGTATCCATTTTTTTATATCAATTTTTATCTCTGACAAAGAAGATGTGGAGGGGAACCTGGGAGCCTGTTGGACAGGGTAATGAACTGGATTGCAGGCTCAAACACTGTATGCACTTATATGCACTTGAAGGACAGTGTTCACTACCAGTTCTGTGTACGCCTTTTTTTCTATCGTCACTTTGTATCAACTGGGAAGGAGCAACTGTCATTCACACCCAACAGGAATGCAGCTAGATGTGATCTTGAGAATTCTTGGCTATAGAATCGCCAAAAACTATCTTAAGCACTTTAGCACCATTCTAAGACAACCATTGACAATAATTACTCACCTTAATGAATTCTTTGTCTGCATCTTGGCTGCATCTGAGCTGGTGGTTGAAAAGCAGGGCCCGCAGCTGTCGGTTCTGGTGCTGGATGTCATACTGCTTAGCTGTCTGACAGGCCCGCACAACTCGTAGGTCTGTTCAAGGTGGCACTTGTACACCTCAATTTCCATCGTAATTGTCCTGTACAACCATTAAAAATTTGACAGAAGTTAAAAAACAGCAGAACGGTTTGTTACAACTGGAAAAAAATAAATAAGAAAATATTGTTTGTTGTTGTACATGAAAGTCAGAGAGCCATGAGGATAAGCCCTCTTGTCCAAAGTTCTGATCAGCAGTTATGACCTCCTAACACTGCAATCAAAATGCACGGGCAAAAGATGCATTACTGAAAAAACACTCTGCAGATCTGGATTTCATGTCACCACAGTCAAAGTTGAAGGCTTTGTTCGGTGAAAAGAAAACAAATATATCAAAGTTGGTGTTATACTCAGTAAGAACTCAGTACAGTAAGAAACTGCAAAATACTCAGAAAACTCTGTGCATGAGTCAGTGGCTCAATAGTCCAACTAAAATCAGCCAGGACCACAGTTTAGTTGGGTTAAACATGAGTCAACTAAATCCTTAGTCAGAGAATGATATTCTGTCTTTGCTGCTTACATGATCAGCTTCTTTCAAATAGCCATGTAAACTTAGTTATTTAGGAATAATATCAAACTACATGTGGGCCATCAGATCCTGTTTGCCCTTGAAGACCCACTCACAATCTTTGCCCAAGTCCAGCACTGGACATGCATTACCTTGCACAGTTTCACAGCTCTGGCACTGCAATCAACAATGCATACGTCTTAACTAAGAAGGCAACAGTTCAAATGGAAAACCTACTTCCTCTCTGGGAGTGAAGGAAGCCAGCTGCTTGATCTTCAGTGTCTGGTTGAGTCTTGGATGCATCAAGCACAGGGACACCAGCTGATACCCCATGGTTGAGGTGCTCCATATATTGTGCAAGGATCGGTTCGTTATAATCACCATTCTGCATTTTTTAACAGCAGCAACAGCATAAAATGGTTCAGGTAAGGGTGCATCATTGGAAGACTTTCACTAAAATATGTCCTCACCATGTCTCAAATACAGCAATACCTCTTAGAAGCCATTGTACTGCACACAGAATGGACAGTCTCAGCAGTTTCTGTGCTCATATGGAACCTCAGTGTTTTGATTACAGAACCAGCAATTCACAATGACATGAACTGGTTTCTTCCCATTGAATAGGGAGTTTATATATATATATATATATATATATATATATATATATATATATATATTAAAATTGTGAGCAAGGATCTTTCATTTTACAGACTAAAAATGAAAGTGACAAATAAATGTATGTGACAAATAAACCAAACTTGAAACTTTATATAAATAGCTTCATGTTAAATATAGTTTATCAGTCATTAAAAAAAACATTCTATTAATTAAGAATGTTTATGAAAGTTAATTTAAACTAACTAACAATAAATGAACAGTCGAATATTGTAGTTCAAACAGTCCGATAGCTGTAGTAATGGCTTAACTCATTTTGCTTATTTAGAGAGAACGATAAATTTGAAAACCCACAGGTTTGTGAATTTGGGTCTCTAAATCATACAAAAGTAGGTTTTCTATTGCTGAACAGTTAGCTAGCTAACAAACTACCAGCACCTAAACGATCAAAGTTGAAAGCTGAACAATGAAATGGTTCCACAAGGAATGGTTTATAGCCCCGAGTTTGACACTCGCTGACCTCAACTGTTAGCTAGCTAACTAGCGTATCGCTGTGATAAAGCGATACAATCTTTAGCAATGAGGACATGAATAAAGTATCCTTTACAATTTTCACAATATTGTGAAATTTAATTTGCTGGCATTGGAGGTTATTAAATATTCACAATATCAATAATAATTCCTTGGCTCACAGAATCAGACATTACATTTTTGCTGTTATGGCAGCTGTTATAAAGATCATATTTATACAAAACCCTGTTCAGTTAGTGCTAGTATTGAGGAACCATTGCATAACTAATAGCGGTACAGAGACAGAAACATCATGTGTTCAGATGAATAACTGGATGTGTGTGAGACAGTCTGTGAGAGGTTTGCATTTGTGTGTTGCATGACTATGAGTGGGAAAACCATATAAAGGTAAAAACATTACCTCTGCAACAAGGATCTCTTCTATTTGAAGGAAAGGTTTAAGTTAGACACAGTCTCAACAGAGTAAGTTAAATCTGTCTGTGTTAAGACCAGTTGACATATCAGTGGTTTATCACTGATTATGTCTGCCACTGAGATACCACAAATTAAGCTTTCCAGATTCCAAGACATACAGTTGTGCAGTGTGAGCCATACATCAATTTGAAAACTTCAAAAGTCACGTAATGTGTGCATGGCATAAGCGTATTAGCAGGTCCCGAAAACATTTGCTATCAGAAAGGATTTCATCATAGAAAAAAACTACAAATTCTAGACTTGAGAATGTGAGCATCAATCCCACTAACACTCACATACTAAAAGAGCACTCTACCACTTGACCTAGTTCTCCTAGAGTGGGACTTGTTTGCAGATCGGACAAAAGCTGAAGACACAGTGGAATGGCAATTCTCTAGGAGATCATACCAAATCCTGCATCCACCCTAAATATTTCATCTAGCTGTGAAGTCAAAAAAGCTTATTCCTGAAATGACAGGAATAGTTCTTGCAGATTCTGATATGCTATGCAAACACTATAAAATGTGAGCTATGTTAGATCTGGCAGCCATTGGCTCTAACTGTCTCTTTTTATTGAGTTAAGCAATGCTTACAGAATAACTTTCTATGGCTTCAAATACTTCCAAGAATTAAACCTTGCAGAGTTCTGTAGCTAGACACATTGTCTCTGTAGGTTTGACATGTTCATTTGACAAACTAGCTAAAATAGCATCTTTTGGTTTGAATAAATTGCCCCTTAGACCCAGACAAAAAATTGCTCAAAATCTTTCTGCTTATTCATGCAGCAATGACACAGATTTCCAAAGAAAGAGGACGTATGGTTAAAGCTAGAAAAAAATGCCTACTCTGTGCTCAGGCAGAAAATCTGATATTTTAAATATGTCCCTAAAAGGTTTATATTCCTTGGCTCACAGAATCAGACATTACATTTTTGTTGTTATGGCAGATTTCATGGTGTAATAGACAGCACTATGTAACTCACAGCAATAAAGCTCAGTGGACTTTGCAATTGATGATTTCGTCACTGTGTACAACTGCACTGAATTGCTCTTTAACAAAAGCTTCTCCACATTTGCTTTTGAAGTTTAATTCAAAAGTTGGCTGCAGAATAACCATTTGTCAGAGGGAACAATAAGTGTCAACTTTCACCTATGCTCGGTCGAAAAAGTGGCCGTAATCTTGTTGACACCAAGTCTACAATTTCATGGAAAGGTTCCCTTCAGTGCTGCACCAAAAACTGCGAAATGAACGGAGAAAGGCCGATTAGCTCAGTTGGTCAGAGCGTGGTGCTAATAACGCCAAGGTCATGGTTTCGATCCCCATATGGGCCATGTGGGTTTTGTTTGATGAATGACCCCTTGTCAACAAACCACCTGTTTGAACTTGTGTTGCTTATGACATTGCTTGTAAATCACAATCTGCTAAGACATGTTCCAAGTACATGAGAGTGTGTTCTTGATTACAAAACTTTACCCATGGATTTGTGCTTGTTTACAAATCTTGGACAATGCAGAGAAAAGTATAAAATCAGAGGGACTCTGGCATTAGTGTAAGGCTCTCGATCGCTGTGTGAATAGGTCAAAGAAGCAATTCCAGAGGCATGCAGACAACCTGCATCCTCCCCATCAAATTATAGCCAGTTAGGTGTCTGGAAGTGCCAGGGAGTTCAAATCCTTTAGTCTGAAATGTGTTGGGATATGATTATGCCTGCCACTGAGGTCTGACAGCTCCACAGTTGCCTTGTGAAAAGAATACAGTATAGACCGGCACCCACATACATTACTGTACACATCAGAGATCAGCGCAGGAATATCAGTTTGTAAACCCGCCAAATCTGCCCCCACAGGCTCCCTGAGTTCTACTAATCGCTCCAACACCTTGTTTCAACCTCAGTTTCTTTTTTTTTTTGAAGCGCATGAGGCAGCTTCAGCTATTTCCACAGGCAATCATATTAGATGTGCCATCAGTAACCAGACATGTGACTTTATTTTATTCCCCATTCTTCCATAAGAGAGGATTTCACACAGGCCAAATTTTCAGCCGTATGCGCCTGCAGGAATTTCACAACACCAAGTAGTGTAGACTTCAGAAATGTGTTGTCATCTACAAAATGGCAGGTCACAGCCAAGAAGGCATCCACATTAAGAGATGTCCACATATCTGCTGACAAACTCATTGCAGGAATTTTCTGGACCTCAGCTTTGGCCTTCTCTTTCTCTTATTGACATTTGGCCTCAACCATGGCCTTTACAGTCTAAAGGGAAGGAAGAAAATAATTATATATATTTTTAATACTACTCTCATAATGTATCCATGTCACCACACATACCTTCCTAGTTAGGAGAATATAAGTTGAATCCAATTTTGCTACCAAGTCCCTGAAGCTTTTATCCTCAACTATGCTAAATGGCTGTGTGTCTCTAACTATCATGGGGACCAAAGCCTCATCTAGCTCTTCCTTTCTGGTCACTGCTTTGTAAAGATTAGATTATACTTTGTCACCAAAAAATATAGTACTCACCAATGAAATTCACTTTATAATCCAATCCAAACTGCAAATATATATATATATATATATATATGTATATACAGTATATACACATTTTATATACATGTGCATAATAACGTTAACACCTTGTGACAACTGATAAATAAGCCAAATGACATTGGCAAGGGTGACAGTAGGAAAAACTCACTGGAATGGTGGAAGGGACTTGGAAGGTGTCAGACTCAAAAGGGAACTCATCCTCCTTCGGTTAACCCTGGATAAACCTGGCCAGAGATGAGTTGGGTAGAGGATGGCTGACAAATTGTAAGCATGAAAGATACACTACAGCATTCCTACACAAAGACATCATAGGAGATAGAAACAGAGCACAGTTCACCTGAATAGAACACCTGGGTAGAAATACAGTAACTCATTATTATAACAGTACAAAGAAATGAAATGTGGATCATCCAGGTGAGGTTCATCTGCTAATCTGCACATAAATATTGTTTGTGACAGTGCAGAATGTTGCAGGTAAATGGAGGGCAAGGTGCTGTCATTTTAAGCATTTTAAGGCAGGTCCAGGAAGGAGAAACCCCAGCAGGTAGGAAGAGTTAGTGGGGAGCACAGATAGCGCAGCACTCCAGAATCATGTACTGGAGCATGGTGTGTCCACTGGGGGGAGGTGGGGTGGTTGGAAGAGCATAAAAGACTGTTGTTACTGCAAAGATTCATTTAGACCTTTCATTTGGACTGTTATTCTTTTTGTAGGGGGCGGGGGGGCATGTATTTAATGAAATAATAACGAAAAATTAATAGATTAATTCATACCAACTCAAATTTGCTGGTAAAGAAATAATTTGTAAGGTAAAAGTTATTTTAAGAGTGATGTTAAGGAATTTTTTAAAATGTTAATTATAATTTCATTAGAATAATTCTAACATCTACGGGATGATCTGAGGGTTAAAGAAAAAAGAGGTGGACCTTATGGGCAATAATGCAAAAGTCATTATTGTAGTACAAGACCCTTTGTTCTAGCTAAGTGATCTGCTGCATCTCAGTTTGAGTCATGTAGAATTCTAAAGACAGAAAGTCTTTATTCTGGCATAAAATAAAACTGAAGGGGGAAACATACTTTGAGTTAGTACCAGTAGTTATTGATTGTACACAAAGTCCAGTATGCATCCAAATGTAATCAAGAGATATCTGTTGGTAGCTGAACATCTCCAACTCGTACAATGCAATGTTTCTTCTTTGTGTCAAATGAACTTAACAATTCAAACATCCATAACTGGCCGTGTTTCTTGCCAACATACTGGTGTTTGGACTTATGGGATTACATGTCTGTTGCCTTCAATAGCTTAGTTGGTAGAGTGGAGGACTGTAGAATTTAAAACTGTTATCCTTAGTCTGTCAGTTAAAATCTGACTCAAAGGAAGTTTGTTTTTTCACATACAAGCTTCTTTTTTAAGTGAGCAAAAAGAGCGTCCCCTGACCAGGAATCAAGCCCAAGTCGCAGTGGTGAAAGTGTTGAATCCTAGCCACTCACCAACCAGCAATAAAGCTCAGATGCTTCTGACAAACATTTGTCAAATTCTGTATTCCTAGTATACTGACGATGTTTGTATGCATACTAGACTTGGTATGCATGAGCATTAGGAGGTCATAAAGAGAGGTATTCATATTTCTTTTTAATCCACATAAAAATTAAGTTTGAAAGAGAATCCTAGCCACTAGCTCACCAGGGATAAAGGTGACAGTTTCCTCTGACATGAACATGACCTACATTCATTGGTAACATTTTGAACGAAACCAGGCAAAAGTATTTAGTCACTAGCTGAAATAGCTCAGCTGGGTGAGTGTTAGATTGAATATCAAAAGACTCCTAGTTCAGTCCTGGGTTTTGGTAGCTGTGCAAGACCAAGCTCCTTATCAAATTGTCCTCTTTTTAAGAATATTTCATAAACTTTTACATTCCTTTCTAAAAACGAATAAGACATTATTGTTTTTACGCTACTGTTAGAAGTCATAGTGTAATAGTGCTCTAGACTTTGAATTCAGTGATCCTACTTAAACTTTAGTGGAATTTGCACTTCCTTATGATATGTTTCCTCACTGCACAGAGAGCCATTTGAACATTGGCTTCTGTATAAACCCTTTTGAAATGTTTTTCATTAGTTGTCTACTGGCCAAACAACTGGACAAAGGAAGGGTAGGCGTCAGCTTGCATGTATGCTTCTGTTGGTATCCTGGTTCACACACTCCCTGTGTTTTCATGGAATGGGGCCTACCTCAGCTTCCTTTGGCTCATGGATGGGCTTTGTCCTACCAAAAAAGGTGATGCAAATAAGTCATCTGCTTACTAAAGTTCTTGAAAATCACACTCTGCGAAGAGGCATTGCATAATGCAAAAAAACCTTCAGAAACAATACACTCTAATGACAGCAACCAACATACTTAATACAGGAGTGACCTCAGGGGTGACCTCATCCAAAGGCCACAACAGGAACAACAGGCTTAAGAAGGGACACATGAAATGACCTCAAAACACAAAAGTGAGCAGGTAAGATGAGTTGATATGTGACTTCATTAATGTGCTTGGTAATTTCATATGGACCGATATACTTGGGACCTAACCTGCGACATGACCCCGGCTTGCGGAAGTCCTGTGTAGAGAGCCACACTCTGTCACCAGGTTGGTATATCGGGTTCTCCCCTCTGTGCCTGTCCGCAATTTCCTTATACATTCAGAGAGCTCATACAATACACTGATCTGTTTCCTCCCATACCCTTTCGCTCCGCTGCATCCACTCATCCACAGCGGGGAAACCAGCTGATATGGAAGTCCATGGGACATTTAAGGTTGATAACCTAAAATACAATAAAAAGGAGTCAAGCCAGTGGATGAACTAGTAAGTGAATTTTGGGCCATTTCTGCCAATAAGAGGAACTTGGACCGGTCTGATGGATTGTTCATATAAAAACAATGTAGGAATTGGCCATTTGACTGTGGATGTAAAACTAATAGCTACCCCGATGTGTTCAATATAGGAAGCCCAAACTCGAGATGTGAATTGACGTCCCCAATATGATATTATGTCCTCTGGGATGCCAAATATACGGAACACCTGGTTAAACAAGGCTTCCACAGTTTGGCAGGCTGTAGGCATACTCGGAAACACAATGAACCACACACCCCTGGAGAATCCATCAACTACAGTGAGGACAGAGAGGTCAGTAACGCAATCTAAGGTGATGTGAGACCAAGGACTTTCTGGTACGGGAAGAAGCATGAGCTTTCCTGTGGGTAGGGTCTTAGGCATCTTGCTTTGACTGCAAATTGAACATGAAGAAACATACTTATAAATATCGCTTGTCATAGCCCTGAACCAGCGAAGAATGAGCCCACTTCAACAGATGGTCACAGCACAAGGTAGGTAATGTTTTCCCGACAGACATTCCATTGGGATGACTGTGTCTTGTATGGCTTGTTTATTCCATCATCTATTTTATATACACTTGTCTATTTAATCATCTATTGTAACTTGGACTTGTCGTATCGTTGTGAAAGTACAGCTCCTACCACGATGTTAGCAGCATCAGCTTCCACGACAAATGGAATGGAAGGATCAGGATGTCGACGTATGCTAGCCGTGGTAAAAGCTTCTTTCAGTTTCCTGAAAGCTTGATCAGCCTCCTGATTCCAAAGTAGCTTGGTCATTGCTCCTTTCAGGAGGGCTGTGAAAGGAGCTGCAATGCTGCTAAAATTCCATATGAAGCATCGGTAAAAGTTTGCAAATCCCAAGAATCTCTGGAGTTTTTTAACTATAATAGTAATGGGCCACTGGAAGATGGCTTTGATCTTCTTATCATCCGTAGTGATTTCACCATGGCTGATCACGTATCCTAGAAAAGTTATAGTTGGAAGGTGGAACTCACATTTCTTTCCCTTTACAAACTCAATAAACTTTTACTCTTTACTACTCAATGCATAAAGCTGTCTGTGTTTGATGTGCTCTCATTTTCCCACCACATCCATTTAGCAGTACTTCTGAATAACCGAAATGGCTTAAAACAGCTGAGGGGATGTTTGAAACTGAGTGATAAGATGTTCAGCAATTTATATATCATAATACAAGTAAATTAAATTGGGCTGAACTGGACAATAGTACCTGGCATGAAAAGTATGTCGTAGAGAGAGTAACAAAAAACTCAACCTCTCACCTCGCGCTCTGAGATGTCTCCGTCACTGTCTGTAGTGTCCTCTAGGATACTGCTGCCCTCACTAAAGTGTGTCACCCTGACCGGGTCAAACATCTCTTGAACATAATAACTACACAATGGAAAATCAGCTTCAAGTGCTGCACTGAGCAAGAGTGCACTGTAAATGGCCAGATATAAATGGCAATGTCAGTAGTAAATTTATATATGCAGTCATGGAACAGGACCTAGCTGTAGAGCACAGCTTTAAGGTGCATATTATGATGTGCTCTTACCAATCATCCTCCTGGCTGTGTCTTGCTCTTTTGGCCAAATGTTTCTCTTCCAAAGCAGACAGACCAGACTTGCTGCATATTACTCCGTGCACTATAAATAAACCACATGTATAATGCCTTGTAAACAATGCAACAAGGGAAATTTGAATTGTGACTACTCTGTTAAAGGGGCGGATAAGGCAACCCACCCAAACCCCCCCGAAAGCTGTTCTGTTATCTCTAATTGCTATGCAATAGTCCTGTGATTTACTCAAAGGCTGGAGAAGTTTCACCTTTCTCTACTTGAATCCTGAAGGCTGTTCGGTTCTGTCGCCCACAATCCATCCTGTGTAATTAAACATTCACATCATAACTCGACCCCGTGCAATAGGGCAAACTCATTCAGATGGGGGAAAGGATTACAGCTTACCTGTACTGCTGCCGCAACTGCGACCATTCCAACAACATTCACATACATTCCAGCAACATCCTATTATAGGACACAGTGGGCTTAAGTACACCCATTTAATAGCATGTTGGACCTTCTTTGGCCTCCAGAACTGCAGCAATTCTTTCTGGCATAGTTTCCACTATGTGCTGAAAATACTCTGCACGAATCTTGGTCCAATCTTCATAGGATATTTTCTCTCAAATTACATGGAGGGAATGACATGTTCTAAACTGCCTGTTATACTCTTACAGCCGCTTTGAAATACAAAGAAAACATATTTATCTTCCACTCCACTCAAGGATGGCCACACTTGGAATTTCCCTTGGCACATTTAAAACATTGTATGAGCCAGATAGCTTCTGTTTTCAACCTTCCAATGCTCTGAGTATTAGTGTTCCATGCATATGAGATGCTTCAACACGTCCATGCATGTTGTAAAGAAACAGAGTGTAAGCAGTATTAATGAAAGTGCATCTCTACCTCAAACTCACCAGTGTAACAATTACAGTTTGTGAAATCTAATTTTAAATGGCGATCAGCCTTCTTAACAAATCTCCAATAACAAATAAGCAGAACTCACCTTGTTAAGTGTTTGTGTTTGTTCGTGTGTGTGTGTGTGTGTGTGTGTGTGTGTGTGTGTGTGTGTGTGTGTGTGTGTGTGTGTGTGTGTGTGTGTGTAGTTTTAAGCATAGCAAGGCACTTCAGGGTTGCCAGGTGGAGCCTTCCTGAAGACCCTGATACTGAAACAGCATTAAAAGCTGCAATGGCACTGTAGTTGTATTTATCTGCACTAATACAGCTTTGAACTATTGCACTCTTACATACAGTAAGTTTCTGTGTACCGGTGTACATTTCTGTGTACCTTTAGTAAATAAAGGGATTCTATTCTAATATTACAAGTGCTAGAAGTGCTGAAACTCCAAACAGTGAAGAAACCAGTGGAGCTTAATGACTGGTCAGATGAAGAGAGTGAAGTGAGGAGTTTCCTTCAGTGTCTGCCATGTCCCAGCTGAGGTGAGTGTGAAGCTTTTATTAGTACTATAGCAGTTGTGCTTAACTTTGAAACTGATGGTGTCACAGCCATTTGTGGCTGAGAGTCTAGAAGAGCATAATTGGCTGTACTCTTAGGGAGAGAGGGAGTGGCATACGCTCTCTCCCCTGTCAATTACAGAGACACCGTGCAATCAAGGGCGTCTATAAGTTCACGCGTCAGAAGGGGGAGGAAAAGACTATTTTCTGAGTACTTAGAATAACATTCCGTATTTTTTGGAGAAAGTTTTCTAGAGTGTTTTCATGTAGAGAGAGAAATGAGTGGCTAAAATGTCAGAAACATTAAGGAGACAAATAGGGAATACTATAACAGCTCTTTCCATGTGTTAGTGACACCAGCGTTCCCTCTTTTCCCAGATGGTAAAAAAGAGCCCTGACTCTTGCAAACTTCATTTTTTTGTAGAACAAAGAGAAAGATAAATAACTCGCTTTATGGCCTTTTTCCACTCATGCATACCAAGTCCACTATGCATCTAAACATTGTCAGAATAGTAGGAGTGCAGACTTTGAAAAATGATCTTGTCATGTAAACTCAGTAGCTTTGTCCCTGGTTGTCTAGTGGTTAGGATTCGGCGTGTTCACCCCCGCGGCCCCGGTTCGATTCCTGGTCAGGGAAAAACCTCTTTTTATGCTCATATAAAATGACAGATTCTGCATTAAAACATAAAGTTTGTGTGAGTTGGAGTTGAGCCGACAGCCTAAGGATGACAGTTTTAACTTCTACTCTACCAACTGAGTTATTGAAAGTGACACGCAAGTAATCCCACATGTCCAAACACCAGTATGTTGGCAAGAAACACAGCCAGTTTTGGATGTTTCAATTGTTAAGTTCATTTGACACAAAGAAGAAAGATCGCATTGTATAAGTTGTTCAGCTACAAACAGATATATCTTTTGATGACATTTGGAATCATACTGGACTTTGTGTACATGAATGGAGAAAGGCCATAAATGGTTAGAATAACATTCAGTGCTTTTGGAGAAACGTTTCGAGAGTTTTGTCATGTAGATGTTATGTAGGCTAGATTTGTGCTCTCAAGCTGCGATGGTGGTTTTCTCATGGCTTCTAAAAGAAGAGGCTGTGGTCAGGGTGGAGTGAGTCTTTGATAACCAAGATTGTTGTTGTTTTGGCCTTCGAATAGACAATGGCATTACCCAGTGTCAGGTCTTTCTCAGTAAACTGCAGAGAATGATATAGAGGGCAAGAAATGGTCAAGCACAATTTTATTTGGTGTGTGTCTGTAAAAAACACTACAGCTCTCTGATACATTTTTGGTTCAAGATTTAATCATCATGCAAATGATTGTGATTAATGCTTTGTCTGTTTAATTCAAATATTATACTATAAACCTAATATTTTAATAGGGTTGGCAACTTTCTAGATCCGATTACTACATGTGTGTGAAGTACAGGTGCTGTAGCTATACGGTATACAATTGTCCACAGTAGCCTAATTATAATATATACAACCAAAAATGCATCTAAAATAAACACCAGAAACCTGGACTAAGGGTAATGTACATAAGTACATTAAATCTAGGTAGGACTGCTCAATAGGTAGGATAACAGCAGAACAATTGTCCCGCCGTATAAGCAAAATGAGAGCCTGCTAAGGCCGCCAAGAGGGTGCCAAAGACCATGTATTTATTTCTATTTGTTTTTTACCTATGTTATGTCAGTGGCAGCTCAGATTTCTGCATAGGGCCCCAAACAGGCTTGGGCCAGCCCTGGTATCACAGTGTCGTGCACTGGAAAACCATCAAGCCTGTTGACTATGCTACCAGTGTTGTTCATGTAACTGTGCAAATAAACTGCAAACACAATTACTTTTAGAAGTATCATCCAGTTTCTTTTCACAATTGCCAAAATGTAATGAATCACAGCCAGTGTTCTAAAACAGACCTGGAATGTATTCCTGGCTGATGTGCCCTGTTCCTGGTTACAAAAAATAAAAAATAAAAAAAAAATAAAAAAAATTGGTGGATGAATTTTCAATGAAAGTGCTTCACTCAGCAGCCATTAATTATTCTTATATCCAGTATGAATAAATTGAAATTCCTATCCTTGTATCAGGTGCAGCAATTATGTGTAACAATTGTGAAGCAAAAAAGCAAAAGCAAAATTGTAATATAACAATATAGGTAATATAGAACTTGATCTAATGATATTAATTAGGCTATGCAAATAAAACAACTACTTCGGTAGCACATCATTCATGCCTGTTGAATAGGCAGTTTTCTGCTTTGCAGATACTTGAAATTTTTTACTAATCTTTCCCCAAATCCAGTAGGAGCTGCCTTTTACATTAACATGCCAGGATACACACTCACTGGATGTTTAATCTTTCTAGTGGTTAAGCTATATTCTTATAGTCAAGAAAAATATTTAGAAAAAAAATAATAGAAAATAAAGATGCAGACTTCAGAATTAGTTAAAGAGAATAGCTGAGAGAATAGAATAAATTATCCGTTACTACCCCTGTCTTTTATCATCCCTCCATCCCTCCATCCCATGCCATCTTCCTCTATTATTTGCTTGTCTATTTTGTTCTGGTATCTCCTTATCTCTTTTTAAAAAAAACATTGGCCAAAAGACTAACGAAAACACTGACATACTTAAGACCTTTAATATTTTTTTAAAATATAACATTAAAAGGAGAATGTTACTTATTTCACCCTGACTGTCCACTTATATATCTGTTTTGAGTATGATTTTCCTTGTTCAAGTGAAAACAGTAACAAATGTAGCATGTCACAAATATATACATGACTATGTATGAAAAATGAAAGACATGTTGTGAATGTTAATGCTTAGAAGATTACAAGTGGCTAAGACATACCTTGTTATAGGCTGTGCTTACTGATGTACACCAGGTGGACATAGTGTCAAAGCAGAGGGTCTGATGGAGCAGGTGGAACATCAACATTTAAAACAAAAATGAACTGCTTGTATTTAGTGAACTAAATAAAGCATAAGCGTCCTATGCATGGCATACAGATCCCTATAAGCTTTGATAAAATCCATCCTCATGTAAAAGATGTATTGTCCCAATCATAGTAAGTGAAAACTATGACATAAAAAACTTTGCTTACCTAATATAAGCAGGCAATTATCTTTTAATTTGACCTACCCCAGTAAATCACGGTACCTAACTTGATGAATAACAGGAATAATCACAAACTTCTAATGAAGCAAAGTAATATATAATTACAATTATAAAGGACTAATTTGGTTTGTCTCCCCCAAAGCCATTAGAATGTTCTTTATATAACAGGTGAAAACGACCTACACCAATGTGATATACAAACCAATCCTGCTTTTATTACACAGAAGAGCTGAGCAATTATGGGGAGGCACCCTAAAAAGTTGAGGGTGGAATTACCTGTCAATAAACAAAGTACAGAATAGAAAAGCAAAACTATTCTGTTGCATCATCTTTGAAATGACTCTGCAAGGAAAATGTTGATATGAATAAATGCTTGCATTCCTTTCTGATACAAGTCAAAAAATATCTTTAAAGTGGCTCAAACATGAGAACTATGTGCATTCCTTCACAAACATATACAAATCAATGAAAAAATCTCCCCTAATATGTTTATATACACAAGTGTCTGTGGGAGCCCCAAAGCTATATTATGCATTCAAATAACAAAATATATATCACAGTCCCTACAAAAAATGAAAGTAAAAAAGCAAACAAACAACAAAAAGGGGAAAATCATAAATGAAAATATCCCAAAAATAATTTACTAATGTCATGTTTGTAAGCAGCCCTGCTTTCCTGCTTCCTAAAATGGTGACTTATTTTAGGTACTCAGGCCACTGGAAACAAAAATATACACAGCAGTTCTTCCACACATTTAGAGGAACCTGATTTTTTTGTTAGATAAATATGTGTCGGTTATGACCGTTAAAAAGACCTGAACAAAAAAAATGTTTGGATTTTTATTCGCTGTCACCTTTCATCACGGGCAACATAAAAATTCACACTACTGCAATATCGCTAACATGTTACTGGCATGCGAATAAGACACCTGAGCACAGAGAGAAACCCAGTGTTATGACTACAGTTGACATTGGAACTAGCTAGATAGCTCATATTAAGACACTTCTTTGGAGAACACGTGCTAAAGTGTTTTCCCCACAATCTATATGCATAATTTATTTGCCAACTGTGACCAGAGAGAGAACATACCTTACTCAGCCTAGGACATGCATGGATTTTGATGAGGACTGCATATGCCTGGGATCAATTCAAACACGTCATGACGATGATATAAAACCTGATGAAACAAGCTTGACAAGCAGCAGTTCCGTTTTTCCGTGAAAGTATCAAGCACAGATGAAGACGCTTCTATGGTTATCTCGGTTTTATAAATATTAGCCTATAGAGTTGGGCTTAGTACGTGAATAAAAGATGGAATTAAACATGCATAAATTACGGTGTCCTGGAAAACCCATCGTGCTGCAAATACACAAAGCATATTCATCAAAGTGGTAACACACTTTAGAAATGCGGTGCAAATTTAGAAAACGCATACAACTTCAGGAACAAATCCTGTCACAACACAACGGAAGTGCAGTTTCCGGAGGACACGGAAAGGGGCGGACTTCTATGAGATTAGCGTGAAGTCTATTGGAAGTAGTGACAACTGAGTAAAAAGGGTTGTTGTTTTTTCCAGTTACCACGGTGTTATCAAGGGTAGGTATGTGATACAGAATGGAAGACTGACCTATTCATGCTCTGCATTCTTGCATATTTATTTATTCATAAGGCAGCCTTAAAAACATGGGATGGAAATCCCATTTAACACAATATGCACTGTTTTACAGTCAGAGTGAAATAAGTAACATTCTCCATTTAATATATATATTTTAAATGTTAAAATTCTTAACTATGTCAGTTAAGCTGCCAAAAATGCCCCTTTTGAAATTTGTATTTCTAATGTCACAAGAACACTTTATTGACCTATCTCTGCCTATTCAGCCTATAGAGGTTTAGCACACCCACTTAAATTGCCTTTCTCAGGCAATTCAGCTCTGAGTCAGTTTTGAATGAAGCACAATACAGGGCAGCCAATCATAAAGGAGCTCATTTATCTTACATCCGTCTTAAAGGTGCAGTAGCAACAGGTGCCTGTTGAATTCCAAGCGATATATTTATAGAGGTTGGAAATTGGTTGTGTAAAAAAAAAAAAAACCAGGCTGAAAACGAGTCGTTTCCGCTCTGTGAATTGGGAGAAAGGGACAGTGTGTGGAAGCCCAACCCCAGTCATATAGGTTTGCTTCTAACAGTACCATTACCATCACCCACTCTGTTGCACTAGTTTACAATTATAAAGGACTAATTTGGTTCGTTTCCCCCAAAGCCATTAGAATGTTCTTTATATAACAGGTGAAAACGACCTACACCAATGTGATATACAAACCAATCCTGCTTTTATTACACAGAAGAGCTGAGCAATTATGGGGAGGCACCCTAAAACGTTGAGGGTTGAATTACCTGTCAATAAACAAAGTACAGAATAGAAAAGCAAAACTATTCTGTTGCATCGTCTTTGAATTGATTCTGCAAGGAAAATGTTAATATGAATAAATGTTTGCATTCCTTTTTGATACAAGTCAAAAAAAATCTTTAAAGTGGCTCAAACATAAGAACTATGTGCATTCCTTCACAAACATATACAAACCAATGAAAAAATCTCCCCTAATATGTTTATATACACAAGTGTCTGTGGGAGCCCCAAAGCTATATTATGCATTCAAATAACAAAATATATATCACAGTCCCTACAAAAAATGAAAGTAAAAAAGCAAACAAACAACAAAAAGGGGAAAATCATAAATGAAAATATCCCAAAAATAATTTACTAATGTCATGTTTGTAAGCAGCCGTGCTTTCCTGCTTCCTAAAATGGTGATATTTTAGGTACTCAGGCCACTGGAAACAAAAATATACACAGCAGTTCTTCCACACATTTAGAGGAACCTGATTTTTTTTGTTAGATAAATATGTGTCGGTTATGACCGTTAAAAAGACCTGAACCAAAAAAAAGTTTGGATTTTTGTTCGCTGTCACCTTTCATCACGGGCAACATAAAAATTCACACTACTGCAATATCGCTAACATGTTACTGGCATGCGAATAAGACACCTGAGCACAGAGAGTAACCCAGTGTTATGATTACAGATGACATTGGAACTAGCTAGATAGCTCATATTAAGACACTTCTTTGGAGAACACGTGCTAAAGTGTTTTCCCCACAATCTATATGCATAATTTATTTGCCAACTGTGACCAGAGAGAGAACATACCTTACTCACAGCCTAGGACATGAATGGATTTTGATGAGGACTGCGTATGCCTGGGATCAATTCAAACACGTCATGACGATGATATAAAACCTGATGAAACAAGCTTGACAAGCAGCAGTTCCATTTTTCCGTGAAAGTATCAAGCACAGATGAAGACGCTTCTATGGTTATCTCGGTTTTATAAATATTAGTCTATAGAGTTGGGCTTAGTACGTGAATAAAAGATGGAATTAAACATGCATAAATTACGGTGTCCTGGAAAACCCATCATGCTGCAAATACACAAAGCATATTCATCAAAGTGGTAACACACTTTAGAAATGCAGTGCAAATTTAGAAAACGCATACAACTTCAGGAATAAATCCTGTCACAACACAACGGAAGTGCTGTTTCCGGAGGACACGGAAAGGGGTGGACTTCTATGAGATTAGCGTGAAGTCTATTCGAAGTAGTGACAACTGAGTAAAAAGGGTTGGTTTTTTTTCCATTTACCACGGTGTTATCAAGGGTAGGTATGTGATACAGAATGGAAGACTGACCTATTCATGCTCTGCATTCTTACATATTTATTTATACATAAGGCAGCCTTAAAAACATGGGATGGAAATCCCATTTAACACAATATGCACTGTTTTACAGTCAGAGTGAAATAAGTAACACTCTCCATTTAATATATATATTTTAAATGTTAAAATTCTTAACTATGTCAGTTAAGCTGCCAAAAATGGCCCTTTTGAAATTTGTATTTCTAATGTCACAAGAACACTTTATTTACCTATCTCTGCCTATTCAGCCTATAGAGGTTTAGCACACCCAATTAAATTGCCTTTCTCAGGCAATTCAGCTCTGAGTCAGTTTTGAATGAAGCACAATACAGGGCAGCCAATCATAAAGGAGCTCATTTATCTTACATCCGTCTTAAAGGTGCAGTAGCAACAGGTGCCTGTTGAATTCCAAGCGATATATATATAGAGGTTGGAAATTGGTTGTGTAAAAAAAAAAAAAAACCAGGCTGAAAACGAGTCGTTTCCGCTCTGTGAATTGGGAGAAAGGGACAGTGTGTGGAAGCCCAACCCCAGTCATATAGGTTTGCTTCTAACAGTACCATTACCATCACCCACTCTGGTGCACTAGTTTGAGTGTATTAGAACTAGTAGCAATGCTGAAGCATTACATGTATCTATAACAAATATTCTGACCATGATGAAGTGATAGGTTTGTTAAGGCAAACTGTGTATGCAATACATGTTGCTTAGGTCACTTGCTCTAATTGTACACAACTCTAAAGCTACACAACTGTACATTAGTTAAAGTCTACACAGTGTCAGTCATGTGAAGTACAACTGAAAGTTCCCCTGTTGTATTCTTCCAACAATCAAGTTCTTCGTAAGTGGGGGCAAAATAATATGACCTTCAGATCAAAGAACATTTTAAACAAATGGACTCTCTTATCAGTGGAGGATGCACTTGCTCAAACCTTTCCTTTAGATTCCTTTTGTACACACTACAGACTGTGACCTCGAGATGCTTGAATGAATGTTGAACATTCACACTTGTGTAGGAGTGCCGACTGTCAGCTAATGCATCATGATGAGCCTTTCCTTTTTGAGTTACTTATTGAGATCATTCTCATAGCGAGTTCATTACACCTTGTGTACTCGATGTAGTGCGGTGAGCAGTTTCAATCTTAGTTACAATCTTAGTTATCAAAGACTCACTACACCGACCAAAGCCTCTTCTCTTAGACAACATGACAAAACCATCGCAGCTTGAGAGCAAAAATCGAGCCTCGTAAGAGGTGTTATGTTCCATAGGCAGATTGACATCTTAATGCGATACACATGAACTCAATTTTCTTTGCATACATGTACATTGCACTTGTAATGTTTCTGATATTGCTTCTATCCTGAATAGCTCAGTCAGTAGAGCATCAGACTTTTAATCTGAGGTCCCTGTTCAAGTGAAAATATTGTTCTTTGCCACTAAAGTGTGCTTGAGAAGTTTCTTGAAATACCTCTAGATCAAGCTCAGTCAAGGGACAGGACCCTGTTGCCTTGAGCCTTGCCGATTAAACTGACATTTCACATCCGTTTCCCCCAGCTGTGATGCTGTGCATTGGCTGTCATCCCAGGTTAGGCTAGCTAGTTCTGCTGGCAAGCTTGAAATATCAAAATCCTTCCTACTTTAAAAAAAATCAACACTTCTGAGCCTATCATTTTTGAGTTAATTACTGAGATCATTCTCACAGCAAGTTCATTACACCTTGTTCACTTATTGTAGTTCAGTGAGCAATTTCTATATTGGATGAGAGAAGGAGCAGACTTGTTCAAGTCACAGAATCCATTTACACTTAAAAAACAGGAGCTTGTCAGTGGAGGGTGTACTTGCTCACACCTTTCTTTTCGATTCCTGTTGCATAAGGGAATAAGGGACAAGGTAAGTCATTTTGGAACAAACCTGTGAGGCAACTGTCTTTGAGGCAAAGTGTCTGTATCCAGGGAAGAACATGTGCATGTTCAAGTGCTTGCCCTGTACTTCATTCTCTGAAGTTTACTGAGAAAGACCTGACAGCAGTTGAACACCTTTGGTTGTTGTCTGCTACCTTGTCTCTGTCTCTCTGTGTTCGCATGATAGGCACCACTGCATGCCATGCACCAGGCCTCCTTTCTTGTGAGGCTGTCCCTCATGACATCTATGGAGTGCATAATTGAAGACTAAGTAAAAGGATTCCCTTAAGATCTGAATACCTTTGGTTGTTGTCGTACATCGTCTCTGGCTCTCTCTGTGTTAAATGCAGTCTGCTCAGGTCATGGTGTTGACAGCTTCTAGTATTTTCACTAGATCCAAAGCAGTGTCAAACCTGTTTTTACATTTAAATGTTTTCACTTGGTTTTACATTTTAATGTTAACAATATAAGAAACAATACACATTATAAACATTAGGTAGCTACATATTTGTACTTCTTGTATAAACTAAGAAAATAATAGAACACTAATTTAGTTGTGTGACATATTGACACCTGAGCAAGACATGAGTGAGGGATAAAAAGGCAGGATATTATTCACACAAAGCACTGCCAAAAAGTTTTAAAAACACAGATGTGGGGAAGCTCATGAAGACAGGCTCAGCTTTAGTCCACAGTATGCTAAATGGGAAACACTGGAGGATGGTACGTGAGGGGTTTAAATAGGGAGAGACTTAATTAGTAGCAGGTGATCGTGATGGTCGATAAGTGTGTGATTGTGAACCGAGCAGTGGTCGTGGTAGGTGATTTGTGCGGATATGTGTGTACGTGTCTGTGTGTGCGTTCCTGGTTGGGTGCGGACCAGAACCTGACAACTTGTTTCCACTTGATATCAGAATTAGTTGAAGAGAATAGCTTGTCCTGTCCTTTATTGCAACTTAAATATAAACATGCTTTTGAGGGACCCTCTGGAGAATGTCTGAGGGGTACACGAGTTTAATTCTTATAAACTTTTTCAAGGGCAATTATGTAAACAACCCTCCTTTTTTTCCATATTGTTCTTTGAAGTTTCCACCATTATGCTCAAATTACACATGACATTATAAAAGCTAGTCACCTATGAACCTGCGGGCTTATATAGAAGGGAAAATAAACTATGGACTATTCGTGCTCTGCATTCTTGCGTATTTATTTATACTAGGCGGTACATATCGCAGCCTAAAAAACATGGGATAAAAATCCCCATTTAACACAATTCAGGTTCTGTCTAAATGCATGGCTAGCTAGCTAGTTATTTTATAATCCCATTTAGAACATATATCAGCGAATGTCCTGAACAAAACGCGCTGTACCTAATCCCCAAAAATGACATATCTGTCACTGAATAAAAACTTGTATGCTTCAACAGTATACAGTGGTAGAAATGGCGATCACCTTTAAAAGGATTTCTTACTGTAGGCCTATTATAAACAACATGGAGGAAATTAAAATAAAAATACTTGAGTCAGGTGTCTGTTGAATTCCGAGCGATATATATAGAGGTTGGAAATTGATTGTGTAAAAATGAATTGTGATTGTTAAGCCACATAGATGTAAGTGGACATCAAGGAAAAAAATAGTGTGGGTGCCAAGTATGGTGATTGTATCTTTAAAGCTGTAGGAAATGTTACATTCAGAATGTTTGTGAGACAAAAAAATAAGATATAATTACTATCCATGGTTTAATTGACTGTGTTGCAGGCAACATAGGCAGGGATTAGACTGAAAAATGTCAGAGTATTTTTAATGCTGTTTATTGCTGTTGTCAGAGGTTATGCAGCCATATTCTCCCTAGCAAGTATGGCGTCGAATCCTAACAGTTTGGCCGCCTGCAGACACAAATACCGTGTTGAGCAATATTTAATTACATCTACTTGAAATGCATATTTAATTGCATTGTTAGTATTTATGGAAAACAAGTGTTAGGATTGCTCTGCTGCATTGCAGACTTTCTCACTCTAGCAACTGTGGATTCCATCTCCTCAATCAGTTGGCCCATATTATGTTCACAGGTATCATACTGCATCTTTATGAAAGAATTCAGTTTCGCCTCCAACTATGAAGAGAAACAGTGTTAAGCAATATTTAATTACATCTACTTGAAATGCATAGTTCATAGCATTGTGAGAATTTATGGAAAACAAGCGTTAGGATTGCTCTGCTCCACTGCAGACTTTCTCACTTTAGCAAACATGGCTTCCAGGTCCTCAATACATTTATCCCTCTCATTGAAATTCATATCTTTAGGTTCCACCTGTAGATATGAGTAGAAATATTGTTGAACAGTATTTAAATACATTTAATTGAAATATGACTTTAATTACATTTTGATACATTTGTAATTTATAATTTGAATTGGACTGGAAAGGAAACAAATACAATTTTTTATCGCATAGCCGTTATCACATAGCCTGCAAGCCTAATGATGTAAAAATGTGCCCCCAAGCATCAAATGTTCAACAGAAATAACAGGACCTGACACACTAAGCTACCGTAGACCCATTCAAATTGTGCTATTGGAATAATAAATTCCAATGCATTCAGTCATTTTAGCTAGTGTTGATTTTGATTCTCGCCACAATTATACTAATAATCAGTGTTACAACTCAGCATGCAAAGTCACCGAACAGTCGACTGTTAATTCTATAGTAAGGAGAATGTAAAACAAACAAACAAAAAACCCACCAACAGTATTTTTTTTTCCTGTAACTGACAAAGATTGCATATGCTAAATGTATGTGTCCTAAATATATTCTAAATACATTTACATTAGTGTTTTTAATTAATTTCTCGAACATTTGTTGAAATGCATTTGTAATTTATATTCAGAGACATTCAGTGTACTTAAGTACAAGCATTCAATTAGCATCACTGTTCACCATAGCTGTTTTTCCATTTTTTGTGGCTTTTGTCCCCTGCCTCAGTTTGGCTTTAAATCATTTGTCTTGGTTCTACTTTACTTACTATGGCTGATTCAGTTCCCTCAGTAGTCAAGTAATTCTTCATTAAATACTTTGTTCTAGTATCTGTTTAAAAAGTAACAGAAAATGTCTTATTAGCGTTGTATAGATACTTAGAACACTTCTACGTAGATCTCTCTCTCTCAGACACACACACACACACACACACACACACACACACACACACACACACACACACACACACACACACACAGTTCATCCAAGTGGTGGCTGTGGTCAGAACTTACCCTTAAAGAAGTCATCCTCTGAGGTCGTGTTCCTTCTCTTAACACCCTTCCGACAGCAGCAAGTGAACAATAGCACAAGCTGCGTGAATATTCTGGCAGGGATCTGGGCTCGTCTTTTCGTTTTTCTTTTTCCCATATTTACCAAATGTGCTTTTCCTTTTGGTCCAATCTTCATAGGATATTTTCTCTCAAATTACATGGAGGGACTGACATGTTCTAAACTGCCTGTTATACCTTTACCCAGGGATGTTCTATAGGATTAAGATCTGGGGAATGTGAAGGCCAGGGAAACATTGAAAATTTGCTGTCTTGATACTGGAACAAATCCGTGATTATACAACCCTTGCGGCAGGGTTTCTTGTCTTGTTTAGTGTCCTTCTGCCATAGTTTAAGCAGCTGCATGAAGGGATGCACTTGGTCACAATACATAGGTAAGCCCTTCTGTTCAAACATCTACTGATTTCAGAGGACCCATGGTGTGCCTTCAGACATGTTAGTTGGAGCAACAGCATTGTATCTGGCTGCAGTTTGCTTGACCGTGCGCCACTTGATCATCAGAATGATTCTTGATGTCATCCTCTTCTGATCCCTTTCAAAATATTGGTCCTGGCTAATCTGTTCCATGCCTCGTTCACAGTTCGCTTCGCTCAGACCGCTTGACTTTCCCATTCTAATGTTTACATGGCGTTTTTTGCAATTAGTCAAAACTGACCTTTCATGACCTTCATTATAAACTTTTCTAAGCAGTCATGACCTCACCCTGTCATAATATTTACTATCAGATCTTCCCTGTGTCCAAAGTGATCTCATGGCAAGAATTTTCCAGCCAACCATTTCCAAGTCAAGCCAATTCAAGCAGAAATACCAATGAGAGCATTTCTGATTAACTCCTGTCATTGTACTAAGTTGGTAAGAAAGGGTTAGCTACATAAAAATAAAAGTGAATGACTTAAAAGTTTGATCATTTTAACTGAATCTATATTTTATGGAATTGTGTAATTAACCTTCATTATAAACTTTCCTAAGCCGTCATGGCCTGTCCCTGCCAGAATATTTACTATCAGATCTTCCCTGTGTCCAAAGTGGTATCATGGCAGGAATTTTCCCAAGTGTTTACATTAAAGGAATCTGACTATACTGATTACTCTTCGCCAGCTAACAGCAAATAAAAGATGCTAGATTTTGGATTATGTGAGTATATAACACGTGACTGTGTTTGTGTCAGAGAAGGGAGAGGAGAGGCTTTGTCTCCGGCCTCCCGCTGCTTGCCGCTGTTCAGCTTCTCACTGCTGAGATCCTTCTCGTTCTCCTTCTCACCATTGCGTCCCACTCCGCCAATGCTGCTGCAACTTCAACCGCTGACAAAGTGCACCAGCTCAAAGCGTGGTCTAGAGCCAAATTTGAACACGGGCATCTTCCTCATTGGCTCATCTCCTCAGAGGGGCAACACATGCACAGTTTCAGCTCCTATCGATACCCATAGTTACTGACATAGTTAAGAATTTTAACATTTAAAATATATATATTAAATGGAGAGTGTTACTTATTTCACTCTGACTGTAAAACAGTGCAACCTTATAAAATCAGACTGACAATGACAAGGAAACCATATTTTCAACACCTCCAGCACAACAAGTAGAAGTTTTTAGCAATGCACTACTTTTAGTGGTTGTTGAGCATCTGGAAAGAATGCAAGTCACCAGGGTAACATCATCAAGAAGCCCTTTTAGACTTACTTCCATCAGATGAATTTGGCCTCTTTTTTGCTTCAGTATTTGAGACTAATTTGTAGGAGGGCATTTTGCCAACATGAATCCCCTCTGCCATGACATGCACTCTCTGCATCAGTTGTGGGACATACCTGCTAGACCAAACATTTACATTCTGAATACTTTGGCTGAAGTTGTTAAAATGTTAGTATAAAAATCAACACTTTTATCTGTATCTTAATTTCAGGCTGATTTAACAAGTAGATAAGCTAACGTAGTGAGTGGTTGTCTTGGCTTGTCCTAATGGCAGTCAGGGGCCAAAACACTTACTGTAACACTTTATACTTATAACGCACTTTCCTTAACTATTACAGATGCCGTTTAACAATGCGTTCTATTTTTAAAATATGGAAACAGCAACTCAGCACAGAAGGCGTTAGACCCTACCTGCATCCTAAGAACACATGGGTCACCCACACCATCGATAGAGACAACAGCTGATCTAAGTCTCTTGTTTCGTAATTTTCAACGTGCTTGTTTATGAATAACTTTCGAGCTAACCACTGCTTATCACTTTCAAAGTGTTGTCAGAATTTATTGATATGAAAGACTCTCGTCATGCTGATAATTGTCTGGTAGGACCAACTGACGTTATTGCCCGGACATACGCTCGGTGAGAAAAGCATTGTGGGAATTTCAAATATGGCCTGTGCAATGCTCGGTTTGCCTGCTAGTGTCGGCTTTCCTTGTACATTTACATTTACTGCATTTAGCAGACACTCTTATCCAGAGCGACTTACAAAAGTGCTTTGTTATTTATTCATAGAATACATCCTAGCCAGTCCAATAGGTTAGAGTCCAATATAGCAATGATCTAGAATACTGTAGAAATACAGGGATTACTGCTGATGCCTAGAAGTGTTAGATACTGGAGCCTTTCTCTATTCAGGCACCCAACGCAAGGTCTCTGCCTATCAGCCATGACATGGCGGCTTGACCACAAGCTGGTCGCCCGAGGTCATCCGCTCCCTCTTCTTGTCTCCTTTACCCCTCCCTTTCTCTTTCTCTCTCTCCGTCTCTCTTTAAGCACAGGAGTGGCTAATGGCGGGCAAGGGAACAGCTCGTGGCTCGTTCATGCAGAGAACATCTAATCTTTAATAACCTTGTCCCTTTCCTTTCTACGTAGACCCTTAGAACATGCCTCACTTTTCCCCATCATCCTGTAGATTTAGATAGTAGATATAGGACACATATATACTCTGTGCTTTCCTCAATAAAGTGGAACTCTCTTGATTCACTACCTTGTTGTCAGTATCTCTTGACTTCCCCGGATCCGGCTACAGAGGACGGAGGGCAGAGGGTAACTTGGAGGAGATTGAACCTGAAGGACTTGTCACTTTGAACCAGTTCCTAACAAGAAGTACAAAATACATAAGGTCTACCTTAAACATTGATAAGTGCAATAAACAATAAGTACTAGAGTAGTAATAGACCAGCAAGTAGTAAGTTGCAGTAGTTCAGCTTTAAGATCATAAGAGACCGCACAAGCACCCGGGTAAGCTTCCTGCGAGAGAAGGGGCCGAATCCTTCGTATGTTACAAAGGGGAAATCTGAAACATGAGTTGAGAATGACAACTGGTTGTCCAAAGTTATGATCGTGATACCAGGGAGTTCTCAAAGGGAACTGTGGGGTCCTGATAAGGGCTGGGAGTACCCGGGATGTACAGAAGGTTGCATGTTAGCTTGGACAGCTTGCTGGCTCATTCGCTTTCTAGCCATCTTAAAACTGCCAAAGTCTCGAAGTAAACATCACTAGTGAGTTATTCTACACATCTGGCATTAGCAGAGTGTTACAATAATAACAGTTCACCGCAGCAGTAAAGCAATAAACACTTGTCTTATGTAGCCGACAAGCTCGCAAAATACACCAAGCCCGTTGTCATAGCAACCAGCACTTAGCTTCCTCGAACTAGCCTAGCTAAGATAGCCTTAATGGGCTAACAAAGACTCATTTCTACGCCAGGCGCACATACTACAAATGCATATTAGCTACATAACTGTTCCAATAAATGCGTGTATTACCATACTATTCATTAATTTTCCTGTATGTGCACAACTGTAGAGCGGGGGTTCTTTAACGTAATCCTCTTCGCCATTATCTTAGCTAGCTAATAAAGCTAAGCTAGTTAGCCAGCCTAGCTAACTAACTGATATGTTTCAATGTGGAGACGCAGTAAGAGTGTCTCTAATAATTTGAGTTTGTTTTCAGTCGGTACGTACACTCAAACGGTGTCATACAGTTATTGAATAAATCAGCAGAAGCTGTTATTAAAATAATTTTCTGCGTCCTTTCGAGGTCTTACCTTGACATTGGTGAAGCTTAGCAGTGGTAACCTACATACGATTCGCATTAAATAAATTAAATACAAAAAAAAAAAACATATTTCTACGGTCAACCGAGAAGTCCATGTCTTTGTGAAATTTATTCTATGAGAATAATTCAATATTACTTGCTTTGGAAAAAGCAAACACTTCATGCCAAACTTAAAGTGTGCAGGGCACAGTAATTGCTGTAGAAGACACATACATGTATTTTCACAATACACAGGCTGTTCATGTCTGTTCAGTACATATGGTTATATTACACCTTGGTTATGTGTAATATGGATATAAATGTTAAAATGTTCTATTACAGAACACGACACCTGTTGCGTTTTATATTGGTAAATCTCTGATATGACCACTGTAACATAAAGTTGCGGTTATAAATACGTGAAACATTTTGATCGACTGAAATGTAGCTGTATGTACATGCAATATATTTGTGATTATGTAAATTAAACAGCTATTCTTATTCTTATGGCTAGCTAAATAAATTGCAATTTCGTCGTCTTCAAGGCATGGCACGGTGTTTATTCATTCTTCGGCATACAAAATGACGCCTTTTCACGTTGTGGAACTACAAATATGGCGGCCTTTTTTCTTTAGCGTTTTAATGACGTAATAGCAGAGTCTCACCGTAAAGTCGGGCAGGAGGCTCTGGACTCATTTATTTCTTCGTATCTTCCGCCATCTAGCGGTCAATAACGGGTAGTCTTGAATTGATTTCTATCGCGTAATACTTTGGATATAAATGTTTAAATTTCCTGTTGCAGGACAGACAAAGTATAGTCAACCAGTTCTAACCTTTTGATAAAAACTTGAACTTCAAAGTAGGTGAATCTATTTCCTTAAACCAATCAGATCACAGTTCATTTACACAACAACAATGCTTTGAGTGCTTTAGATATGAGAACATCACAGTGATCTTTCTGCTCACACATCAGTCAGTCTATAATTCTGTATTATGTGTTTTTATAGCTTCCAACTTTCATGAGTTCCTTGAATCTGTGGAGAAAAGTGCAGACCAATGTAGTTTCTTATTTGTGAACATTTATACATTCATTGTAATTTATTTATCATTTAAATGTTTTATTACTTTTAAATTATAGACATAAGGACACAGAAAACAGTTCATATACTGAATGAATTGTTACAAGGTAATATTTTCTAGACTGTGTTTACCATATGTTTTTATTTCTAAACGTTAATGCAGTGTGTTAATCTGTCACACCGATGCAGAAGGGGTGAATCTGATATACCCCTCTTCCATTGTCAACTATTCAGAGTCCTCCAGTGGAGCTCATACAACTAAAGAAACACATACAGAGGTCACTGGAGGTTCTAAGTTACATCTAAAGTGGTCTAGTTGTGACGTTGCGAGGATAAGCAGGATGTAGGGACGAGGCACGATGAAACGCACTTTTATTTTTGCAAACATGCAAAACATACAACAAAGCTCAAACACTGTGCACATCTCAAACACCAACACATGTACTATGACACACGAGACATATATACACCCAAGCCGATTACACATAACAGAGAACAGGTGAACGACACGAGAGGGTGTGGCAACAAAGACGAACACACAAACACCAAGATATTTGAGGAGGGGGCGGGGCCACAACATGACGCTAAGCCTATACACACTGTTCCAACACTACCCTGTAGGGTACCATCTACATGGAAGTATATTTTTAAAAGCATGTTTGGTAACCATATTTATACTGGAACAATTTAATCAAATGAGTTGTGTTTTTTGTTCCTCTCTAAGACCTTTTGGACGTCGATATTCAGATTTGAGTCTGAGCAAGTTGAGAAACCCACTATGAGGGTTTCTGGGTGCTCTGGAGGAGCATCCAGAAGTCGTACACCTGCACCAAGCCTGAGACCCCTCTGCCCCTGACACAATTGCCCAGGAATTGTGGGCATGTACCTAGACTATGAGGATGGGCAGCTGTCTTTCTATTACATACTAACATATCTACATATTTATCGGAAACCTCCGGGAGAAGAAGCTGTATCCCCTGTTTGCGCTGCTCTACAGACACACTTATGACACTGTACTCATCAAAAGCAGCACCAGAGATGCACTGAGTCATATCCCGCTACACACCTCTCAGGCCAGCTTGTTTGTACATTTTGTCATAAAACTTAAGATGTCATTTGTTGCTGTTATATATAAAATTGCCAAATTAAAAAATAAATAAATCAAAAAGTACTTGTGGCTAGACAAACAGCCAATCACATAAACAAGATATAATGTCAGTAATGTTTGCGGCAGGTGTTTCAAATGTGCCCAGACTCATATTCAAAAATATCCATGTTTCAACAGTTTGAAGGTGGCCATGACACTAACAGTCTGGTGGAAATTCCACAAGATATCAAACTCCACACTCACACGAACTATTCATTCTCCCATTTGGAACAATCCAGGTTTTACCATGAACAAAAATATTAAACTTTACATCTTGGATAGAAAAAGGCATTACAAACCTTAAACATATTTATCCTAAGACTTGTTTCATGTCACGCCCACAACTAGCCCCAAAATATGCTATAGAAAGCCCCGAGTTCCTACAATACCATCAGCTAAGATCACCTATGTGTTCAAAAATCAATTCCGATACCTACATCCTTATCAGAATTTATAAACAAGCATTCTTAATACAAAAAACCTATTATCTAAGATATACAAAATAGTAGTGAAATCAAATCTCACAGTTACTCTCCCATCGAGACAATGGGAGGAAGATTCATTACCAGCCCCCGACGCTGCAGTTTGGATTAAAATGTGTAATAATCATTACCACATGACAGCAATACTAACCTACAATGCATTCAGTACAAAATAATACAGAGTACATTATACTACACATTGGATGGTTAAAATTGGTTTCACAAGCTCAGCAATCTGTACATACTTTACTCAAAACACAGTTGACGATTACATTCACGCCACGTGGCAGAGCACACCTATCAAGCAATTTTGGCAAGTCATCATCAAGTTCGAGTTCAAATTCAAGAGGTTTTATTGTCATTTCAGCTATATACAAGTACACAACAAAAACGAGACAATGTTCCTCCAGGGCCATGGTGCAACATAAAAACAACAGTGCAACAGACAACATGCTACACAAGTGCAAACAGTCCAATATAGTGCATCACCAACATATCCCATGCTTTAAATAACCATATCCATCCAACACCATCTTTATGTCTCCTAGGAGACATATCATCATCCAATATGACAGGATACTATGGATAACATTATTATATTGATATAATAAAAATATTATTGCAAAAAAACAACAAACAAAAAAACATACTCATGAACTGGAAAACAAAAAATAATATTAGTGTCACCCAGTAGAAAAATCTATTGATAGACTATATATCAATAGAATAATTCTCAGAATTAATCAATAACAGAACCAATAATCTAGACTGGACACCTTTGATAAAATCCATACAGAGCCAATCCATAAACGCTAAATATCACACTCTAATACGTGTACATATACAATCCAACATACATGTACTCACACATAACCATATACATAGATACATACATACATACATACACACACACACACACACACACACACACACACACACACACACACACACACACACACACATTATTCCTGTAATGGTGCAGATGGGGAATACTTAAAAATATTATATATACATTTTGCGTTTGTCTGTTCATCTGTCTGTCTTATTTTGAATAATAAAGCTCTAAAGGTCCACTGATGGGGGGTAATAAATTCATATATTTATTTCTGCAGATTTCTAAAAGAAGAGGCTGTGGTCAGGGTGGAGTGAATCTTTGATAACCAAGATTGTTGTTGTTTTGGCCTTCGAAGAGACAATGGCATTACCCAGTGTCAGGTCTTTCTCAGTAAACTGCAGAGAATGATATAGAGGGCAAGAAATGGTCAAGCACAGTTTAATTGGGTGTGTGTCTGTGAAAAACACTACAGCTCTCTGATACATTTTTGGTTCAAGATTTAATCATCATGCAAATGATTGTGATTAATGCTTTGTCTGTTTAATTCAAATATTATACTATAAACCTAATATTTTAATAGGGTTGGCAACTTTCTAGATCCGATTACTACATGTGTGTGAAGTACAGGTGCTGTAGCTATATGGTATTAAATTGTCCACAGTAGCCTAATTATAATATATACAACCAAAAATGCATCTAAAATAAACACCAGAAACCTGGGCTAACGCTGATGTACATATATGCATTAAATCTAAATAGGACTGCTCTATAGGTAGGATAACAGCAGAACAATTGTCCTGCCATATAAGCAAAACAAGAGCCTGCTAAAGCCACCAAGAGGGTGCCAAAGACCATGTATTTATTTCTATTTGATTTTTTACCTGTGTTATGTCAGTGGCAGCTAAGATTTCTGCATAGGGCCCCACACAGGCTTGGGCCAGCCCTGGTAACACAGTGTCGTGCACTGGAAAACCATCAAGCCAGTTGACTATGCTACCAGTGTTGTTTATGTAACTGTGCAAATAAACTGCAAACACAATTACTTTTAGAAGTATCATCCAGTTTGTTTTCACAATTGCCAAAATGTAATGAATCACAGCCAGTGTTCTAAAACAGAGCTGGAATGTATTCCTGGCTGATGTGGTTACAAAAAATAAAAAAATAAATAAAAATTTTAATTGGTGGATGAATTTTCAATGAAAGTGCTTCACTCAGCAGCCATTAATGATTCTTCTGTCCAGTATGAATAAATTGGAATTCCTATCCTTGTATCGGGTGCAGCAATTATGTGTAACAATTGTGAAGCAAAAAAGCAATAGTGAAATTTTAATATAACAATATAGGTTCTATAGAACATGATCTGCATGCATATTAATTAGGCTATGCAAATAACACAACTACTTCGGTAGCACATCATTCATGCCTGTTGAATAGGCAGTTTTCTGCTTTGCAGATACTTGAAATCTTTTACTAATCTTTCCCCAAATCCAGTAGGAGCTGCCTTTTACATTAACATGCCAGGATACACACTCACTGGATGTTTAATCTGTCTAATGGGTAAGATATATTCTTATAGTCAAGAAAGATATTTTTTAATTATTAATCAGTTAAGGAAGTCAAGCTATTGCATTTTGCTGAGATGAAGGAATATTGCATAACCCTGTACTGGCCAAATAATTAGATTTGATGTGCTATTTTGTGGATTAATCCCATAACTGAATTATTCACATGGTTTTATAGCCATGGTTAATACTCGCTGTCAAAATGGTGAGGTTCATAACAACCTCTTTCCTTCATAAGGAAGCTTCCTGTTTTTGAAACTGTTTCAGCATACTAGCTCTTACTGCTCTCTATCTGTTTAACAAATTTTTCGTTGTATTTAATTACTTTCTACCTGGAAACTGGTAAATTCCATGGAAAGCTACTTTATCATCACAAACTATATCTAAGGAACTACCACAAACATAAGTAATGTTAACATTTTGCTTTTCATCATGACTTATGTTCTGGTTCAGAGCACTGAATGCAGCATGTTTATTCTTCGTCATTAGTAGCAGTTTTATCTGTGAGAAGTGTAGATGAATTGTTAGTCTGACAGAGAAGACTCTAGCACTAGAAGTACGCATCCAGACAGCAAGGCGAATGGGTGACGTTACGGCAAAGTAGACGAGCTTCAACCAGCTCATCGGATCACTACACATCCCCAACATTAAGTAACAAAACCCCAGAGACCTTCTGCCTGTACTGGCCAGACTTCAGATCAGAAGGTGAGAGAATACAGTCATGTGTTGTGTGGCTCAGATTGTTCACACAGTTAGTAACAGTCCAAACACTTTAATTATACTGTACAGCATGAGACCTGGAAATGTGTGTCTGTGTGTGTTCTCCCCAGGCTGAGCTCCAGCTTTGTACTGTCCATCTTCAGAGAGATCTATCAGACTGGCTCTGATCACTGTGTGTCCAGCTTGCTGAGTTCAGCAGAGAACTGCATCAACCTGAACAGCAGAGAGCTGGACTCTGTCCACTGTGCTGCCCTGCGCTTCACCCTCCAGCACTGCACAGCAGTCTCTCTCAGCCTGCTTTTCACCTCCATACCAAAGGCGGAGCTGGAGAGCATTGAGCCACTGCTCTAACACGTCTCCCGTCTCAGGCTTGAACTTTTCTCACAATCAGAATTTTAACACAGAACTGGTCTGTTTAGGGAGTGTTATATAAACGTTTATGTACGTTTATGTGTTTTTCACGAGTTTCCTCAAAAGTCATTTTGTGCCAGCATCATTTAGGTTTTATTGAGACTCCTGTCAGGTAATCAGCAATATCCATGGATATTTACTTCAGAATAAAATGACTTTCTGGAGGAAATTGTTAAATTTAGGTGAAATATTTATATTAACCTGAAATTAATTGCCCTGCCAATGTCTGTGTGTGTTTTGTTTTCTCCGTGTTGACAGGCTGCTGTTGCTGAGGCTGCTCCACTGCTACAGTGTCTCTGAACTACAGCAGGGGGCAGCAGCAACAGATCTGCTCTTCGCTCTGCAGCACAGACTGGATTTCTCCTGCTGCTCTGCTCTGGACCTCACAGCAGACACACAGAAACACACACTGACTCTGAGCACTGAGCACTGCAGAGTCGTCTCCATGGTCATCCAGAGAGCTCTCTCTCACACACACACACACACACACACACACACACACACACACACACACACACACACACACACACACACACACACACACACACACACACACATCTCACTCTACACGGCTGTGAGGGCAACTCTTCCCCATTTTACACACAGTCACCCTTCAGTAAGCCACTGACTCAACACCACACAAACTAGGGAAACATTCTGGAAAAAGGAAAATAATTTTATCATTTGAAACAAAATGTGTGTAAATAGCATTAATGTTAGTAGTTATGTGAGTGTGTTAGTGTTTTGTGACTCTACATGTTGGTGAACGTTGATTGTGTTCAGCTGCAATAAAGCCATGCTGCTCCAGTTCCTCTCTCTTGTCTGTGTGGGGACTGATGTGGAGTGTGTGAGACGCGCTGTGGTTCTCTCCCGGGCTCTGGGTAAGATGGTGATCCTCAGTCAGACCCGGCTGGACCAGGCCTGTAGGTCACTGGCACTGTTTCTGGAACATTCTGAAGGGCTTTCAGAACTGGACCTTAGCCACTGTCAGCTCACTGACCACTGCCTGCAGCTGCTGTTCGCACACCAGCACAAAGCCCACATCCTGCAGTGAGTGGACAAGCGGGAGGAGGGATGTGTAGAGAGTCTTCTTGATTGTTGAGTGCACAGTGAACACTAACATAGATATAACACATTTTACTCTTTTTCTCACAATTTAACACAAAATCCGGCAGGGTGACTGAATGTAGAAGCTGTGTGTGTTCATTGTAAAGCATTGTATGTTCCTTGAAAGGCTCTATATAAATGTAACTTTGCTCATTCAGTCATATCCTGTGTTCCTTCAAGGACTTAATTTTTCAAAAGCAAACAGCAAAAAGCCTGATTTTCTTGGTGATTTTATTTGGAAATGACGACCTCTCTCACTGGCTGCCTGGTTCACTGATCACTGCCTGTACTTGGCAGGATGGACCTCTGTGGTCTACAGAATATCCAGACTGCTTGTAGAAACACATGTTCTCATTAAAAAGAGAAATAAGGCATAACAGACTCTTTATGATTTACAGTTTCATGCCTGATAAATAACAAGTCATTTGTACAAGAACTGAAAGAATTGATATTTTGTTTAAAATGTCAAAATGCATAATTATCTGCCCATTAATGACTCAGGTCCACTGACACAAATATACTATTTATTGCTTTGCTTATTCATTCATTTGCTAATTCAGTCATTCGTTTATTCATTCATTCGTTCATTAATTTAATTCATTGATATATAAATCTACAGGTGTTTGTACTGCTACATGGTGATTTAGTAGAGGGAGGTGTGTTTGGGAATCCTGAACAATGTGGTAATTATAATCCATCTAATTTCAGCCTCAGTCACAATGACATCATTGATGTGTCAGCAAAGAGGATCTATGATACTGTCTCCACCAACAACAATATTCACACTGTGAGGTAACTGTGTGTGTGTGTGTTTAGGCATGTAAAATAAGGCTGTATTTATTTTAGTTTAAAATTTCAAATTTAAAAGCCTATTTTGATTTTATAGGCTCTTCAACAACAGAATTACAGGCATACAAATCTTCCTCTCAGACAAGTGCTTTGAAGTCTGGTGATGTTGATGTGTTGTTGGCACTGTAATGATGAGATCTGATTTTTCTAGATTATTGGGACTATCCAAATTATATATTTGTTTTAAGTGAAAAAATGTAATGATTAAAAAACACATTTTAGTTATCTTATACATTTTAAGATTACATATAAAAATCAAATACTCAAAATTTATTTATAAAGTACTTTTAAAATTGTATTTTATTTTATTTTATTTACAACAGGTGCTATTACAAAGCAGCTTTTCAAATGTCCAAGTCCAAGCCCCCAGTAAGCAAGCCAAGGGTGACAGTGGCAAGGAAAAGCTCCCTAGAGCATGAGGAAGAAACGTCAAGAGGAACCAAGACTCAAAGGGGCCCCATCCTCCTCTGGCTGTTTAAAGAGAGACCTAAATTAAAAAATGAAATAAGCATTTAATGTTTAGACCAACTTTCTGGAGGTTCTAGTCTTGTCCTGATAGTGTGCATGTGTCCGAGACCCAAGTCGCAAGAGAACGTCCATTAAGGGCAACAGAGAGTAGCTGGTTGGGGTGGAGGTGGTGTGGGCTACAACAGGGGACATCAGGGGATGATGGGAGTAGCCAAGGCATCTGAGACAGGATGAGGCTCAGTAACATCACAACATCAGGGGTAGGTGTACCTCGGCAGAGTCCACTATCAGTCCAGTGTATTAGAGCAATGATGTTTGATTCCTACTCAAAGAACATGTGATATTTCCTGCATTCACTTTAGGTATCAATGAAGTTGTGACATCAAGCAAAGGAGGACAGTGAGACATGAGTAGACAAGCACAAGTTGGACCTATTAGGGACAATGAAACAAAACCTGAAGACAAGAAAACAGAAATGAAAGCCTGAGTGAGCTGAACTGAACTGAATCAAACTCCTACCGCTATATGGACCTAGCTCTGTAATATAGTTGAAACTGTAAGTTGCTATAGATAAGCGTGTCTGCCAGATGTCTGCTCACATTAAGCAGTGCAGTTGTGCAGTGTGAACATGACATCTGTCTTTTACAGCAAAATCTAATTATTTTATTATTCTTTAAATGTCTTTAAATGTCTTCATGGTCTAGCAACTCATAATGGCATTAGCACTTGAAAGCAAAAAAAAAAAAAAAAAAAAAAAAACCAACAGCAAAACAAAAACATCTCAAAACACACTTATTGCATTGAGTTCTGTTTAGATGACTTTTGATTTTATATTAACACATCTACTGTTATCTATTTACCTTTTCCTTTTATCATTATATATGTCATTTTATTTTTTATCCTTTGGGCAA